>NC_136969.1:21772325-21827325 GCF_032717465.1 Coenobita brevimanus | reverse complement strand
TTGGCTCTGTCAAGTGCAGCACTTAATTCTGTTCTAACAATAGCCAAAGACCGCTGTTTGATACATCTTGATGAGGAGCATGGTTCAAAACTTGCCTCAAAGTCATCGACAGCTAGTGTGGGCAAATCGTCTTTTGATGTCAGTTCATGTGCCTCACCTGTGACATTCTCTCTCCTTCTTCCCCCTTCTTTACTTCTGAAATATTCCTCTCGCTTCAGTCTTTTTACCTTTCTGTCCTCTTGCAACTAGTGGAGTGTCCCCACTACGTATATAGCCTATGCGAAGCCCGCGTTGGTCTTCTAAGAAGGCCCGGTCTTCAGCAAAACAGTTATCATTTTCATAGCATTTGCATGTGCTACATCAAACAGTTTTTCCAAACCTTCACGCAAAGAAGTTTCATTGGCTATCTGGATCTAAGTTCTGCGAATAATGTCCTTCAGTTTCTGCCATCGGTAAAACATTTTTTTCAAGCTTCTCAATGGCATTATTTTCAATTGTTGTTGGAATACGAGCCACTGACCCCATCTGGAGAGCTTCAGCTATGGCACACCTTGAGCTGTCCTTGATTGTCTTATCAAGAACTTTATGTCGATGGGAAAAAGACGGAGAGCACCTGTCAGTAAGTCGGAAGTTTGATTCCTTGAAACTTTTCTGATGCTGGAATAATCATCCAAATCTGGGTGGCACTACGTGTTATTATGCCTAAAAGAGATGCATCTGCCATACTTTCTGTCGAGATACGGAATATTATTGACTAAGCTGAAATGCAAACAGAACAGCACAGGTGAGCAGTGAGCAATATTATTTAGCTGAGCATTGAATATTATTATAAAGCTGGTTAGATATTTGACAGTGTTTTAGAAACAGTTGGTACAATGTGACAGTCATGGCACCCAAAGGAGCAATGTTGTTAGATGATCGAAAGTTTGCCTGTAAAACTGAAGTCAGAAGTGCCCAATGGTTGTCCAACAGTTTAATTATTGAAAATACTAATAAATTTACTATCTGCTTGTCGTAAACCACATATGGAATAAGACTATCAAGAAGTTTCATCGAATCATCCAACCAGAAGAGCCCTGTCATTAAGAAAAGCCCAAATATACTTGAGCGAGATATCAAAAACTTTACCTTCATTGAGGAACCAGTAAATGTTGATGTAAAATTTGACTGAAAAATTACATATATACAGTACTTCATTCATCAGGCATAACAATTTTAGAGGGTACCCCATCAAAAATTATCAGCTTCGAATTTTAACGCTGGTTTGACGTGCACCCTAATATATATATATATATATATATATATATACCTATCTATCTATCTATCTATATAGATAGATAGATAGGTAGATATAGATATATAAGCAATCCTTCTACTTTCCGTACACCCACTTTCCAGACGTCCCCACTTACCGGACATTGTGGGCCTGGACCATCGGAACCGAAAAATGGCCAAAGAAAGAAAAAAATCCCCTAAAAATCCGAATTTTTTCCCACCTGTAATTTGAAATTGCTGCGCGGCGCCAAACAGCTGCCTACACCATGGCCCCTTCACTGCTTCCTTCCTCCCCCCTCCTCCCTTCCCTGTCAGGGTTGCTGTTTGTTATTTTTCATTACCAAATGTGGGCCAATTTGGCAATGAAAAATTCGTTTGGTAATGAATCAGAATAATGCATTACTAAATGGATTTTTCACATGTATGAGGATACACAGGATGGAGATGGTGGATTATTTGCTCTCTCTGATTAATCTGCTACCCTACATAGCGTTAAAATAATCAACATGCTGTTAATTATAAGAGTGATTACATGTATTTCCACTTCTATATATAATTAGTGAAGAATAAATGCTAGCTTTTCGAATTTGGTATTGAAAATTTAAATTTGGTAATGAAAGTTGAGGAGATTGGTAATGTGGCCGTTGCGATCTGGCAACTCTGTTTCTCCGACATCAACAGTTACTCCCAAACTTTGATTGTGAATAGATCCTTATCGCACTTGAAGCCACACGTGCTCGTTTTTTGTGAATAAACAGTGAATATACTGCACTACCTCACCTCAAGACCACATGGGAATTTACAGTATTGTGCAGTGTTAAGAAATTTGAACTTAGAGTGCAAAGGATCAACTGTGGAGAGCAAATTGGCAGTTTATCTGGCGGTTAGAACTGCAGTGGTGCAGGTAAGAACAATGTGCAGTGTTAAACAGTTATAACTCACAGTGCAAAGAATTAAGTGCAGCACAACACTGGATTACTGTACGTGCTTCAAGAGCATTTTCACCACTGCCAAAACCTTAGAAAGGCAGCCACAAATGTGATGTAAGTACCCTGGCTGAGGTACAGTCACTTCTAATTCCTCATTCTTTGGTTCCTTTTCATTTATTTCATGCTCTATGTCCATTATTGGTGTTAATAAGGTCTTAAATAGGTTTAAATAGGTGCTATGCATGTCCAGTAGGGAGTTATTTAGGTGGCTTTCAAAGTTAGGCTGGGTTTGGGTCTATAAGTACCAGTCCAGGAGGCTGGTGCCCACTATCTGAACAGGACCACTTCTGGACGTGCCTTTGGTTCTATTACGTCGGATAGTGCAGGGATTACTTATATATATATATATATATATATATATATATATATATATATATATATATATATATAGATAGATAGATAGATATAGATATAGATATAGATATATAGATATATTCTGGAAAGAACGGCGGAAATATAGTGACAGCGTCAAGAAATATGAATGTGTGAAGGATATAAGTGGCAGATTATTAGCCCATGGCGATGAAGTAAGAACTAGATGGAAAAAGTATTTTTAAAGCCTGTTGAATGAGAATATAGACAGCAGAGCGGCTGTAAACCTGATTGGTTTGGGGGATGTGCAGAGAAGGAATGCAGTGCCAGGAAACGTGACACTCGCACTTTGAAGCCCCTGAAAAATGGGACAGCTACCTGGAGTAAATGAAGTGTACAGAGATGGTTAAGTGTAGTGGAGAGAGTGGAATGAAGTGCCTGTTGGAGAAATGTAAGAGGATTGGATGAGTGAAACTGTGCCAGCGGAATGGAAAAAGTCTGTGATTTTACCCCTGTACAATAATTCAGGTGAGTGAAGTGAGTGCAAGAATTTTCGTGGCATAAGTTTATTGAGTGTGGTAGGGAAGGTATATGGAAGAATTATTATAGAGAAAGTAAGAGAGATATCAGAAGTCCTAAAGAGTGATGAACTGGGTGACACTAGGAGTGGCAGAGGCTTTGTGGATCAAATATTTACAATAAGATAGTGAAGAAGGGTTGTGAGAAGGACTATAAGGTATATATGGCATTCATGGATCTGGAAAAAGCATACGACAAAGTAAGCAGAGGAGGATTGTGGAAGGTTTTCCTCATGTACGGTGTAGATGGTAAGATGTTATATGCCGTCTAGAGTTTTTATGATGGCAGTGAAGAATGTAAAAGGTAAATGGGCATCTAAGTGAATGGTTCACGATCAATGTAGGCATGCGACAAGGTTGTGTGATGTCCCCATGGTTGTTATATATATATATTGTTACATAGCCTATGATTTCATCATCCTTTGTGTAATTTTTGACGCACAGTTGCTGCATGTTTGATCACGAGCGTGTTCTGCCTCAGTCCCCCCCTTCTACCGTTATAGTAGAGTAAGTCGTTCTCTCTGTTGTCCAGAGCGGGATTGTGAACTCTATGTCCCCATGGCTTTCATTTGCGCGTCCTCTTACAAGTTGTATCAGGCTCTGCCAGCCCCTATATAATGAGCTCAGTCTCTGCATCATGGCCACTTAGATCTGCTCCTCATTTTGTTCACATCTCTGTCCTCCACTGTACAGATATTATTATTGTGAGTGCTCAAGAAGTCTCCAACCATCTAGCAGCTGTGTGTAATTTGAGTATAACTGTTGTTGCATTTTTTCTTGTACTGTATAGCATGAGTTTAATTTGTAGGCCTAGTGAAGTTTTTGTAATTCGTGTGGGGTTCTTTGTCAGTCATTTTTGATAATAGTTTGTATCTGTAATTATTTATCTGGCATTCACTGAGTATTATCTGGTATCTCATTTTATCAGGGCTGACTTAGATAAATTTACTCTTGCTAATTTCGTGTTAATAGAGGCTATTGCAGTTAACCATATATTTAACCTTTTTTGCCATTACATTATCCTTATGAGTCCTGAATGTTTTGTTGTTAATTTAAGCATTAAACTTTAACTTGTAATTTTACCTAACTCTTTTGTTTTGAACCTGGAACTTTACGGGACAGTAGTGATTTTTAGCATTGTCACTGAAAGTGTACGTTATCTTTCTCTGTTCCGTAACATAAATTTGGCGACCTCTTATCAGGATATTCAGGATATTATCATAAGGATATTGCTTGATATTTTGTGACTGTTACTTATTCATGATGGCTACTATTACTACACTTGATGAAGCCAAAGATTTTTTGTCAAATGTGCAAACAGTGTGTGATATAGAAAACAGAACAAAGAATGAACTTAAGATTGTTGCTCAACAATTGGGATTTGTTGTTCGCTCTCATCAGTCTAAAGATCAAATTGTTGCCATGATTAATGAAAGCTTGTTTAATGTAACTCCTCCAAATGAGCAAACGCAGATTGAATTAGCTAAGTTACAGCTACCCCTGCAGGAGTCTCGTGTTAAGGAAGCTGAATTTCAAGCACGTGCTAAGGAGGCTGAGTCTCAGGTTCGGATTCAGGAGGCACAGATACAGGCTCAGGCACAAGTTGAACTTGCCAGGATTCAGGCAGATCATGAGTATCGCATGAAACAAGGTGGAACTGGATCATCTAGCTCTGATGATTTTGATGTGGCTAAAAATGTTAAACTTGTCCCTCCTTTTAATGAATCTGATTTAACAAAGTATTTTCAGTTGTTTCAGAGGGTAGCTACAGGTTTTAATTGGCCTAAGGAGTATTGGCCAGTACTCCTTCAAACTGTTCTCACCAGTAAAGCTCAAGTAACTTATGCATCTTTGCCTCAGGATCAGTCTGATAATTATGATGTAGTTAAGAGCTTGATTCTTAAGGCCTATAAGCTTGTTCCTGAAGCCTATAGAGTAAAATTTAGGACAACTTACAAGCAAGATAAGCAATCCCATGTTGAGTATGCAAAAATCAAAGAAGATCTGTTAGAGCAGTGGTTAAATTCTAAGAATGTGGATTCTGATTTTGACAAATTTAAGCAGATGATTTTGCTGGAGGACTTCAAAAGGTGTATTAGTAAAGATGTAAGCCTATATCTTGATGAGAAAAGAATAGATAATTTGTCTGATGCTGCAGTTTTAGCTGATGAATATGTTCTCACTCACAAGAGATATTCTAGAGAAAAAGGGAAAGCTGAGAGTAAGTACGTTGCCTCTACTCAGAGTACAGGTAACAGGAAAGAGAATAAGGATGATGTTTCTCAGGAAGTAAATACCAGCTTCACCTCTAGATTTCAGAAAAGTAAATGTACTTATTGTAGTAAGCTTGGTCATACTACGGAGAGATGTTTCAGGAGACAGCGTGATGTGAACAAAAAGGAGTCTTTAAATATTCAGTCAATTGGTCTAGTGTCCACTCTTGAGAGTTCCCAGAATTCTTTAACTGAGTTAACTGAACCTGCTTTGAGGAGTAACTTAAATTCTCATGATGGAGCTCCTCTTTTGAGCAGTAACGTGGGTGACACTCTCAAGAGTTCATGTGCTAATTTCCTGTCTGATGGTTTTGTCAGTCCTCTGGACAGTAATGACAGGAAATCAGTTAAAATATATCGTGATACAGGTGCTTGCCAATCCCTTATGCTGACCAGTGTTCTAGGCTCTAATGTTAATTCCTCTGATGAAACTGTAATCTTACAAGGTGTAGCGAATAATTACTTCTCTGTCCCTCTGTGCAGAGTGAATTTAGAGTCTGGTTTTGTTAATGGTTCCGTTATGGTTGGGTTGGTTGAGACACTCCCAATGTCAGGTGTAACTTTCTTACTTGGAAATGATATAGGTGGAAGTCAAGTGTGTCCGGCTCCTCAGTTGTCTAGTGAGCCAGTGGATGTGTCCCAGGATTGTGATGTCCCTGATGTGTTCCCTGCATGTGCTGTCACTAAGGCTAAGTCTAAAGTTACTGGTGATTTAGAGGATAATGATGATGATGATGTTATCCTAGCTGACACTTTTCTTGCTAATTTGGACCACTCACCAGATGAGGCAGTACCCCGTAGTGTTGATAATTTGTCTCGTCAAGAGTTGGTTGAGTTGCAGGTTGCTGACCCTGAGTTGAAAGGTCTAGCTAACTCTGCTTACAGTGAAGAAGAGTCAGCCGGTGCTTCTACTTGTTATTATGTAAAGTCAGGAGTACTTATGAGGAAGTGGAGACCCCCAACAGCATCAGCCGACTGTGAATGGGAGGTTGTACATCAAGTTGTCATCCCTCGTGTTTGTAGGCAGGATATCATTCGAGTGGCTCATGATACCAGTTTGGCAGGACACCTTGGAGTGAGGAAGACTGTGGCACGCATTTTGAAACACTTCTACTGGCCAGGTATCTTCAGGGATGTTTCCTGGTATTGTAAGTCTTGTCACACCTGTCAAGTTGTGGGGAAGTGTAATCAGACCGAAAAGGTTGCACCTCTAGTTCCCATTCCTCCTTTTGAGGCGCCTTTCACCCGTGTGTTGGTGGATATTGTGGGCCCTCTTCCTAAGACTTCTTCAGGATTTTCTTATGTGTTGACCATGATTGATATGGCTACTCGTTATCCTGAAGCCATTCCACTTAGAAACATCTCAGCAAAGAACGTGGTTAAGGAAATGCTAGGGTTCTTCACAAAGTTTGGTCTGCCCAAGGAGGTACAGTCAGACCGGGAAGTAATTTCATGTCAAACGTTTTCAAGCAGTCTCTGAAAGAGTTGGGCATCACCCAGATCACGTCTTCAGCTTACCATCCCCAGACCCAAGGAGCGTTGGAGAGATATCATCAAACACTCAAATCGATGCTCAAGAAATACTGTTTGGAACATCAGAAAGACTGGGATAAAGGTCTTCCATTCGTTGTGTTTGCTGCAAGAGAATCTCCAAATGAATCACTGGGCTTCTCACCTTTTGAACTACTGTTTGGCCATGAAGTAAGAGGACCCCTTAAGCTACTCAAGGAATGCTGGCTGTCGGAGGAAGATGACGTCAACCTGCTGGAGTATGTGATGAAGTTCAAAGAACGGCTGTCCACTGCTTTACAGCTGGCGAGAGAGAATTTAGGAGCTGCTCAGGAGAAGATGAAGACTTGGTATGATGGGAAGTCCAGGTTGCGCAACTTTCAGCCAGGAAATCAGGTTTTGATTCTGCTACCAGTTCATGGGCAACCTCTTCAAGCCAAGTTTAGTGGCCCTTATTTCGTGGAGAAGAAACTCAGTGATGTCAACTATGTCATCGCCACACCAGATCGTAGAAAGAGCAAGCAACTATGTCACATCAACATGCTAAAGTTATATCACAGGCGGGACGAAAATAATCCAGTCTGCACTGTAGCTGTTCCACCCGAGTCTGCAAGTGAAGCTCTCCCATGCAGTATGAGCCTGAGTGATAGTTTGGGGAAGAATCCTGATATCATGAATGATCTCCAGACTAAGCTTTCTCATCTACCACCCAGGGAGGGGCAGGAGTTTTCGGCATTGCTGCGGGAGTGCCCGCAGGTGTTCCGTGCCACTCCGGGAGGAGCCGCTGTGTTGATGCATGATGTCGATGTTGGAGACGCAGAGCCAATTGGGTTGCCTCCTTGCCGTGTGAACCCAGTGAAGGTTCCTCTCATCCAGAAGGAGCTTGGCTACCTGTTGGACCACAAGATGATTGAGCCCTGTCGGAGCGAGTGGAGTTCTCCTGTCACTCTGGTCCCTGGGCCGGGTGGGTCACAGAGGCTTTGCATCGACTACAGACGTGTTAGTCAGATAGCCGGAGCAGACACTTACCCTCTCCCTCGTGTGGAAGATTGCATGGACAAGATCGGAGGGGCTAGGTGCATGAGTGGGTTTTGATTTGTTAAAGGGATACTGGCAAGTACCTATGACTGAACGTGCTAGGGAGATCTCATGTTTTGTGAAATTAGGAGGGACTTTTGCATGTTCTGTAATGCCATGTACAGATTGTTTTAGAGTAATAAGAAATTTCCTTTGTAAATTTCTTTTTTCTTTGTGGGGAGGTGTTACATAGCCTATGATTTCATCATCCTTTGTGTAATTTTTGACGCACAGTTGCTGCATGTTTGATCACGAGCGTGTTCTGCCTCAGTCCCCCCCTTCTACCGTTATAGTAGAGTAAGTCGTTCTCTCTGTTGTCCAGAGCGGGATTGTGAACTCTATGTCCCCATGGCTTTCATTTGCGCGTCCTCTTACAAGTTGTATCAGGCTCTGCCGGCCCCTATATAATGAGCTCAGTCTCTGCATCATGGCCACTTAGATCTGCTCCTCATTTTGTTCACATCTCTGTCCTCCACTGTACAGATATTATTATTGTGAGTGCTCAAGAAGTCTCCAACCATCTAGCAGCTGTGTGTAATTTGAGTATAACTGTTGTTGCATTTTTTCTTGTACTGTATAGCATGAGTTTAATTTGTAGGCCTAGTGAAGTTTTTGTAATTCGTGTGGGGTTCTTTGTCAGTCATTTTTGATAATAGTTTGTATCTGTAATTATTTATCTGGCATTCACTGAGTATTATCTGGTATCTCATTTTATCAGGGCTGACTTAGATAAATTTACTCTTGCTAATTTCGTGTTAATAGAGGCTATTGCAGTTAACCATATATTTAACCTTTTTTGCCATTACATTATCCTTATGAGTCCTGAATGTTTTGTTGTTAATTTAAGCATTAAACTTTAACTTGTAATTTTACCTAACTCTTTTGTTTTGAACCTGGAACTTTACGGGACAGTAGTGATTTTTAGCATTCTCACTGAAAGTGTACGTTATCTTTCTCTGTTCCGTAACAATATATATATATATATATATATATATATATATATATATATATATATATATATATATATATATATATATATATATACTGATGGAGTGATGAGAGAAGTATAAACTCGAGTAATGGAGAGAGGGATGGCGTTGATAATGAATGGTGACAGATGGAATATCTCAAATACTGTATTCTGATGATCAAGTACTACTTGCAAATACCAGCAAGAACTTGGTAGACTAGTCAAGAGTTTTGTAGATATTTGTGAGCATCGTGCCTCGATAGTAAACGTAGAAAAGAATAAAGTGATGGTTTTTGAGAGAGAAGGTGACTCCCAGTGTGATATTACAGTGAATGGAGAGAGACTGGAATTGGTGAGAGTTCAAATACCAGGGTACAGTGATAACAAAGAGAGGATTATGTGCAAAAGGAGTGGAACTTAGGGTGACACAAGGAAGGAAGGTAGATGGTGCTATGAATGCCTTGATAAGAAACAGAGGCTTGAGTGTTGCAGCTGCATGAGGCTTACATAACGGAGTGTTAGTGCCAACTTTAACATATGGATGTGAGACTATATGGTGTGGCATGAAAATTAAAAGTCAAGAGTGATAGCAGTGGAGATAGGTCTGCTGAGGAATGTATGTGGAGTACAGAGAGTTGATAGGATACGATATAATGTGATTCGTGTAAGATTTGGAGTGAGAAAGTCTGTGGACAACAAAATCAAAGAGAGTGTATTGAGAAGGTATGGGCATGTGGAAAGAATGGATAACAACTGAGTGGTGACAAGGGTATATATGAACGACTTTGAAAGAGGAAGGAGGCGAGGTAGGCCGTAGAGAAGGTGGAGGGTTGTGGTGGATGAGTGGATGAGGAAGAGAGGAATGGAGGGTGATGAGGCTATGGGACTGACAAGAGATCTAGCTGGCTGGATGAATCTTGTGAAAAGAAACGCATGATCAGGGATTTGACACCCCAGTTTAACGTGACAGCGTCCAGACTGACTCTATCTGATATGATTATGTGAAGCTACAGAATGTGTTGAATGTTTTTGGCGTATCACATAGAGCCAGGATTCCGGGGGCTTGAACGATGAGTGAATGGAAGCGTGGCCTACTGGACCGGGCAAACTTGGACTGTCTGGACGTTGCCACTTCTCACCGTATACTGTATATATATATATATATATATATATATATATATATATATATATATATATATATATATATATATATAGATATAGATAGATAGATAGATATAGATATAGATATAGATATATATATATGGGTTGTCCTTATCATCGAGTGACAGATTTTTTACGGGCCACCCCGCACTTTTGTTCCTGTTGGTACAAAATCTATACAGGCCAAGGTTCAGTCTTCTATTGTAGTATTTACTGGTGCTTCACTTGCCTTGAAGTTCATACTCTGTGGCAGCTGGGCTGAATACTATGCCATCACAATTAGGTTGCCCTTACTGTGTCGGTATTAGCCACTTGTTGGTAGGAGGTGTCATGGGAGCTGATCTCACACTTATTGTTGCCTAGTTTGGGAGGCATTGGTAGCCTTTCAAACATTCAGGAGTCAGTGATGATGAGCTTCTATAACCTGGAACAGGAATTGCGCTGCTCCTCGTCCAATGAGAGGGATGAAATCCTGCATTCAGTACAACTCCTGACTCAGTGAAGTCGTTCATGACTTTCAGTGACTGGACACATTGTTTGGCTTTCTTGTATTGTCTCGTGCCATCCACATGCATGAGTCAACGTCCAGGAACCCACCAGAAGATCCAAGGAAGGAAGGAAGGAAGGTGGCGAGTGCTGCTTGTGGCGAATCAGGGAAAGTCTTCACTCGAATGACAGCCACATTCAGCTCCAGAGTCCTTCTATTCTCAGGCTTATCACCCCCCTCGTTCTCCAGAGCTGCAATCATAGCCCTCTTCATTTCCAAGTCGAAGGACTTGACGAACGCTAGGCCATTCAGTTCCTCAGAGAGGTACCAGAGATGACGGCCGAAGGCCTTCACAGTAGTAGATGAGACATCTGAGTCACCATAGCCCAGGATGTCTTGAAGGCCTTCAGGTCGTTTCGAGGAGCAGACGTGGCGACTGGCACTGAGAACCAGTACCGGATGTGGAGTGTGACTGTAGAGATTACGTACCACTTGAGTGTGGTGAGCTCTTGCACATTGAGCAACTGTCCGTGAAAAACGTACGAATATCTTGTCTGAGTAAATAATTTTGACCATCCAACAGGCAAGGTGGTAGGCGCCAGGCCACGAAATGTGCAAGCCATGAGGAGGACAATCACCGTGTGCTCGAGCAACTCATGATAATCATCCCGTGGCTGTTGGGCAGTGAGTTGACAGCAGAAGGTGGTGACCTCATTGCAACGGGAAACAAGGTTGGTGAGCATCTTCAAGTGATCTGCTGCAGCAGAGGACGATCCCCACTTGAAATGCTTGAGGAGAAGGATGTCCAGCTCTAATGTGATGATGCCAGTACAGACTGAGAAGACTTTTTGGATCATGATCTCGCCGATGTGCTTCTTGTAGCCTAGGCAAGGGAGTCCCTTCTCCATCTTCTGCTGCAGGAGAGTGCAGGCCCCAAAGCGAATTCCGGTGTTGCTAGCAGTTGTGCCGAAGGCCATGCTTGTCTCCAAATCCACCAGGTCCCATTCTTGTACAGCAGCAAAGATCGCCTTCACCATGGCAACTCCTGTTTATGATCGCAGCTTGTGGACATTCAGCAGCTTGAAAGTTCCCTCTTCAGACACCAGGACAGATAAATATTCCAACTTTTCTTGGCCTGATTCTTCAGTGACCAACTTAATGTCCCAGTGAATGGTGAGGGGAACATCAGGGTTGAAGGATGAGCACAGAGCTCCTGCCTGTTTGCCACGGGCCTTGATTTGTCCCTAACAGATGCTGTACCAGTTCAAAGCCATTGTTGAAGGGTCTTTGCCATACGCAGATGCTGCAGCAACCAAGATGTGAACAGAATTCCTGTCGCAGGTCTTCGTGTGATACAGGACATTAGACAAATCCGGAGTGATGATGGATGCACGAGATCGGAATCATTGTCATTTGGGTGAGAATGTGGTAGCTGACGTGGATGGTTGGGGACCAAGTTTTTTGTCCTCTTTGCTCTCTTCAGTTCCCCAGCTCAGTGGAAGCTTATACTGCAGCTCATCACTGCTGCTCTCTTAGTTCCTGATCTCGGGAATCCTCCTCTCTCTCATGCATCTTTACTTGAGCATCTGATAGTTTTCAGCTGATACCAAGCATGATGCCTTGGCAGCCTTCCTCCCATTGAGCCTTCAGAAATGCCTTGTACTCTCCATTCTTCAGGAGCTTCATGGCATTTGTGTGCGCCAAGTCAAACAGGTTCCTCAGCATCAGTTTAAAGTCAGTTTGCTTCCCTTCTTCCACCTCCATCTTCTTGTCCTTCAGCCTACTAAGGAAAAGCTATTCCCCTTACAGATTTTTCAACTTTCGGGATCCTGTCCTAGCTCTGTATCACTGGAATTCTGGTCCAATACCAGAGTCCAAAGACCTCAGAGTCCATGACCACTGTAGCATCCTGCGAGATCTTCTTTTCCTTCTGCAGAAGATGGAACAGCCTCCAGAGGACATCTGACCATCCATGAGCTGGACGAGGGTGTCTCCAACAAACCAGATCATGTTCTTCCTGGTTTTCTTCTCTTCCTTACATCTGTCATGGTCATCCTGCTCCTAAGGAGAAGGCTGTTCGCTAGCTAAAGCCACTGCAATCAAACTTCGAGACTGACTTACCACCTGGGAAGATTCCTCGGATGAAAGACTGTTATTTACATTCGTAATGCACAAAACAGTTTGCTAAGCCAGTCAAAGGGAAATGTCACATTACTGATGACCCAGCTCCTGCACCCCTCACCCTACCACAACCCTCCCAGGGGCCGTCGTATCTTCTCTCCCCCCTCCCTGTCACTGCCTGCCTTTCACGCCGTGACCAAGTCCTCTTGTGGATCAGTGAGAGGTTCCCACGAATGTGGTCCCATTCTTCTGTCTAGGGGGGAACTTCAGGGCTGCTGGGGCACCAGAATTCTTTAAGCAATGCACACAAAAATTTTACGTATCATGTGTTTACGTCAGTGACATAATACTAGGGGGTGGCCCATGAAGATTTACCATATTCAGTTTTCACAATATTAAAAAGGACAACCCATATATATATATATATATATATATATATATATATATATATATATATATATATATATATATATATATATATATATATATATATGGGGAGGTTTGGAGGGGCTGGCTGATGAGGCATTGATGAGACTGTGGTCAGATATATATATATATATATATATATATATATATATATATATATATATATATATATATATCCTCTGACCACAGTCTCATCAATGCCTCATCAGTCACCCCCTCCAAATCTCCCCAGTCTGAACCTGTCATGGTGACCCGATGGCACTCTGATAGGGCAAACTGAGACGGATTTAGAAATTATCTTGCTGACATTCCATGGCATTCTTTCTTCTTTAGTGATGTCATTTCTAACCAGTCCCACATTAATGACTTAATACTAGCTGGTATGGATATATTGATATCAAGTCAACAATTCACTGAAAGATCGAACTCCAAAATGGTTTGATAGCAACTGTGCTAGAGGAATGGCCTAAAAATCACTAGCATATAACTCTTACCTAATCCGCTGCATCCCGGCAGATTTTTCACCACTAACCCTCCCCAATCCTGGCAGAGTTTGGAATTTTTAGAGAGGTTCAAACCTCCGTTTTTCATGAGAAACAATGGCAATTCACAAAAAAGTGCTCACCTGAGCTTAGAAGTGGTCTAAACAGGTGACCTTCCAAGCACCGGGTACTGTGTTTTCTGGAGCTGCACTGCAGCTGTCATCTGTGGTAGTGGTAACTATTGCAAACCACTCAGAATAGGTAGATATTTGTTCATTTGGTACGAATTTATATGTAGTACAAGAATATATTGGTTTTCACACAATAATTTAGGTGATATAAGTGTTCTTTCACTCAATGAACACATCAACATACCGTACCTTCCTTGGCGACATTACCTCCTCATCACTTCTGCTCGTTTCTTCCGTTGGTGCCACATAAACTCTGTCCTCCACATAATCATCGATTGGGGAATCATTCGCACCTTGAATTTCATACCGTGGAACAACATGTCTCTACTGGCCAGGTCACTGCTAACAAGTGAGTTGCCAAGACAGTGATGTGCATGTGGGGGGGGATCAAGCGGGGGAAGGCAGTGTCACGGCCTGGTGGTGGGTAGAGGAAGGTCCCCCGCATATGCCGACCCAAAATAATGTGCGAAACTTTAAAAATGTGCAAATGACGGACCTTGCAATTGCAAAACGTATCAATACGTCGATGGGACTCACTGTGACAAAATGTTATGACGTATCCATACTCTAATGGGATGCTTCAGCAGTGGCGGATCCAGGAGGGGTGGGGGCCGCCGTCCCCCCCTTCAGCTATGAATGGCGCCCCTAAGAGCTGATTATTATAAAATATCAATATCATTAAAAATAAAAAGGTATAATAATAATAATAATAAGATAATCCATAGCAATAATGATAATAATAATAGTATCAATAATGGTAATAATAATAATAATAATAATAATAATAATAATCATCATCACCATAAAAGTACCACAACTTGCCCCAAAATGCTTTCAAATGCTTGTGAAATGTTATAAAGCGTTTTGTGGCCAGGGCTCCACCCCAGACCCCATTGGGGGAGCTACAACTCACCCCAGACCCCCTACCTTATTGCCTCGCGCCTTCAGCACTCGGTGCCCCTTACATTGAGAAACAGCCCCCTCCCCCTTTCCTAAATCCTAGATCTGCCACTGTGCCTTGGGTTAAAATAAAAAACATCTGAATCACTCTTTCAATATAAAATTGCTAGAAACCATGCAAAAGCTGTAATAAATCTTGCTAAATCAAACTTCCTTCAAAATGAAGCATCAAAACTACTTAACAACCCTAATGACAATAGAATATTCAGGTCAACTCTCAACTCTTTCAATAATGACTTTAACTAGTCATCATCCATTCCCTCACTACAATCTTCAGATGGCAACATTACAAATGACCCACGTGGAAAAGCAAATATCGTTGCCAGTACATTTGCCAGAAATTCAACCATTCAGGAAGTCAGCCAGAACTTCCCAGTACTAGAACTTGATTCTCCCGAAATTGTTCCATTCAAAATTCAGAAAAGATACGTAAAATCCATCCTAGACAATTTACCTACCGACAAAACTCCAGGACCAGATGGAATTCCTCCAATTGTTTTGAAAAAGTGTTCCCCAGAACTTGCCACTGTTCTAGCTAAATTGTTCAGACTATGCGTGGGTATTTTGTCATTCCTTAATTCACTGAAAGAAGCCAATATCCACCCAATTCCAAAGAAAGGACGTTCCTCTGACCCCTCTAATTACAGTCCAGTAGCCATCACATCTTCTCTTTGTATAGTATTTGAAACTGTAATTATTAATCATTTGGTAAAAAAAACTTTAATCCAGCAGCTTGATTAATGATAGACAATAGGGTTCTCGTCACTAAAGATCCGCAGTTGACATACTCAATCTCCTGACTCATACCATCAATCAATTAACTGACCAACATGGAGAAACTTATGCAGTAGTTCTTGATATTTCTAAAGCTTTTGATAGAATGTGGCACCATTCCCTGCTCTCCAAACTCACTTGCTATGGACCAATGTCTTTTATTCTTCTGCTTTCCTCATATCTCAGTGACAGGAAAATAAGAGTAGAAGTAGATGATGTATATTCCAATTTCCACTCAGTCTGGCGTGCTACAAGGATCTAGTTCTAGCACCAACCCTATTACTAGTTCATATTAATGATCTCTTATCTGTCACCCACAATCCCATCCATTCATATGCAGATGACTCAACACTTCACAGTTCATTCACACTCAAACACCCATTTATAAAGTTTAATATCTCTAACTCTCATTTCAGTACAGCCATCTCCATAAGTGAAAACTTATCTAAGATCAATGAATGGGGACAAAATAACCTTGTCTTATTTAATGCTAGTAAAACCATATATATACAGTTTACTAACAGCCAGATATTGCCAGATTCGTTTTTTTACTTTCAGTGCTACTAATATTCCCATCTCCAAAAGTACTGGAATTCTCGGTGTTCCACTTAACAATGCCGTCAGTTGGACCTCTCATGTCAGATCACTTGCTAAAACCGTCTCAAAGAAACTTGGATTATTGTAGAGTCCATAATCTCAGCTAGAATATTGCTGACACCTGTGGAATGGATGTGGCGTGGTTGCGCTAAAACAACTAGACATAATTTAGAACAAAACTGTTGGAAATATTAATAACCCTAAAATTAATGATAAACTACCTCCCATACAGGAAAGAATGAATCCTCTCTTGCATCATTTTACAAACATTTTTATGGCAAATGCTCAGAGGAAGTTGCGTCCATTGTGCAGCCTCTCCATGCCTTCCCTCGTGCTAGACGGATATCTGGTGGCGCCATTGACCGGAATGCCACACAGCAATATTGCTGAACATCTGCCTATCAGAATTCTTTTATTCCCCGAACAGCATCTCTCTGGAACTCACTTCCTCGAAGTTGTTTCTCCCCAAACATGAACCTACAGCTGTTCAGTTCTGTTATAGATATTTAATGATTGGAAGCCACCAGTAAGAGACCTGACAGCCATGCAAGACGGACGTGCTGACATTGCCTGTGACCCATTGAGGGGGGCAACCAGCCAGCCACAGTCTCTTGCCACTCAGAAGATCCGGGGGACAATGGTTTGGTTTAACATACTGGTGGGGTATGGATTCATCAAGTGCCAGGATACTGGCATTGATGTTTTTGTGCACCCCCAGGCAATCTTTAAGCCAAACCCACGGAACCTCCAACGCTCCCTAGGTGATGGAGAAGCGGTGGAGTTTAGCGTGTTTGGAACCCCCAAGGGTCCTGAGGTCCGGGATATTACTGCGCTGGGAGGTGTAGCCATGCAAGGTTCTGCCAATACACGGCAAATTCCCACGGCCTGGGGACGTCAGGCCAGAGATCCTGGGAGTTTTGGACAGATAAACCTCGTCATGGAGATGTGCATCGCAACAGCTAAGGCTTTTTCCGGGGATGATAAAAGGGCTTTTGTGTGTTCTCCTCCCTAAGATCTTCGAGGAGAACAGCCTGCCTCGTCTTATCATCCCCAGGTGCTTCACCCGCGATATACACTCGGTCTCTCGCCGACGGGAGCGTCGGGCTAGCCAGCCACGATCCGCTGCTCCTCGCCAGACACGAAGGAACAGGCTCAGGCTGGAGGCCCCCCTCAACTGATGGACTGCTTCCCAGATCACTGACCTGGCTACGGACACGACCACCAACACGACCACAGTGGAAGTCCACCATCTGCCATCAACGTCTGAGGAGGAGTGAGACTCTACTGACACTGCCTCCATGACCAAGGATGCGACGACCGGCTCCTTGGCCGAGGAGGAAGTCGGTGAGTCTCCCCCTCTTCAGGCAGAGGAGGGCACACCATCTCGCCCTCCCATCATCAACCTCATGGATCAGCTAGACATAGCCTCCTATAGACACCTCCTGGCTCCCAGTGCTTACACATGGTCGTACCAGCTCGGAGCAATGGCATACTCCATCCTTTATGATCTGCTATGAGCTGGCGACCAGTGCTAACTGTCTGGGTGGAGGAGGTCCATCTAGCTGACCTACGAGCGTTTTATCATATACTCGCACCACGACTGGCCCTCTAGATCAGCGATGCTGAGTGGTGCAGGAGTGCCCTGTGGACTGTATATAATAGAACTGTTTGGCCTAATACCCCACCCTTAGGGTGATGGCCATTAAGCCACAATAAAAAACACCAGTAATTTGGTGCGTGGATTATTTTTTTTAATTCATTTGTTTTTCCTTCCTCTGTTCTGTTATATATATATATATATATATATATATATATATATATATATATATATATATATATATATATATATATATATATATATATATATATGTTTACATAGGTGGGAAGTACTGAGGTACAAAAGTACCAATTTACATTACTGAGTTACAATTCGAGTACTGGTAGCAGTAGTGACACTACTTTTTCGTTATGTACTGCAATTGGTACCGACGGTACATTCTTTTAGCATATTTTGTCGGTACTCGGTACTGGTACATTTTATTTATCTATATTCACTCACTGCAAGATAAAAAAAATGTGAGGAGAAGGCCTACATGGGAGTGCTGTTGCCAACCCTGGCCATGTGCCTCAAGAAATTAAAAGAAGCGAAGGAAAGCGCCGATCTGACAGTGTGGTAGCCTCTAGTGAATGCAGTGACTGAGGGTGTGGAAGGCAGGTTCGGCCATCATTTCTAGGACAGTGATTGTTTGCTTGCTGCTGCCTTTCATCCCCAATTCAAGATATCGTGGTTGGCGGTTACCCGAGTCTGCCTCCTACGAAACAGAGAAAATGAGGAGTAGGGTGGAGAAGATGGTGTCACTACTGGAGCGCAAGCTAGAGGATGCGGAGAGCAGCACCACTGATGATGATGATGATGAGCAGGATCTTAAAGAAGAGTTTTTCGAACTCCTCTATGTAAAAGGGAGGAAGAAAAGGGAGAGTGGGATAAAGCTAGTAAAGGAATTTTTGGAGAAACCCAAGAAACATAAAATCAACAAGGACTGCTTTCCTTGCAAGGTTTTCAGAGACCTTTTTGTAACTTATAACATGCCAATACCATCCAGTGCTGCTGTGGAACGTTTGTTTCCATTGGGGAAGGACGTGCTCAAACCAAAACAGATGGAACACAGTGACTATCATTTTGAAGTGCTCATTTTCCTCAGGGGCAACACTGGATAAGAAAACTGAAGTGCACTGTGTAATTATTAACCCTCCACGTGTCAGTACCGAATTAAAACGGTCTGACATAATTCCGGGCCAGTGCTAGTGCCGTTTTAAAACAGTTAAAAATAAAAAAAAATTCACTGTGACCGCATTTTTCAAGATTCACGGGTAAAAATTGGCAGACATATATGGTAACTGTTCCTCTACCATCTCCCAGGCTGTCAAGGCCATACACTCACTCACTCCCCCCTCTCACACTTGCTCTGTGTCACTCGGCCTGTGTGCCTCACCCAGTGCTGTTCATAGTGAAGGCATTTTGTAAATATTATCATGTAAGTGTTAGTTGTAAATATTTTCTTGTAAGTGTAAGGACTTTATAGTGAAGTCAAGTCATAAATGCCTTCTTGTAAGTGCCAGGACTGTACAGTACATAATGAAGTCAGGTTGTATGTATCTTCAAGCAAGTGTAAGATAATGCATTCACAGTGAGAAAGACATGCCAATTGTGATAGATGTTGAAGTAATAAGTAATCAGAAAAGTGTACTGAACATTGCTATACCTTGCCAGCATAAATACCTGAGTATACCTTACATAGAAAACGGCTTTCTCTCACCTACGTGGTGAGCATGATAGAGCAGGTATACCTGTATATGAGTATGCAGGACTTAATAAAACCCATTTCCGAGCATCGGTGAGCATTTTAATGGTTAAATTCGTTGTTTGCACATCAAAATTTATCATTTTAGCCAATAAAATAAAGGTCAAAAAACGGCTGGCATGGAGGTGACCCATAGGGCTAAAAATAGCTGGCAAATGGCGAGTTAATCAGATTATTGTGCATATAATGACACAATGTAGTCATAAAATTGTGTTTATTTTGATAGACATTAAACTGGGTGCATAAGAATGTGAATTACAGTGGCTGGTTAAAGTTTAGCAATCTTTGTATTGAAAGTAAAGGACTGAATGGTCACAAAACCATATGCTTTAATCACCCTATAGTTAATGTAACTGTGACAATTGTCTGACATCTTTCATGTCTCCTCAGGTCCAGCTGTGGTGACAAGACTGGTCTCTGGGTCCTCAGTGTGGTAACAAAAAAAAAAAAAAAAAAATCAAAACTGAGCAAGTTTACTTAATTCATATTCGTGTATCAGGTACCAAGTACTGAGTCGGTACTCGTTTTTTTTTTTTGTGTGTGTACCGGTACCGGTAGTGACATTACAATTTTAGGAAAGTACTGGTACCGGTACCAATGGTACTTTTTGTGTACCAGGTGCCCTCCTCTGTATATATATATATATATATATATATATATATGGATGGATAATGGAGCCTCTATGGTACAGTGGTAAAGTGTGCATTTTCGTACATGAAGAACGAGGGTTCGCGCCCTGCCAAGGTAATAAACTTTGGGAGCTTTCTTAAGGCCACATACTGCATTGGTGGACACAAAGGGTGCCGTGGTCGAACCAGTACTGTAAAGTATGCTTGCACCCAATCAGCATGCTGGGCCGATTACACTTGGTTCACAGACTACACACACATCCAAAGCCACTCCAACACTACAATTACACTTACACGCACTTCTTACCCTACATACAATCTCTACAAGACAGCCTAAGCCACTTGGTAGAGATACATTGGCTGTATCGTCCCCACTTCGGTTGGGATAGGCTGGTCCTACAGTGGACACTCAAACGGCTGATGAGATGAGAGAGATGAGATATATGGATAATGACCCACCACTACGAGAATTAAAGTTATCCATATTGATGTGACTGACCAGGTCTTAGACAATGGTAAAGTTGAAACGAAAGGAAATCTGACAGACTACGAGTATTTGGGGCAAATTGCTGTGGATTGCATAAAGACTCCTAAGGCAAGAAGGAGCTGTATTGGAAGGGTGAAATAAAAGTGTAGATGAAAGCTAACACTGCACGAAAAGCGGAAAAAAAAAAATGAAATAGTGAAACACTAAGGTAACGAAAAATATAATAACGAAACACCACGGTATCATTAACCCATTAAGTTCTTGGTTTTAGCACACTGACGATCTTCCTGTATGCAGGGTGTTTCCCCAGAAGCTTTTTTTAGCCCATCTTATCTCACTAACAACAACACCTAAGCCCTTGAATATTAAATCAGAATACTCACCGTCCTTTGTCTCTCCATTGCAAGTGTACCTAGGTCTCTAGGTGAAGGCATTGTGGAGGTAGGAGGTGGTGAATGGAGATAATTTTTGAGGATGCAGCAAGCTGCATTCGTACGAGCTGATGAGTTGATGATTATACAGGTAGCGTTAGCCAGTCTCTTGTGCCCCGCCCCCTTGGCCCTGCCCGCTCTCCCATTGGCCCGAGTAGGAGTTCTGGGACGTAATGGATGCCAGTCTTGCCATGCCAGTGTTGGATAAACGTGTTAGGCGCTCTCACTAATCGATGCAACAAAACTTTTACGTAACCCCTTAACTGCAATGATATCTTTTCCATTTGACTAGGAAATATGTCTTGTAGTAAAGGATGTTGGAAAAAAGTACCACGGAACGTCATCGGCCTAAAAGGTTTGTAAACGAAAGTTCCCTGTATGAAAATAAAAAGGTATACCTTCTACAAAGAACTTAGTGTTTTGACTTTTTTCCTTATATTTGGTATCCACACACACACACACACACACACACACACACACACACATACATAACCCTTTTCTCTCTATAAGATTTCAATGATTTCACGTGTATAGAATCAAATTTCTTATACAACATTGTTGGTATAAATAATTATTAGCCTACATGCCTTTAAACTTTTGTTTGGAAGACAACACCCACGTTCGCTCTCTCTCTCTCTCTCTCTCTCTCTCTCGTTATAAATACTGAGGAATAGGACACTTGGCTGTAAATCAAGTGAGCTATATTTAATTTCTAATATTATCCTGACTTATTTCGTATTACTACTGTCCCCCCCCGATTGAAAAGTGGGGGGAGGAGGCTTTTCCCTCCTTTCCCCCTTTGGATGACGCTCATGTGTCCTATTTAGGAAAATACAAATACATATACTGTAATCGTTTTGCTATAGCCTAAGGACAGTATTACGATGTGACAGGTGGAATACTATATCAGGTAGGTGAAGCCAGTGACATTGCGTTTTCCTCCTTCTGTATTCGAACCCTGTATATTTAAGGAAATTGATGAAGGAAATAAATAAGGAAAATTACAACATGGTTATGATAATGTAACTTACCAGACATGTCAGATAGATGAGTTTATATGTACCCTGCTCAGGTAGAGGTGGGTCTGTGAGACCCACCACCCCCATCCCATTGTTTAGTTCACTAACTTCTGCATACGCGGGAGCTCTGTTCTTCTCAGTAGCTTCCTAAGTTTGTGTATCCATGCAAGGCGTGAGGGAGTTACTTCAAGCTCTCTCTCCGTTTCCCCAGTATAGGGGTGGTTTTATATGTTACGGGTCTGTGAGACCCATGTCTACCTGAGGTGTGTGGGGTATTTGTTCTCCCTGATTGAAGATAAAATTTCGGAGTCTGGCATCCACTCTTCAAACCAAGAAGCACCATCCCATACCATTTTATGGAACCACTCAAGCAACAATTCAGATTTTTTTTTCTTTTTTTTTATATTTTACTGTTTTTTCTAGTTTTTTTTTTCAAAAATTTGTTAAAATTTTAAAAAGAAAAGAACTGTTTATTTTTTTTACATGTTTGTGATGCGGAAACATTAAATATGTTACTCTGCTTTCAGTACTGGAATAAACGAAACATAAACAATTTTCCCAAATTTTTATATTTGTGGGTCCGAGAGACCCACGTCTACCTTCTATCCAATGGGGACCGACCTCTACCTTAGAAGGATCGGTGATAGGGGCACAGCTGCGATGTGTTATCGCTAAGCTCAACTTTCTCGGCGCCAAAACTAAGCTGCAGTCGCGGGAGGAGGTGGGCTGGTTCTTTTCAATTTGATTTTGATTCAGATAGCAAATTTTAGAGATTTCTTTGTCATACAGAAATGAATTCAAAGTAAAAGTAAATACTGCGATAATATTTTGTGGTATGGCTCATTATTCTGTCAATAAGAAGAAGAATCTCAGCCAATCAGCAACGAGTAGAGCTGGAAGAGGGTGGGGCATTAGTAGGGGGCAGGGCACAAGAGACTGGTTAACGCTACCCATATAGTGCGAGCTGGCAGCATGCCAGCCTGGGTCAGGTGGGGCTACATCATTCGCACTTGCCCGCACTTCCCCTTTGTCCCACTAGCCCATTCTGCTCGTCATCACCTGCCCCTCTCAAACTCCATGTACAACCAGCCTGCTCATTTTCTTTGCATAATTCACCAGGTTGTTCCAGCGTGATACTGTGCCATACAGTGTGTGGGAGGGAAATCTACCAAGGCTTATACATTACGATGCACAGCATTTCTTTCACTTTCACTTGGGCACATTTTATAATTATATGTGCTTTGAAAATCTATTTCCATTTTTTTTGAGCTCGTTTTTTACACCCATAAGTGTCCTTATCCTCCACCATCTTGCATACACATTGCATTTATTTGGCTAAGTTCTTACTTCACCTCAGGATGAATTAAATTATAAATTATTTTTGTCAAAACTTTTTATTCTTTCATTTTCACTCAAGCTCGTTTTTATACCAAGGGTTACACTATGCTGCAAAACCACTGAAGAGTACTTGCCCCAAAAGATTACTTTCGATTTTCACAGCAACATTTGTCTTCTATACCGGATGATACAAAGCCAGCATGCAGCTTTGGTAATAAAACCCATTTTCAGTACTGTAGCTTTCCTTACCTTCTGTATCTTACGTATATATCTATTTTTTTTCTACACCGTTACTTCACTAAATGAGTATCAAACTTTACTTTCTTTAATACTAATTCCCTATAATGAAATTTTCCTTACTTTTCTATACTACGTATTATTTTTACCACTTTAGGTAAAAATTTACACTATATAGGTTACACTTACCAACACACCGGCGAAGTGGCAGGCTGGGGTGATATGGATGGAGGCGAGAGGGTGTTGGTACGATGGAGCTGCGAAGGTGATGGGAAGGAGGCTGGGGGACAGTAAAATGTGGTCAGGGCACGTCATTTTATATTCTGTGTAGTAACTTCCCTTTTCAGAAGCCATCTCGCCATTTGGATAATGACAATACTGTCATCTCCAAAACTCTCCCAATCGCACACTCACTCAACTCTTTCCCTGTATGAATGGGTGGCTTGGCAATGGTGGAGGTAGCAGAGGCCAGGTGGCCACCCATGGCATGAAGCGAAGTGGACTGTAGAATCAGAAATGACTGTCCCTATTCCTTCCGTTTCCTAAGGGAAACTGGCAGTGTAGCTCACCTGCCTCCTATACGTCTACATCATGCACTGCACACCACAGAAAATGGGTAGAACTTGAGGCACTGGCAGGAAGTGCAAAATGGCTATGTCCATCATCTGAGCTGCCCGGAACACATGATTTATGATAGCTGTGTCTGTCAGTATAGCTTCAGGGTTTAATAAGTAGACGAACATAGAAGTAGGACTAGATGCACACAGGGTAATTTCTTGCCTGTGTAAATGCGATATGTATGTCAAGTAATGTCATTTATTTTATTTCTACTTATCTATTTGTTTATTTATTTACTCATTTATTTTGTCAGTTCTCATCAGTTTCACCATCCAAAGTTAGGCTTTCCATATGTGCCTCGGTGCCAGGGAAAAGGCAGTTTTCTTGATCTTGAGCTTTGATGTGCAGGGATGGAAGTTTCCTGTGGTTGATATGTGGGACATTGTGGGTTAATTAGCCAGCTCTTCTGATGATGCAGACTCATCTTAGTCAGGGACAAGAACAAAGAGTGGAAATCAAACAGAAAGCAGTGTAAAAACAAAGGACACTACAGTAATGGATAACAGTAAAGGACATGAAACAGCTGAAAGAGGTGGAACAGGAATGGCGCTCACTGAATCAGCGAGAAGTGAAGAGAATGGAACAAGAATAAGAGATGGGAAAGATGTATGGTGCATTATTTCCATAGGCTGAGTACTTTGTGTTGAAGCTTGTCTCATATTACTATGATTTTCTTTTAATGAACATATTAAATATGCAACTGTAGTGGAAGAACAAAATCTGAATTTTCTTATACCACCCTGTAAAATAATCCCATTTATCTACAAGCCTACTCTAGACTGGAGCATCATTATCAGCAGCTCTAGTCACACATCCGGTGCAAATGAGACGTTTTTCTTCTCCTCTCTCTCTCTCTCTCTCTCTCTCTCTCTCTCTCTCTGATACACTGAATCGGCACAGCACACTGATGTGCTGCTGACACCCACTGTTTTTAAGGAAGATTGTCTGCTTTAATGACTTGCTACGTCAGTAGGAATAAGTTAAACCTTTCTTTGTTAACCTTTTCTCCATTGTGTTGTTAGTAGATAAAAATCTAATCTTTCTTCGCTGCCATGAATCTAAGTATCTTTATGCAGTCAGCAAACTTAAAAATTATTAATCGTTATGCAGTTTGTAGACATGAATTTATGAATTTAATCCTTCAGTCAGTTGTCACACACAATAATAATCAGTCTTCTTCCAGTTAGTACACACACAGCTAATCCTTTATTCAGTCAGTTGACATCAATTCAGTCCCTCTTCATGCAGTCGATGGTCTTTAACCATTCTTTTTTCTTACTTGCCGTCTCAGATTCGCCCCTTCATATGCTTCGTGAAGAGCAAGTGTGCAGTGACCAAAGGTATGGAGTAATAAAGGGAAGCGTCACTATGGGCGTGACCAGCGATATGAGAGTACATTAGAGTCGAGGTTAAAATGGTTACCTACGGCATCGCTATTTCTTCTTCAGTTCATAGGGTATGTCCGATACTCTCCTACCCTATGCTTCATATCAGAATTATCTATGGGTAATGGATCAGACTAAACCTCTGTTTGCAATTGTTATCCAGCACAGAAGAGTAAACAGTAACAGATATGAATATTATGCGAACTTTTGTCCACGGCTAGGCAAAAAGAAGTGTAAATGAAGATCTTAATGCAGCACCAGTAAATAATACAACATTAGGAAACAGAGAAAAGTTTACGTGAAGACTAACAGGGAACAGAAAAACTTTACCTGAAGATCAATATGACACCGAAGTAATATACAAATGTAGTTTATGACAGCATCGAAGCACTACAGCACAGTGGAAATATAAAGTGATTGAGGAGAGTGATGCAACACGAAAGTACAACAGATATGTACTGTACGCAAAACATAGAGAGTAAGGCATTACTATAGTACAGTAGAAGTACAGATGAAGACCGCATTACTGCGGGAGGACAGTCAAGAGATGTAAATGAAGACAGTAATGCAACGGTAAAGTGACAAGAAATGCACGTGAAGAGAGTAATGCAAGGACAGCCAAACCAGACATTACCTCACCTGCCGTGTCGACTGAGGCCTTTCCTGTGCTTGGCGGAGAACATGGGCGTGTGAACGTGGCCAAAGGCGTGGAGAAGAAAGAAAGGTTGGTCACCGTGAGCGTGGGCGGCTATAAAGCGTCTTGACTCCTCCACCAGCCTCTGCGATAACCCATCCAGTTCCAAAGGACGCTCAGCTACCCGGCCGTCACGAATCAGCAGGCAGTTGGAGTATCTATACAGCCATGGCGATTTCTTTACGAGAGTAATTTATAGATAGCAACGATAGAAATATTGATCATGGTGACAATGATGATGATGATAAGGATGTTGGTGATAGTCGTCTATCTATCTATATACCTAGACTGCTCCCCCCAAGGAAAGGGAGGTAGCCGAGACTGGACAACACACTCCCCATTTACTCATCCATTCAAACACATTCATTCGCATCTTAGCCCCAAAGGGGAGAACGGACAGATCCTCACCGCACCACACAATAAAAAATGATAACAAAAAATGAAGAAAAAACTACGAATGTGTAGTTTTGCAGCCAGTGACACATATGCAAGGTCCCAATTTAGCCATGATGATAAAAATACTGACGGTGAATATCAAACATCTAACACTGATGAAGATAATGGTGATGATAATGACAATAATAATAATTTAAAAAAAAGTGATGATGATGATGATAACCAGGGGTGCTGTGCAGCAGGGGCGCATAGGAGTGATGCCTCACCTCATTCTTCCATTATAGATTGTTTCATTTAAAGGACCATACATATGAATGATAATCGTCAATATTTAGCATGATGTTTGCTATAGTTAAAATATATTACTCTTCAATGACTTATATTGTTTCTAGAGAGTGAAAACAATCTGCCTACCTTTCTGTAATTCTACCTGTTTTTTGCCAGATATCTTAACCCCGGAAGGGGTGGCAGCAGAACAAATCAACTCCACACACACACATAAGAACGGTGGGCAACGATGGCCGTCTCTAAGCGGACCAAGCTTTGTCAGTGATTGGAAGTGACTTTCGACACTAAAAGTTATTTTTATATGGAAGTACTCCAGTGCAACATGCCATCCAAGAATCATGACCCTGGCTTAATAATCTTTGGAGCCTTAGCATTTCGCGTGAGCAAGGTCTTAATTTTAACGCTTTTCACATTTTCTGCACTTGACCTTTGACCCTTGTCCTGGCGGATGTAGGTCATGACTAAACGAAAAACACTTATAGTACTCATTAGCGTCTATGAGCATGCAATGTTCCATTCGATTCCATCCACCCACCGTGGAGCTAAGGAACTTGAAATTCGCAGAATGGCACACCAGAGGTACAACTTCCAGGTGGTGCTGCCAGCGACTAGAAGTGAGTTTCGACACACATTTTTTTATTGAAGTACTTTAGTGCAACATTTCCCCCAAGAATCATGGCCCTGGCTTAATAATCTTCGGAGCTCTAGCATTTCGATCGAGCATAATTGTGATTTTCGCTATTTTCACCGGTTTTACATTCAATGACTTATGCTCCCTGACCTGGCCAATGTTGCACATAGGTGACAGCAGAAATTTGTAGTATTAGTCAAGCCTATAAGGACGCAAACTTTCATTCATTACCATCGGGCCACTAAGGAACTATGGGGGCATTTCTGAAAACTGGTACTGGTTGCTCGGGATGCTGAGGCCAACTTTCACAGGGTTACCACTTGGGAAGTAGAGAAGAGAGGGGGAAATGGATGGCACATTTCAGATAGGGAACGACCTCAAGACTACACAAAAGGAAGTCAGAGCTTTCCGTTCCCATTACTAATGCGTCTACAGCTCAAAACGTGAAAAGTGCAAAAAAAGTGGGTTTTCAGCCGTTGCCAGGCAACGAATGGTTGCCAAGCAACCAAATCCTTGCTGACACAACTAGGTCATAGACTGGTCATGGTGTCCAAGTTTGGTTGGGTTCGGTCAATTCTGAAGGGTAGAAGTGCCTGCCACAATTAAACAAAAAAGAATACAAGAAAGAAAATGCGACTAACAAGAAGGGCAGCATGGAGCTGGCATATATATAGATATATATATATATATATATATATATATATATATATATATATATATATATATACTGTATATATATATATATATATATATATATATATATATACCGTATATATATACATATATCTATCTATCTATCTATCTACTATCTATCTATCTATCTATATATATATATATATATATATATATATATATATATATATATATATATATATATATATATATAGATATATATATTTATATATATCCACGGGTAAAATCCTACTACTACCTAGTGCGTCCCTAGCTGGCGGATAGAGGAAGGTCTTGCAGATGTACTGTACAAGGTACGGTCAGGGAAAGTTCTGCGTTACCCACTGTTCGGAGCATTGGTGGTCGACGTATAGTTACGAAGCAGCAGCCAGACCCACTTGTCTGGTAACTGAGTGGGAGGGAGGGTAGCCGGGGGTGAGAGGGTTTGGAGAGTTGCTCATGTCACAGTATCAATTCTGTTTACTGTCAAAAGTATGTTTCCATGCCTTCGTTTTGTAATGTTCGATAGGAATGATAGTTACAGAGACCGATCTTATAGTTAGGACTTCCCATGTCATTCTGTCTAAAGGAAAACGAAAAACCTGTTAATCGCTCATATAGGTTATTGTTATTATTATTATTATTATTATTATTATTATTATTATTATTACACACTACCTTAGACTAAGTTCGAGATGAATAATTACCAAAATAACACTGGAAATGTTTGCAGGCGGATGTTTACAGCGGGATGACAAAGGATAAATACTGTAAATACATTTATAAGAATTTACATATAGATAGATAGATAGATAATATAGGTTTGGTTTTCGAGTCAACACATAAGATAAATATATGTTATATCGTTACGAATATCTCCTGGGGAAACGTCTCATGTTATAGTCGAGAGGGAGTGAAAGCATTCAAACCTCTGTCCGAACCCACCATACTTCCATAACTTTCCTGACACCACTAAGTCTACCGACATCTACGTAATCTTTTCCATCAAATTCTAGCATTATTTTGTCATCTATCCTTACTAAAGTACCGGTAACTCAAACACATCGTCCAAGTCATACATTGCTGACCTACACGTGATTCCCAATCTATCATTAAACCCTCCTCTGCCCCCAGTCCCTCGCCTCTCCCTCCTTCACACTCACAGTTACCAGACATGTGAGGTCTGGCTGCCGCTTCACATTCACTTGTCTCACATCAGTGCTTCGGGAGGTGGGTAATGCGGAACTTTCCCCGACTGTACGGGAGAGACCATGTGACCCCCTATAGATATACGGTATAGGGCACCACCCAATATACTGAATAGAGATGGCACAATAAAATTACACCTTACCAGAATGTGTGTGGCAGAGAGGTGACACTGTTTGCCACAATCCCCCTAGCCAAACAGGAATTCTTCTGTTAATGATTTCACATGCGTTCCTGTCAGACCATCGTCTACTAAAGGTCCAACCACACTGCCTCCTGTTCTTTCGGGCAGTGTGCCGCAGAAAGTGAGTAGGCACTGTCTCGGCAGTTCATAGAATGGGACATTAAACAATCTGAGGTTCATGAATATCAACACATACATTGTAGGAAGCCTCACAGAAGATTACAAACTTGATATCTTAATGACTGAGTATCTATCTATCTACCAATATGCCTGTTTATCCATCTATCAGTCAACCAATCAATCAAGCAGTCAATAAGTCTGTCTATCTATCTATCTATATATACATTATATATATATATATATATATATATATATATATATATATATATATATATATATATATATATATATATATATATATATCGGCATACATAATAAAGCTATGAATGCTTCTGTCTGTCTGTGCCTTTGTTCGTTTCTTTTACGCAACTGGTAATAGACATTCATTTTGCATTAGGTAGGGGTAAGTATAGGAAATGTCAGGAAAAGAATTAACTGGCGATCGCACACGACGCGTCCGCGCGAAATTCTTGGAAATAGCCGAACGTAAGAACAAAAAAAAAAAAATCGACTTTTACGTCAGAAATGACAACTATGGGCCCAATAATGGTATGGAAACAAAGGTAATGGTATTTGCAAACAATTTTTGATAGAAAAGCTATTAGTTAGTCTCGCAAATTTTTGCTGGCAAGCACTAGTTCATATACACAGGGTGTCCCAGGAGGAAAAGACAATTTGGGGGAATCATAGATGAGTGTATTCTAAGCAGGAAATTTTATAAAAAAACATTTGTCCACATCTTTGTTAGAACATGAAGCTTCCATAATGTGGTTTGAAATCTGATGGTTCGAAACCAAATGTTGGTGTTCATTGTTTACGTGTTTCGTGCTGGCAGGCACGAGCTCAGTTGTTGTTGTACCATAGCCCAATAGACATACCAGTTTACAAGGTCACTCATTACTCCTTACAATCCTGAAGAATATCTTAACCGAATAATCTAACATGGTGGCAGCGGTGGGGGCCCCTCAACTTGGTGGTGAGGTGGTTCTTTGTGTCCTGTGCTGCTGCTGTTACCACATTATGGAGCCGGCGCTCTACCACTAGTACTGCGTCTGGGGCTAGTACTTGCTTTCCCAGAGATGGTGACAGGTCCTCTACGGTTGCGGTGGAAGGGGTACAGACTGTGCCCCATCATCTTGCACCACCCAGGAGTTTGGACATGCAGTCTTCCCATGTAGCTGATGATTGGAGACTATGGCATTAAGTATTTGAGAACTACTTGTTGCTGTCTTGTATGGAGCTTAGACCAGAGAAGTTTAAGGTGGCCCTGTTTGAGAATTGTATTGGGCTGGATGCTCTCAAGATTATCACAGTATGAAGTTTGGTCGAACTGAAAACAGAGGAGTACTGATGTGATTAAAAAGTTTGAACAAAAAATTGATGGTGAACAAAAAAATTTTTTCACAGATTTAAGTTTAATAAACGTGACCAAGGACCAGAGTATATAGCTGTACTTAGGAACATGGCGAAGACCTGTGGGTTTTGTGACTGTATGCATCATAAACTGCTAATGGACAGGCTTATTATGAGAGTGAGAGATGAGAAAATTAGGGAAAAGCTAATATCCCAGAGAAAATTGGATTTATTTTCAGCAATTAGCATATGTAATGCTACGGAAACGGCAAGTGCTCACATAAAAGAGATGGAGTCAGAAAAGGTGCTGAAGGTTGAAAAGACTAGCACAAATACAACACTGGGCCAATCAGAGGTGAACCAGAGTAAGTTTAGATCTGAAATGTCTAGACCTTCATCTAAGCATGATGGAAGTTATTTCAATCCAGGTGGAGCTAAAGCTGATTCAAAATCTAATGTTAAATGTAAATTTTGTTGTAAAATTCATAATATGGTCAAAGAGACGTGTCCTGTTTGGGGAAAAAACTGTAATAAATGCTGTGTAAAGAATTTTTTTGCAGTTTCTGGATTATGAAGAGCAAAGATTAATCATGTATGTAAGAAAAGTGACAGTGAAAGTGACTTGGACGATGCAGAGAGGGTGTGTACTGTGGAAAGAATTTGCTCACTGTCTCAGCCAAGTAAGAGTATATATTGTAATATGATCATAAATGGCACTCAAATAAGGATGCAGACTGACCGTCGAGCCACTGTTAATGTTTTGCCAAAGAGGTATGTGCAAGCAAATTTGATTTCGAAAGAGACAATAGCACTAAAGATGTGGGACGGCTCCTCCCAGAAGGCTTTGGGGAAAGGAAAGGTGAATACTGTCAACCCCAAAACTGGGGAAGAGTACCTAGTTAAATTTGTTACTGTTGATGATAAAGTAGGATTGGTGCCTTTGCTTAGTGCTCGCACTGCGGTGAAGATGGGTTTGATCACCATAAATTATCACAATACTGAGAGTATTTTTAAGCTGGACAGTTTAGTTAGTTTCTATGATCTTTTTCCTGCAGTATTTGATGGTAGGGTGGGGTCATTGCCAGGTCCACTAGTTCATCTAACCCTAGTTGATAAAGCACAGTGCAGTGTTCGACCAGCTCATAGAATCCCAGAGGCACTGAAAAACAAGGCAGCCATGGCTTTAGATGAACTGATATAATCAGACAAAATAACACCTGTTGAAGAGCCAACAGACTGGATGAATCAGATGTCACTGATAGTCAAAAAATCTGGTGACCTTCGGGTATGCATTGACCCAAGACAGTTAAACTTAGCGCTAAAACGAAAGCACTGTCCCTTGCCAGTCATGGAAGATGTTTTACCTAAGTTATGTGAAGCAAAAGTGTTCTCAGTATGTGACTTGGAGGCAGGATACCATCATCTTGAACTTGATCATGAATCAAGCCTGCTAAGTAGTTTTGCTACTCCCTTTGGCAGGTATAGAAGGTTGCGACTACCTTTTGGGTTAAAAGTTAGCAGTGAGATATTTCAGAAGAGACTAAATTAGGCTCTGGAAGGACTGGATGGAATACAATGTGTTACTGGTGATGTGATAGTTTATTGTGATGTGACAACACATGATCTACGGATGAACAAGTTTTTGTAGAGGTGTAATAAGTTAGGAATCAAACTTAATAAGAACAAATGTCAATTCCGGTTGTCTGAGGTTGAATTCATGGGTCACAGAATTAGTTCGGAAGGACTTAAACTGGATCCTAGGAAGATAGAGGCAATGCTGAGCATGGAATCCCCATCTAATATTGAGAGTGTGGAGAGGTTTAAAGGAATTGTTAATTATTTGTCAAGGTTCTTACCTAAGTTGTCTGAAGTCATAAGACCAATTTCTCTGTTAACCCATAAAGGAGTAGAGTGGAACTGGGGAGACGCTCAAGAGAAAGCTTTCCAGGAGATTAAGATACTATGAACCCAGGTACCGGTCTTGGCTTATTTTGATCCTAATAAGCCATTCTCTAAACAGTCTGATGCAAGTAGTCAAGGAATAGGAGCTGTTCTTCTTCAAGATGGAAAACCTCTTTGCTATGTCAGTAGGGCCTTGTCAGACATAGAAAGTCGGTATGCAGTTATAGAGAAGGAAATGCTTGCTATTGTATATGCATTGGAGAAATGGCACCAATTTACCTATGGCAGGGAGGTTATTGTATATACGGATCACAAGCATTTGGAATCAATAGTTCAGAAACCTCTAGATAAAGCACCAAAGCGACTGCAGACAATGCTTGTAAGAGTGCTGACATATGATGTTGTGGTGAAATATTTAAGAAGTAAGGAGATAGTACTTGTTGATACACTAAGCAGAGCATATTTGCCTTTTGTAGATAAAGATTATAGCAAGGAAATTGAACAGGTAAATGCAGTAGACCATGTAACAATGCCAGAAAACAGACTTGAGGAAGTTAGACACGAAACTGGAAATGATCTGGCACTACAGAATTTAAGGGATGTGATAATTAATGGCTGGCCAGAAAATAGGTCAAAACTACAGCCAGCTGTGACCCCATATTTCAATTTCAGAGATGAGTTAACTGTTTCAGATGGCTTGATTTTCAGAGGAGACAGGATAGTTATTCCTAAGAGGATGAGAGCCAAGATTAAGGATGATATTCATATAGGACATTCAGGTATAGCGGGATGTTTACGCAGGGCCCGGGAGTATGGGTACTGGGCAAACATGAATGCTGACATAAAGGAGATGATACAAGAGTGTGAAACATGAGATTTCTAATCCCAGACAACCTCTTCATAGTTATGAGTGTCAAGGGGGGCCTTGGAGTAGAATTGGCATTGACTCGTTTGATCTGGAAGGGAGACAGTATCTTATAACTGTTTGCCACTATTGCAACTTTTGGGAGATAGACAGGATATATGACACGAGGTCGAGAACTATAATTGGGAAAATAAAGGCTCATTGTGCACGTTATGGTATCCCTGATGAGATTGTAAGTGATAATGGGCTTCAGTTTGTCTCCTAAGGGATGAGTAGATTCACTAGGAAGTGGGGCATTCAGCATACCACCCTTTATAATAGCAAGTCAAATGGTAAAGCAGAGTCTGCATTAAAATCTGCTAAGAAAATGTTGAGGAAAACTTTGAGAACAGGTGAGGATCAACATCTTGCTTTACTTAATATAAGAAATACCCCGACTCAAGGAATGAACACTAGTTCAGTTCAAAGGATGATGTGTCGGAGGACCAAGACAGTGTTGCCAACTAAGGAAGGTTTGTTGAGGCCACGAGTAACTGTGACTGAGGATCTGGATAGAATGAAGGAGTTACAGCAAAAGCAGGCATATTACTATGACAGGAGTGCCCATGAACTACCAGAGTTTCGAGAAGGTGATGTAGTTAGGATGAAACCCTTTAAGGTAGGAGTTAAGGAGTGGAAGAAAGCAAGGGTTGTTAGGTTAAAGGATCGGTCATATGAGGTGAAGACAGATGATGGGGTGGTTTATCGTAGAAACATGTGTAACTTAAAGCTAACAAGGGAGCCCTCATTCAGTGGTTCATATATCTAAGTAGATGAGTGAAATGTGATCAGAGAGGATGAGAACAGAGAGGACATGCAGAGCCATGATAAAAGTACCTCTGAGGATGTAAATTCTGATACAGGTCAAGGGAGGCCAAATAAAGAACAAAATATGAACGGTGAACCACATCCTAAAGCAATAACGAAAACAAGGTATGGCCGCGTTGTTAGGCCTCCGGTCAGGTTTGGTAACAATGTTATGGAGAACACATACTCCTGATGTGTACATTCTTTATAATAATAGTTTGGTATGTGTTTTGCGGTGATATATTTGCTCACAGTGTCATTTACCATATGCTTGTAAAAGCGAAATGATTTTATGTATTGTCCTATATTTTGCTTATGCTGTATGATGTCTTTTTCTGCTTTATGTTTATAGGTTTTTATATTAGTATGTGTAACGTCCCTGTGAGAGTGAACGTATCTTCTAATTATCTAATTGTCCTCAAGAGATGGGTGTCTACTAATGGTACTTATGTATGTGAACACTGTTGGTGATCATTGTGGAACTTAATGATGTAGTTTCGGCAGTCTATTAAAAAAAAATGTAAAGGGAAGGATGTTAGAATATGAAGCTTCCATAATGTGGTTTGAAATCTGATGGTTCGAAACCAAGTGTTGGTATTCATTGTTTACTTGTTTCGTGCTGGTAGGCACGAGGTCAGTTGCTGCTGTACCATAACCCAATAGCCATACCAACTTACAAGGTCTCTCACTACGCCTTACAATCCTGAATAATATCTTAACAAACGAATAATCTAACAATCTTAACCACTGTGGAGCTACAATTACTGTTGACCCTATGGGTGATAATGGTCTTCTTTATAATTCGGCGATTAAGTCATTAATAATATTGTAGTTCCATAATGGTTCAGATTTGGACATATGTTAACATTGTATTTTTTGCTTAGAATACCGTCCTTTGTCATTTCCCAAAGTTATGCCCTTTCCTTCAGGAACACCCTGTATAATATATACTTTTTAGCCTATATATACAGAGAGAGAGAGAGAGAGAGAGAGAGAGAGAGAGAGAGACAGACAGACAGACAGACAGACAGAGACAGACAGACAGAGACAGACAGACAGACAGAGACAGACAGACAGACAGAGACAGACAGACAGACAGAGACAGACAGACAGACAGAGACAGACAGACAGACAGAGACAGACAGACAGACAGAGACAGACAGACAGACAGAGACAGACAGACAGACAGAGACAGACAGACAGACAGAGACAGACAGACAGACAGAGACAGACAGACAGAGACAGACAGACAGACAGACAGACAGACAGAGACAGACAGACAGAGACAGACAGAGGCGGATAGACAGAGACAGATAGACATAGACAGACAGACAGACAGATAGACATAGACAGATATAGACAGACAGATAGACATAGACAGATATAGACAGACAGATAGACATAGACAGATATAGACAGATAGATATTAGTCCAGGAGACGAGTGTTTTTTTTTTAGCTGAACCTTGCTTTAGGGTATATACAAGTTTTTTTGGTTGTGTATTGCTCTCCCACATGTCCTGAACAAGAATCCAACGGATGCCACTCTGGTACCCTTGGGCAAAATTTTTTATAGGGGCAAATAAGTATCCCCTCCTTTATAAGCGATTTGGTCAGCCGTTGTAATATTCAGACACTGCTCCCAGTTTCATCTTCTTGAAATTAAATAATTGAAGATGTCGAGGTCTTATATCTTGTATTGCAGTATTGAAGCATTCAACCATTCAGCCCGAGGTTGAAATCATTGATGGTAATGCAATGCTGTACCACGTCTCCTGGCCAAAGAATGCAACAATGGAACAGCTGGCAGCTAACTTCAGCAAATCAGTATCTCGAAGTCATGAGGTGTACGTTATCTTTGACCGGTACCAGGAGGGATCCATTAAGTCCCATGAACGTGAGAGACTTGCAGTACATCTGAAGCTCTGCCCCTTGACATCAAAATGACAATGACCACTCCTCTGCCAGCTAGGAATGTGCTCATGAAGAATGTCAACAACAAAAAGCAACTCATTGGCCTTCTTTGTTCAGCACATGATGATGATGATGTGAATGTGAAGATGATTAGTCAGGAGGATGAAGAATTTGGACATGAAGAAGTCGATATCAACATCATCAGTTACACTCTTCTCTTGGCAAGAGAGGAAAGTAGGGAACACATTCAGGTACTGAGTGAGGGCACAAATGTGTCTGTGCTGTTGGTTTACTTTTGTTGGAAACACCACCTCTCCCAGGAGGTCACAATGAGGAAGTTTGATGGAACAGTTATCGATATAACTGCTACAGCTGGAAAGCTTGGAAATAAAAGCTTGCAGCTTTTGCCCTTGCATGTGATTACCGGGTGTGACACAGTCTCATACCCCTTTGGGAAAGGGAAAATATCTGCCATTAATGTCATGATGAAGCATGACAACCTTGATCTTACTCCAGTGGGTCAACCAAACACTTCTGAAGAAGTCTTGATGGAGACTGGTCGTCGTTTGTTTTGCCTCTTGTATGGTGCCAAGATCTGCACAACCATGGCTGAAGTTAGCCACATGCTCTTCACCACAAAGAGAGAAAAATGCTCCAATCTCCGCTCTCTTCCGCCAACAGACGAGGCACTCACTCACCACATGAAGCGAGCTCGCCTTCAGGCAATGTTGTGGAAAGCTGCTCATGAGCAGCAACCCGCAGATGTGAATGCAGAAGACTATGGGTGGCATAACAGAGATGGGGTCCCCTATCCAGTAACAATGTATAGGCCTGCAGCACCTTCAGACCTGATGAAAGTTATCGCATGTGAATGCACAAGCAGCACACCATGTAGTCGTAAGGAGTGCAGCTGTAAGATTGCAAAGATGTCTTGCACCACATTCTGCAGCTGCCAAACAGAGGACAAGTGCAACAATGAATATAAAGTTAAGCAGATGTTCGATGATCCTCTTGAATAGACAGTCAGGATGATCTGGATGAATAGATGTCTGTTTTGAGCTGTGGATGTAGATGTTTAAAGCTTACATATTGTGGTGAAGTGTAGGGAGCTTTATTTTAAATATTTTGGTGAGGTGTAGTCTAGAGAACTTACTGATGAATGTTAGTCACTGCTGGCATCATACATTATGTTGCTGTTATATGCTATTTTTATACCTTTTGGTAGCTTTTAGTCCATACTATGTCCATGTATTGTCATGATGAATATGTATGATAAATAAAACTCATAGACGTTATTATAATAGCAGTGACAGCTTGTACATAGTATTTAAATCAGGTATCTTCTTGATGTTCTGCACAGTACCACAGTGATAAATATGGTCCGGCCGCCATTTTGAATTTCTGTTAATAAAAACAAATGCCCAAGGGTGCCAGAGTGGCATCCGTCAGATTCTTCATTAGGACACCCAGGAGGACTAAAAACAGCAAAAAAAAACTTGTATATACCCTACTGCAAGGTTCATCTCACTGTCTCCTGGACTATATAGACAGACAGATAGATATAAACAGAGAGATAGATATAGACAGACAGATAGACCAACAGACAGACAGACAAACAGACAGACAGACATAGATGTGTGTGTGCGCGCGCACACACACACACACACACACACACACACACACACACACACACACACACACACACACACACACACACACACACACACACACACACACACACACACACACACACACACACACACACACACACACACACACACACACACACACACACACACACACACACACACACACACTAGGAGACGTACCCGGTATTTCCTGTCATCTCTGCATTGCTGGTCTCTGTAAGTCATTGACTACAGTATATTCCTTTCTGGCAACTCTTGCCTGATGTTCTTTAAGCAGTTTTTCTTGTTTCTGCTTCTCAGACTCTTTTTCTTTCAGCGCCTCTGTCCTTTGGGCATTCCTATTTTTATTTTTTTTCCCATATGACGACTTCATTTTTCCCGTTATGACGGCTACATGATATAAAAACAAAGTAATGAACATAGCAAATCAGCAGAAATAAAAGTTGAAGTGATGGTTTAGCCAACCAAAAAGTTGAAATAGCCAGACTGAAGGTTGGATTGACGTTGTAGCCAAACATTTTTTTTTTTTATGTGTCCGACTCTGGGCATAGACTTCACAGCCTGCTCTCAAGGTCCAGTAACCCTCCTACTTACCATGCACCTCTACATGTCACCACTTCGGCACTAACACCCACCGTCCATATTGAATACATGCTCTGGCTGTCTCATACAGGACTGGTGCATTGGTATTAGCGGGGGTATTTTTACGCCATGTCGGCGGGTCTTCCGGTAGATCGGTAAAGTCTGCTTTACATGATATTCAAATCCTTAAATTGTTCCCTGCCCCAGCGGGATTTGAACCTGGGCCCGGTAGGACCGCAGGCCACCTCTCTACCGATTGAGCCACCGCCTCCCCCTGACCTGAAAGGGGTTATAGATGCTGGTCAATTGAAAACAAACCGACTATAGTTACGCAGCTACACTAACATCTGCAAGGTATTATTGTCGTTAATGTTATCATCCTCAACTTCATTATCTTCGCCCTCTTTATCCTCAGTTGCATTATTTCCTTTATCTTTATCCTCAACATTTTTTTTTTTTTGCTCAACATCATTTTCGTTGTCAACTTCATTTTACCTTTTGTTCATAATGTGGGTAAAACCCAGCAATTATACTCTTTTTAATTAATATTCACACCTAATATTGCCTTCTCTCCATCCGGAACACTGAGCTGTAACAATAAATTAACAGTTGAATATGTTGCTCTCTGTCGGAGTGCAGTGGAGAGGATGTAGATCCATAGTGCTTAATTACCTCCGCCAACGAAGCTGGATGAGGTTATGTATTTATCTATTTTTGTCTGTTTGATTGTTTTTTCACAAAATATATCCAAAAGTTATTAATGATCTTCAATGAAAATTTGTGGAAGGGTGCTCCATGACCAAGAAAGAACTGATTAAATTTTGGGGAGGATCCGGATCCAGGTCCTATGTATCCCGCACAATAGCTCCAAAAGTTCTCAAGCAATTTCAATAAAATTTTGTGGAAGAGTGGGCCATGGGTCAAGGAACAACTGCTTAAGATTGGGGCGGATCCGGTTCCTAAGTATTCCACATAATATCTCCACGGATCCGGAGCTGAGTCCTTTTTAATGGCAATAGCATTAGCTGAGGTATGCGCTCTCTGAGTGCTTTCTAGTTTATTCTTCCATTGGTCTACGTGAAAAAAAAGTTACAAAAAGTACCTGAGCGATGTTAAGATAAAAGCACAAGAGCAAGTGGAAGAGACTAACAAAAGAAACTATTAATAAATAAACTGAACATAAATCTCATATCTGTGTTCTAATCAATCTTCCTAAAAACATGATCACTGTAATCTCTCGAATCGTCCTAGAGCAAAAAAATTATACTTTTCACAGTTGTAGTGTCTCTATTGGGAAATGGGAGAGTTTGGAAACTTCCTGTATTGTTGTTTGGCTGTCAATACTGTATTGTTGAGTGAAGAATGCGAGCCACAAAGCTTGGTGAATGAGTTTCGAAACGTATCGGGTATGTAAGAAACGGAATCTAAAAGTGAATGCAGATAAGAATGAAGTTACGGCCTTTCAGAGAAATCAAGTTACAAAATGCACAATAAGGCTGGATGGAGAGAAAGTGGAAATTGTGAGTGTCGAGTACTTAGACTTTGTAATGAGTAAAGGTGGAAGGTTAGAGGATGAAGTGCCTGAAAGGGTATTGCAGGGTAGAAAGATTGTCGGTTCACTGAAAGTATTGATATTGAATAGGTAAATGAACATGGAAGCAAAAATGCTGTTGCATGACTGTATTGTGCTCGCCACTCTTAACATAGGGAAGTAAATCTTAGGCCGTTTTGAAAATGCAGAAATCGTGAGTGAGTGCCGTAAAAATGAGTTGTTTGACAGGAGCATGTGGAGTTACACAAGAGACAGACAGACAAATGAAAATGTAAAGGAGCGTTATCATACTGATGTAGATGTGTTTGAAATTGTTGAGGGAAATACCGTGAGATGGTTTGGCCATTAGGGAAGAAGAATGAGGAATGAGTGGTTGACTAGAAGAATGCATGTGCTTGAGGTGCAGTGGAGACGGGAAGAGGGAGACCAGTAATAAGGTGAAGGGATGGAATGGAGAGATATGTGAGAGAAATGGGGTGTGAGTTGGAGGAAAGGCAACCAAATAGCAGAGAACAGCGCGACTGAGGCGATTTGTTTGTGGTTACCCCTTGTGGGATTATGGCGTCTGGCAATCTGGCAACAGATAGTCCGATAGAATGACCATTCCAGAACATACTATAAGACGGGATATACGGCTGTCACGATAATCAAAGCATAGCATAACTCTATACGCCAGGGATATGCTGTACTTCTAAATCCTACAGTATAATCAACTTCGTCCCTCAGGGTATCCAGCAGTCCACCTATATCAGTGATAACTATTCTGTAGACGAAGTGTTATATAATGAGGTTATCTTAACACATATACAACATTAATTAATGGGTATATCTCGTAAACCCAATGCCTTAAAAACACTCACAGGTACCACCTTCGGACAGCAGAAGATTTCTCAAAAAAGTATACTTATAGCTTATGACAACGACAGTGAATTACGAAAGCCCTGGCTGGACTATACATTCGTCGTCACAAACATGCAAAACCTTCTGAACACACACACACACACACACACACACACACACACACAAATAAGAAGCTGCAGAAAGATGAATACAGATCTCTTTTTTCAAGATGCAAATGTAATTCCAACACGTAGAAGCAGTCAGTAGGAGCAATGCCAGCGCCCAGCAGTCGGTCTGAGGGCTGGGCATATGACTTTGCCCTGTGACCTTCATCTTGAAACTAATTGCTTGAAAGCGAATTACTTCATTCTTGCCTGACCTTTAGCTTTTCCACCATGTTTAGTCCAAATCAGTTTAAAACTGAGGTGATGTTGCTCTGTGACCTTGACTTTTGACCTTTCCCAGTGACTTTGACCTTTGACTTCTCACAGTAGAATGCCTTTGTCCCTGCCTTATCATAAATATCTCCACAAAGTAAAACTGTTTTAAGTTTTCATCGCCAAGTGACCTTGACCATTGACCTATTGTTCTCATAAACAGTTAGTTAACTCTTCAGTTGATCCTCAGCCTTTCCGTCAAGTATGGTGGAAATTGTTTTAGTTATTTTGCCCATGTGCTAACACATGAGACTGACTTTGACATTTTTCTGTGACTTTGATCTTTGACTACATGTTTATTGCTAAATTTAACCATTTGTTCTTGATCTGCCCTAAACACTTCTACCATGTTCGGTCTGAATCAGATAACCACTGCTTAAGTTGACCTTTCCATGAACTTCACCCTTGGCCTATTGCTTATGTATGCAGTTGATCAAATCTTTGGCTGATCTTTAGCATTTCTACGAAGTTTGATTGAAATCGGATCAAAACTTTTTTAGTTTTGTTCACGCACAGATACACGGGTTAAACTTTGACTGACTACTCTCAAAGGTAAAACCCTTTGTTTTTGCATTGGCTCAACCTTTCCTCGAAGTTTTATTACTATTCCGGCTGGGGTAGGGAAGAGTCGAAGGATTTGAATCCGTAAAAAAAAAAAAAAAAAAAAAAAAAAAACTTTACTGATCTGTCATAAAACCAGCAAAAATGTCGTAAGAAGCAAAGACAGTCTTCATAGACCTGTGGCGAGACTGTGCATCAGCTGATACATCAACTGATATGTCGGATCAACTAATAATTTCAAGCTGAACAACTTTGTATTTCATAAGAAAATCGTCCAGGGCTCTCCAAGAGTAGATATTCTAACTTTCCTTGAAGGAGAGAGAGAAAAAGAAGTTCCCAGGTGTATCACTTACAGACCTGTTTGTTTCGCCGCAGGGAAAAAGATTCATGTTAATACCAGTACAGTAGTCCTGTAACAGACAGCCCTAGCATGTATTCAATTTGGACGGTGGGTGTTAGCGTTGAAGTGGTGAATTGTAGAGGTGTATGGTACGTAGGAGGATTGCTGGCCCTGAGGAATTGGGCTCTTGAGCCTATGCTCAGAGTCAGACACAAAATGTTCACATCAAAGCTGCTTTAATATCTCTGGCTAGGTCAAATTGTGACCTAGTCCTGTGGCCTTGATCTTTGATCGGTTTAAATCTATCAATCAATCTATCTATCTATCTATCTATCTACCTATCTATCTATCTATCTATCTATATGTCAACCCATTGATGTCTCTGAACTCCACCAGCAAATTAGGTAAAGATCCGTTGGAGACAGTTATTTTGCCCCTCCCCCCCCCCCACACACACATACACACACACACACTTGACTGAGAACATAACACCTATTGTTTCGCAAGCGTGGGAGTAACGAAAACCACATCATTATGAGAAGGAAAAAGCTCAATGCTTCCACTGGATACATTCCATCTATGCAGCTGTTTCAACATCCCTACTACAAAGAAACAAACAAAAAACTAATAACCTCCCACTACAGTATAAGTTGCCGTAACTGCATCCTTCCTGCATAAACTATATATCAACTTAGGGCTAACACACCCATTAAAACCTCCAGTCAAACAGCATCCTTCATGAACCACCATCAGACAACCAGTCCTCAAAAACGTCGATATCTTGAGAGATCAGACAACACTTGGTCAAAGTACGACGTGGCTATCAATTTAGGAACAACACAAATCACTACCTATAGACATTTCACTATGCCCACATTGCACTGCAGCCCTTCACACCACAAACACACATAATCACTTCAGTGCACTTCTCCATCACAGGGGAAAAAAAAAATCAAAATAACTCTAGTAAAAGATATCTCGGAACTTTCCTGTGGCCCACTGGATTCACATGCAAATGAGTCTGCATGGGGTTACAACAGCAACTCGAAGAAAGAAGTGCTGGAGAGGGACACGTTCATACCGCAAGCCCGTTTATACAAGCCTCCTCAAATCCCTCCCGGTGCCGTGAATGGAGGATCGAGGATGCAGAAGGACAAATTTAGTCTGCAGTTCACTGGGTTCACATTCAGCTGAGTCAGGGGCAACAGCAACATGGTGACAGAGATAAGACTGCATAATCTATCTATCTATCTATCTATTGCCAGACGCCAAATTCCCGTAAGGGGTGGCCATTTGACTTTGAGTTAGTTGTTTCACGGGAAGGGGCACTAACCCTCCACCAACCCACTTTTTGACACGTATGGAGTACATAATGAATTCGTAAAAAGATTTTTCATTTATTACAAAAGGAAGAATTATTACTGATGTTTATTAAAATTTTCACACAACTATAATGCCACGGACAAGCGAGAGGGAGTGCTGATGGTCGTTATTGTTGTTGTTGCTTTTTCCCTAAGTTCATGTGGAGTGAACTGTGTAAACAGCAGAACCCAGTCTGTTCTGCCAGGTGCTCCGACTCAAGTATTTATTATCTAAGGTGGCGGGATGTTGACGAACTGCCTGTGTTGTGACAATGAGGTGCATGAGACGGGTAAATATGATGATTGAAAGGGTGATGATTGTGACGTAGGGATCCTGGGGACTGTTTGAAGTACCATGATAACGTTAGTGAACACTTCAAAAAAGAAAGAGCTGTAATGATGGCGATTATTTTAGACAACACGCTACGTGCTCTTTTACTTCGTGCAATGAATCATTTTGGAGTGGAGTACTTTAGAACCATAGGAACAAAAACGTTCATGTACACAAACTGTATCTTCAAATCCAAGATGGCTGCCATCGACGATCTTGAAAAGAAATGGCCGACTTAGAACCTAGAAAGTATTTATCATAGACATTTCTGTGATACGTCCAGCATATTTGATGTACTATAATATTTGTGAATGCGTTTAAAGTTGAAGACAAGGAAGCATTACATAAATTCGTTTTTTTAATATAATTAATGTCAACAGGGTAAGAGTGTTTTGGTAACATTTATGAGAAAAAAACTTAGACAGCAAATAACGGCAACTCCAAAGACGCTGGTAACTCCAAACCAACATTAGAAATGTCTTCCTCGTTGTTATTAATGCTGCAAATGACTCAGAGGTTTGAATTTCAGACTGAATATGCCTAATCTCAAATGAATACTAGCAGCTGTAAAACCGTGCCTGGTAACATGAGTACTCATGACTGGAGATTATGGTATGTCAGTTAAGTGATAGAAATAAACCAAATCTGGATTCTTCATCACCATGAACCTCAGAAAATACTCTGAAAGACTTAAGCACATATTCTTCTACTTATAAAGAGGTTCCACTTCCTAGAGCTAAAGGACAAGGGACCACTTATCCTCGTAGAGGTGTTGCGGCCCCACCGACTGGATTAACTGTCCGGAACCCGTCTAGATATTCTGGAATCCGTATGGAGGACAATAGTTATTCAGGAGTGGCTAATTGGTGGTCCTTCAGAGCTGAGATAAGCCTAGCAAGCCACCAGCTCTTGTAATCTTGCTCAAGATATGCATACCTTGCCTCGGAATCCGCGGATTAACCAGTTGATGACACATGAACGATATAAAGGACTAGGTTTACGGATTGCTACAATAAATGTGTCGACAATGATGGAGAAGGAAGAAGAAATTGTCAAAATTATGAAGGAGAGAAACTTGAAAGTGCTTGGTGTTTGTGAAACTCGATTCCAGGAACAAGGCAGAAAAACTTTACATTATAGTTTTCAAATTATGTGGAGTGGGAGAAATGATAAAATGCATGGAGTGGTAGTGATAGTGAACCCCGAAACTGCAGAGTATATTACTAACGTGACATATATTGATGAAAGAATAATACAGTAACAATACAACTGAAATATTATTAAAAATGTTCTAGTTAATACAACACAATAGGGAAGACCAAATCGTGAAAAATAAGAATTTTTTAATAATCCACAGAATGCACTGGATCAAAATGCAAATGTAGAAAATATACCAGTGACGGGAGACATGAATGGACATGTTATTAGGGAAAGAAGGCTGACAAACGTGATTGGAGCGTTTGGCGTGGGAGATGGTAATAGGAAGAAGAGCGAGTTATTGACTTCTGCATACTAAATAATTTATCTATAATAAATACCTTTACCAACATAAAGATAATCACACATGGAGCTGGTACAGATATAACGAAAGACTGCAGGAAGAGAGTGACAAATCAATGATTGACCTGATGTTAACTAACAATAAGAAGATATTTACAGATGTCAAAGCTATATCATCAGTTTCTCTAGATTCAGATCACAGAATGATACTGGGAAAAGTTAATGTACAGGTACCAAGAATTTGAAATAATAAGAAAAGGAAGAGGTTTACACTCGAAAACCTTAAAAATAAAGAATGTGTCAAACAACCAAGAGGCAAAGTTCAAGAAAAAATAACAAATGAAGGAAATAGTAACATCAAGAGCAAATGGAAACATTTTAAAGATGCTTTAAAAATGACTGCTGAGGCAGTGATACGGGTTAAAGTTAGTGGAAACACTAAAAGGAAAAACACTGTCTAGTGGACAGATGATGCAGAACAAGCAGTGAATGCGATGATGAAAGCTTTTCGTAAGTCGATGAAAACAAGACAGGCTTAACTATGTAGAACTAAGAAATCAGGCTGAAAATATAAAGAGACCGCAAAAACAGAAGTTTGGCAACGTATAGGGGAAGACCTGAGTAGAGGTATAGAAGGGACAAGAAAACTATAATACAGCATAGCAAGGAGCTATTGAAAAGGAAACACCGAAGTTGCATATGCAGTGAAAGATAAACAAGGAACTAACCTTCATCCAGTATATTACCACTATGCCAGGAATATCAGAAGATGTATCGGAGGGATGGAGTAGTTATTTTCAAGAATTGCTAAATGCAGGGGATTCTAATGATGATAATGAGGATATGCAGGAAACACAAGAACAAAACTTAGAGGAGTATGAATATGACATAAGTGTTGAGGAGGTAAGAAGTGCCACTGATAAAATGGAAAATGGTAAAGCGCCGGGAGAGGGTGGGTTGCCAGTGGATATTATCAAGGCTCTTGGAGACACAGGAATAGTTTGGTTGAGAGAAATAATAAATGATGCTTGGAATATGAGAGTATTACCCGAGGATTAGAGAGAACCCAGTGTTTGCCCTGTTTACAAAAAGGGAGATAGAACTGTGTGTAACAACTACAGTATAGAGGAATTTCATTGTTGTCACATGCAGATAAAATATACGAACGTATTTTGAAGAGAAGGATGAGAATGCAAGTAAAAGATATACTTGGAGAATGGCATTATGGGTTTCGGTCAAACCTTATAAAATGGATTTGGTTTTTGCGCAAAAAATATTAGAAAAGAGTTGGGAATGGGATATAAGAAATGATATACTCGTAATGTTCATAGATATGGGATAGGTCTTCGATCGGGCACCAAGGGAAAGATTGTGGAATATATTGAACCAAGAAGAATACAGAGTGACACCAAAATTTAGAAAATCAATCAAAAGTATTTATAATAAATGTGAAAGTAAAGTTAAACTCAGAGACGGAGATACAAACTGGTTTGAAATCAAGGAGTCCAACGAGGAGTTATATTTCCCCACTCCTCTTTGTCATATTCATGGATAAATGTGTTAAGGAAATATAGAGAAATAACGACGATATGATATTTGCTTATGCAGATGATGTAGCAGTTGTGCGTGACTCTGAAAGAAACTTATTGGCAGAACTTTGGAATTCTTTAATGATGGAGAATGGTATGAGGATAAATACCATGAAAGCAGAAGTAATGGAGGCTTGTCGAGGCAATGTAGAAATGAATGTAACAATAAGAGGAGATCAATAAAGCAGGCGAACAATTTCCAGCAACTGGGGGTGAAGTTCAATAGAGAAAACAAAAAGGAAGAAGAAATAAATGGCCAACTAACTAAACATAATAATAATATAACAGAATTGTACGCAGTACAAAAAAGATAACCATGTATCTAGGAGCTGTAAGGTTACAGTTTGTACCACTGTTCTCCGTCCAGTATTACTCTATGGCCCAGTGACTTGGCCATTGACGCAGAAGACCAAGTCTAAAATACAAGCAGCTGAAATGAGAGATATTACTGCTAATTAAAGGAGTTACCGGAAGAGATCGACTAAGAAATGTGGACAAAAGAAGAGAACTATGAGTAATCAGTATTATGGAGGTGGTTGAAAGGAACAGACTGAGATGGTATGGACACGTGCAGAGAATGCATGATGAAAGGTTACCAAAGCAATCAGTGGCGTGGATACCGCATGGAAAAAGACCAATAGGAAGACCAAGGAAAAGATGGATGGGGGGAGTGGAAGAAGCTGCTGGATGAAGAGGAGAGCGACTGGAGAACGTGGTACGACGGGCGATGTATAATGTACAGGGGTCGCTGGAAGGATATCCCTGACAGAGCCTCGGTGACTGACAGGCTTTGACCTAGCAGGCGCCGGGTTAGAACGGGTGAGAATATGAGAATGAAGAGGCTGTGAATATTAGCCAGGAACTTAAAAAATTATGAGCATTTCATGTACTTGTAGTTGTAGCTAAGATTCTCATTGTAGTGGTGGTAGTAAGCAGACTATGGTACAGCTGAACATGATTAGTTTTAACTAGTTTGCCACATATCATGTAGGAATTATGTCGAAGTCAAAAAGTGCCGAAAGCAAGAAGTAAGCGTCAAAGGCAAAAATCATTATATCTCAGTGAAAACTCGCCAAATAAACATTGGTGGCAAATCCATTACACAGACCTCACTCTCACCCACGAGACAGTTGATATTTCCTGTCTTTTGTGACGGAGTGGACAAGGCGAATGAGCTAATGAAGGCAAAAGTACCACTCTTGACTATGACAAAAAATGAGTGACTGTACTCTAGTGTTAGATGAATGCATTATGTGTAAACAATCTGCTGAACGTGTAATAGCTGCCAATACTGTTCTCAAACAAGGTTGATTTGATTGTACAGGAAAGTGGAGAACGTTAGATGCGATGTAACTGAGTCATGACATTACGTAGATGTGTGCAGATGTTCTCAACGAGATAAGTAAGTTCTCTGAGGAAAGTCATGTATCAAGGAACCTTCTATGACAAGTTCCTTTCTGTTGCCATATAACTGCAGACAAGACAATGAAAGTGAGGCATTGCTGGTCCTTGGTTTCCGATGATGATCTGCCCAGAAATGTTGCTGATAATTATGAAAGACAGTAAGTTAACAGAAGTCTCCTCTCTGCATGTAGCTACCAAGGTCCTCTGGCAAGTTATCTCCACGTGAAGTAGGCTTTGAAAATCTTTCTCAACCTCATGTGAATATGAATACATTCCACGCACGATGAAACTTTCTTGTACATGCATCTTGATGGACCATGTATCTTTGAGTTACCTCCTAGATCTGAGAAGTCAAAGGCTGTTGCATCAATTTGACTGCAGGTCATGACACCTGTGTTGGTTGCAAGTCCGAGAAACTTAATTTTCCAGATCATGTCACGGCTAGGGAAGCATCGGCTTCAGTTTACTTTGATCTAAAAATGCCTCTTCAAACTTGCTGAGAATCGGTGATCAGTGATGTGCATTTAAGAAGATATCTTATACAACCATATAAATTCGGCGTCATAAGACCGAGTTGTTGCGACACCAAGATGTTATTTAATAATTCAATTCGACCATTTGAAAGAGCTGAGTACAGACATCGGAAATTCATGTCATCTCTCCCATGGAGAGGGTTGGTGTGGTGGAGACTCCGTTTTTAGCAGGTTATCATTACGGACAGCTTGGCATGTTTCATGTAACTCTCATCATACAGTGATATCAAGAATTAGTTTAGTTCTGAATGAAAGAATGTCACGAATATGCTTACCGTACACGAGTTTTACGTAGTGTGTTTGTATTACGTGATTTGGCTAGTTAATGGCTGAATGTAGTATACCCGTATTCTACCATTTAGATAAACTCTGAGGAACAATCTTATTATCCTAAATTCCCACATCAAACATTGTGTGCTGTATGGATCGTGCAGCGTGGAGAACCGCCATTAGGTGACCAAGGCCGACACATGCAAGCATTTTGGAGCCTTTAAAAACGAAAAACGTATATGAAATCAATAAATATTATTATAAAACCATTAAATATTGCCAAAATTGGAACTATTTCTCCAGTGTGATCTTTAGATGCATCTAAAATGCAAAGGCGATCCCAGAAATTAGTTACGTGGTTTCAGATTGGCTTAGAAATATATAATAATTTTTCAGGAAAATGCTTCCTGGTTTATAGACTAGCCAAGATGGTCCACAGTAACCATCTTGGATTTTACGATACAAGTTGCTTCTTAAGATAATTATGTTTCTAGGGCCCTAACGAAACTTTTTATGTCAACCGGGATGTTTTCATCATAACTTGAAGCCTGTACACAATTAGCACTTAACGTATCCACTCTCTATAGAGATGGGCCGTTTTTTTTTTTTTTTTTTTTTTTACTCTATCGCTAGGAATTTAGAAGTAGAAACTTCTTTCATTCCTCCATTCTTTCTTCTTCCTTCTGCCTATGGGTGACTTTACACTCCCTCTTCCGTCTTTCTTTCCTTCATTCTTTCCTCTTCCTTCTGCCTATGAGTGGCTACACTGAGTGACAAGAATGGTTTCCTGTACACCAGGAAACCATTTACTACGCTGGGTGGTAACCAAAGAACCAGATTACGGCGCCTGGTGGATTAGTGGGTAATTAAGGAGCTCTAATCGGACAAAGCCTGTGTAGATTTATATCCAAGGGAAGGTTGGGGTTTACTGCTCACGTAATGGCACACAGGGATGAGTGAGGCTGGTCACTCTCATCATAAATGTTAGGAACAACTTGCCGAGCCCCAGCCTCCTACTCTTCTCATGGGGCAACATAGGATGGGTGACAGATGGATGGATGAAACAAATACAGAACTGTTACCTGATGAGAAGAAATAAAATTATCATAGCTAAGACTGAGAGTTTTGGAGACTTTTTCTTTTACCATCAACGGTCAGCTCATGTGCAGGGCATTTGGTAGCAACACAGAACTCTTATCTTCTTTAGGTAAATGTAAAGTAAGGAAAAGAGGGAGAGGTGACTGATTTTTGATATTCGAAGTGATAAACCTATTACTAACCAGGATAAAGATTAAAATTGTCATTATTAGTGTATATACACTATATATATATATATATATATATATATATATATATATATATATATATATATATATATATATATATATATATATATATATATGAAATGGTCATGTTTGAACCCAAAAGACATCAGGACATAAACGATTAGACGATCTGTGTCTATCTGCCATAAATCCACCTCTCTACCTACCTTCTCCTTCACTCACTCTCTCACCCACCCACTCACTGACTCACACCACAACTCATTCACTGACTCACTGACTCAAATGCTTATCCACCTCGATTGCTCACCTGACTCAGTTAGGCCTGCCTGTCCTGTCTTTACCTTTTAGGGCAAACAAGAAATCCTCATTTTCTGATGAGAGAGGCAAAGTACTCATTAAGTTCTGAGGCCATGATCAATGACAGGTTAAAACCTTAAAGACAGTTTCCTTAAAAGTCTGAAGATATTTTAAATATAATATCCTTGTTAAAACTCTAGACTTTGACATACAAGTATAAATTTAGAACTGTTACCTCCTTTGGGAAAATGTGTGCGAAGGAAAACCATGCAAGGAAAATGACAAAGTGTGTAAGGAGCAGCAAAAGGAGAACGGAAGTAGCCCCCAAAGTTCTCCTGTGGTGTCCCAAGAGTAAGCTGCATACCACCACCAACCCACGCCACTGCCAGGTCCTGTAATAGTGACATTATTATCAATATTGTTATTCTTGTCCTCGTCATCATTACGATTATCTTATTCATCGCCATTAGTAAGAGGATTAGTATCATTGTCAAGATCATTAATAAAAAAGATTTCCTTTTTCATAGCCTTCAAAATATATCTTATTATAGCATTCTGATCAGGGGCAGCAGTAGCATGTATTATTTTTCACTATTAATGTCAACCCTGCCATCAGCATCAAAAAATCATTGACATCAATATTATCGATCAACCTACATGTCATCATTAGTAACAACAATATTTCCATTATCATCATCAACATTGCCTTCAGTATAACGCTAGTCCTAGGGCCTATCATCGCCATCATTAACTTATCACCCTTTGACCAGTTTCCCACTTTGTAATTGAGCTCATGAAATCTGGTTCTCTGCCCCTAGAACGATCATATTCAACCCAAAATGGGAACTCTCCTGACGAAAAGGATCAAACAGCGTGTGTCAGTCTATTGTTCATACTAAGAATATTTTTCTAACTACCGGACGACATTATTGGACTCCGATAAATGCGTTATTTTTTCTCGTTATTATCAGATGGTTACAGTAATCTTAGGAGGGACATTTTGTGGTGTGGTCTTAAAGAAGGTAAGACATACCCAGTTCCTTCAGTTCGAAACTTTCTTCTCAGTAAATGAATGAAACTATTAAGACACAGCAAAAATAAATTGCATAAAGAACATTGTCTGCAATACTGATGGGATTAGAAGTGCAATAAGAACGTCTTGCCGTGATGGGACTATCGTTATATTATAACAACGTGACAAAAAAAAACTACACTCTCTCATCTTCAGTGCTGAGTTGTAACAATAGTTGAAAGCTAGAATATGAGTTTACTACATAAGAAGCGTTATGAAAAGGACGTAAAACCATAGCATTGTCTTTTTAAATCGCTGAGGTGCCCAAAATAATCAGCAAAAGTGGGCCACAATTTTGGATCTGTGTAGTGTAAAAAGTACGACAACCAATGCCACTTTGAATCTCGCTTGGGTTATTGTCCGTCGTCGAGACAGAAGATCCAGACACCCTTTCCTTCTATAAAATGAATCCTTTCAGTCAGAGGACGTCATATTTACTTAAATTAGAGGTATTCCTACATCCGGTCGATTTTGTTAAACCAACAAAAACATTCTTTCACTGAAGGAGATAATGGAGAATATATTATACCATTAGTTAGAGAAAACACCATAGCTAAATAAAATTGAGGAAAAAAAACAATACTAATAATACGTCATCGGAATAAAGGGAATAAAATAGCATTAAGTTAATAAGTAGGTTGAAAGTTACTTTACACTTAGAAAGGATATTACAGCATTTCAGGAAGTTAAGACTGCACGAAGGAAAACAGTCCTATAATCTTTGATTCTCGTCTAGAAGCTGCAAAAAAATACATGAATGACTGAATGAATGAGTGAATGAACAAAAAAAAGGTGTCATACTGAAATAGTTAATCACTTCAGTCCAATGGCATATTTTGCGTTTTATGCATAATTTCCGCAAATGGTTATTGTATGAAATCAAAGAGTATTTTAGAATACAGGGATGAGTTATTGCTTTCGCCTTTACCTCTCTGTAAGTATGAGAGGAGCTTTCCTAAAGTGTATGAAGGCTTGTGGTTGTTCCTTGAACTAAAAATGTAAAAAATGCGTAATACAAGTGAAGAGCACTCAAATTCCTGATGACGACAGAGGTCTAAAATCCTTTTTAATTTTGTGGTTTCCCGTCTCAAACCCTTGAAATCTGTCCTCCTCCAGAGGGAACGTCCAGAAGGGTCCACTCGTCTTAAAGGACTGAAAGACACCGACTGGAAGCCCGTAGAAGGACTGGAAGCCGTGGTTGAGGGGCCCGGGGCAGTGCCTACCCAGGAAGCTGCAGCTCATACCCAAGTGCCACTTGCCTGTGACGTACGAGAGGTGTCATCATCATCATCATCATCACAACCACAATACTCTTTACAGATGAGAGGAATGGGTGACATTCCAACTAGTATGTGACTGGGATACCATAGGAAGAATGGAATACTAAAAAGGTTTGGATACACGAAAAAGCTGCTCCAGAAAGTACCACTTGTCTGCAGAAAGGATATATATATATATATATATATATATATATATCCCCCTCCACAATATGTCTACCCCCGATGTGTATATGTTCCCCCCCCCAATGCATACATGCCCCCACTAAACTGCTAGGTCAGCATGCTTTCCCACGCCTGAAGACGGCGTTATTGCATCAGTTGATATCAGGCAGCCGAGAAGGGCAGACTATTTTACTGTGAGCTTGTAATAAACTCTTAATCTACCTGTGTGTACACGGAGTTTCTATTACCAAAGTATTGCAAGTTATATATATATATATATATATATATATATATATATATATATATATATATATATATATATATATATATATATATATATATGTGTGTGTGTGTGTGTGTATATATACATATGTATATGTATATACATATATATATATGTATATAAATATATATAAATAGATAGATAGATAGATAGATAGATAGACAGATATATATATATATATATATATATATATATATATATATATATATATATATATATATATATAATATATATTGTTACGGAACAGAGAAAGATAATGTGTACACTTTACATATAGTGAGAATACGAAGAGTCACTACTGTCCCGTAAGAAAGTTCCAGGTTCAAAACAAAAGAGTTCAGGTGAAATTCACAAGTTAAGAGATTTAATGCACAAACTAACAACAAAACATTCAGGACTCATAAGGATAATGTAATGGCAAATAAACAGGTTAAATATATGGTTAACTGCAATAGCCTCTATTAACACAGATTATAGAATTAGCAAGAGTGGTAAATAGGTATCTAAGTCAGCCCTTGATGAAATGAGATAAATTCAGATAATACTCAGTGAATGCCAGATAAAAAATTACAGATACAAACTATTATCAAAAATGACTGACATAAAGATCCAGTTGCACATGAATTACAAGAAAACTTCACTAAGCCTACAAATTAAACTTATGCTATACAGTACAAGAGAAAAAAATGCAACAACAGTTATACTCAAATTACACACAGCTGCTAGATGGTTGGAGATTTCTTGAGCACTCACAATAATAATATCTGTACAGGGAGAGGACAGAGATGTGAACAAAATGAGGAGCAGATCTAAGTGGCAATGATGCAGAGACTGAGCTCATTATATAGGGGCCAAGGAGAGCTTGATACAACTTGTAATGAGGACGCGCAAATGAAGCCATGGGGACAAAGAGA
>NC_136969.1:21668356-21772225 GCF_032717465.1 Coenobita brevimanus | reverse complement strand
GATCATTTTTTTATTTTTCAAACAATAGCATGCACAAGCACAATAATATTATATCGGTGTTACTCACTGACTCCCAACACCCTTCCCCCCAACACTTCTCCCCTCCCCACCTTCCCTCCTCTCATCCCTTTCTCTCATAGCTGTGTAGCTGTCAAAAAAAAAAAAAAAAAAAAAAGAGCAAAAGCATTCAAATACTTCTTGGTGTTACTCACACACTCCACCATCCCCTCTTCCCTCACCCCTTCCCCCCCTCCCCTCCCCTCAGAGCTGTCAAAACTAGTAGCTGTAAGAATTTCAAGGGGAAAAAAAGCTAGAGCTATCCCCTCCTCCCTTACCTGTCTTCAGAATTTTCCGCTCATTTTTTTCAATTGCATGCACAATAATTATGTCAGTGTTCTTCACTCACTCCCAGCGCCCTCCCCCCCCCCAACACTTCTCCCCTCCCCACCTTCCCTCCCCCCGTCCCCTTCCCTCATATCTTTGTAGCTGTCAAAAAAAAAAAAAAAAAAAACATGAAAAATATACATTCTATGCTTCGTGCATTGGTGTATGCAGGTACACAAACAATAAACTGGTATTGAATAAAAACACGCGACATGACTAGTAACAATGACCTATAATACTCTAGGCGGGGGGTAAGTGGACGGCATACTACAGGGTGTGGGGTGGGGGTGGGGTGTGGAGAGGCCTGGAGGGGAGGTGTGGGAGTATAGAGGTGGGAGACAGACGCCACAAGACAGAGAGGACAAGCAAAGAGGGAGTACAGGGGTGTGGAGGGTTGGTAGGGGGGATATAACCCTCCTCAGAGAGACAGAGGGGGGGGAAGGGGGGAACCATCGTGGCGTGATGGAGGATGGTGGGGGAGGGGGAGGGAGGGAGCAGGAGGCTGTCAGAGGTGAAGGAGGGGGAGAGAGAACAAAGGCATTGGGTCAGAGGAAGATGGCAAGATGGGAGGTGGGGAACCCTCTCCCCCCGCCATGGGTAGGGGCCTGGATCCTCCCCGCTCCCTACTCAGGACTTAGGTCTCATTGAATTGCATCGATGTACATCACAACTGGGCCGAAGCCTAGTGGCTGCATTTTTTTACAAAGGCTCCTCCATCGATCACATTTGGCATCTAGTGTAAGCCTGAAAAATGATCTATCGATCCTGTTAGCACCATAGTGGTTATTGAGGAAGAATTCAGACACAGGAACTGGTAACTTTGGCAAGGAAGAATCATCACCGGACTCAAGAAAGTATATGACCTGGTACCATAAAGGATCAACATACTGGATATCATGGAATGTGTCATAAGTGAACGCCAAATTTACGTCACAACCAGTTGAGACTGGCAACATGATGAAAGAGCATCAGCTACAACGTTTGACGTTCCTCGAACTTATTCAAAAGCTGGATCATAGTCATTAACAGTAAACTCCCAATGTGCAAGCTGACCAGTAAGATTACGTCCCCGAAGCAGGTCACACAGAGGAAGATGTTCTGTCTGTATGTGACAGGGTAACCGAAGATGATGTCGCCGAAATGTCTGAGACCACACCACAGATAGGGCTTCTCAATGAGTTACACTGTAATACTTTTCTGCGGAGTTTAGCACATAACTGGCCTAGGCAATGACACATTTCTTTCCTTCGGAGTCATCTTGCATAAGAACAGCACCCATGCCCACTCCAGAAGCATCAGTAAATAGCAAAAATGGTTTTGAATAATCCGAGAATGGCAAGGCTGGGGCTTGTGCAAGAGCAGTTTTCAGGGTGGTAAATGAGGTAGCTTGTTCATCTGACCACATAAAAGGCTCGTCTTTCTTTAACAGTTTCGTTAATGGCGCAGCAATTTGGGTGAACCCTTTGATGAAATGATGATAGTAGCCACTAAGACCGAGAAACCTACGTACTGCATCTATGTTGGTAGGAGCAGGGAAGTTTGTTACTGCAGTGACCTTTTCATGTGATGGATGAATTCTGTGAGCATCAATGACAAGTCCTAGGAACTGTAGCTTCTTACTTAAAAAATGACATTTTGGCAGTTACTTTTTGTCCAGCTTCTCTGAGCCTAGTGAATACTGCAGCCAATTTCTCTAGGTGTTCTTCTACAGAGAGACTCGCGATTATGACATCATCATGATAAGCAAAGACTGAGTGACCTATCACGCCGGCAAAAATTGTATGAATTAGCTGCATGAACGCCGATGGTGCATTTCTCAAGCCAAATGGGAGTTTATGGTATTGGTAATGACTGGATGGGTGCTAACTGCAGTGATTGGATGAGATGATTCCTCCATTCCTACTTGCCAGTAGCCACTCAAAATATATAGGGAGGAGAAAACAATTGTTTTCTCCAAAGGATTCCAACAAATCATCGAGTATAGGAAATGGGAATCTATCCAGAACAGTCAGCACATTTACGTGCCTGTAATCTATGACTGGTCGCAACTCACCACCTCTCTTTGGAATAAGTAATAATGGACTGTTCCATGGACTGTCAGAGTGTTCGATAGCATCGGATTCCAACATTTCCTGAATAAGACCATCAGCCTGTTGACACTGACTGTGAGGTAAACAATAGGCAGGGATGTACACTGGTTGAGCTTCAGGTTTTAAGGTAATGGCATACTTGAAAAGGTTAGTTTTGCCTATGTTCTCAACTGGTAGGGTTACTACTTCACAATAGTCTCACAAGTGATCAAGCAACTGACTTCTGTACTCAGGATAATCACTCTATTTCAGATGAGATTCAAGATTAGATGAGGCAGTAATGTCGGTGGACTGAACAACTGAGTACACATCTGCAACAGAGAGTGGGCAATCTTGGCACACACTTACAGCCGCTGGTTGTACCAAAAAATCACCATTTTGTGTCCCAGTATACAGCTTAACCTGCCATGTCCTGGCAGATTTTCGAAAGTTTTTATTTATTTTTTTTTTTTTTGCTAAAACCTCCACTTTTTATGAGAAACATCGGAAATTCAGAGCGAAAGTGCTCAGTTGAGTTTAGAAATACAGCAGAAGTAAGAGTACCTTTAACTTGTTACCGTGTTCTCTCAGGCTAGGTTCAAGAAAAAACGTTTTCTATAGGAGGGGTAGCTATTCCAAACCATTCATAACTGGGTAGATATTTATTTATTTGGTACGAATTTATATGTAGTGCAAGAGTATTTTGATTTTCAGACAATAATATAGGTGACATAAGCATTGTTCACTCACCAAAAATATCAACATATGGCACCTTCTTTTACAACGTTACCGCCTCATCACTTCTGCTTGTTTCTTCCTCTGGTTATTTCTTCCTTTGTCCTCCACCTCAAGAATTACTTTCGCCTTGACTTTCGTCATTAGTGAGACTGTGGTGCGACATGTCTTTACTGGCCAGATCACTGGTAACAGGTGAGTCACCGAGAAAATGCTGTGTGGGGGGAGGGGGCATCAGGTGGGGCCAGGCATTATTCCCACCTGCCATTGGGTAGGGGAAGGTCTCCCACATATGTCTACCAAAAATCACCCATGCAACTTGAAAAATGTGCAAGTGACGGACCTCGCAATTGCACAATGTATGGATACGTCGTCGGGTGTCACCGTGACAAAACGTGGTGACATATCCATACGTCGTCGGGACGCCTCGGGTTAAGTGGGGCAATAGTAGTGTTGACTACGTACAGATAGCATAAACAATCATCTGACACAGAGCACATAGCAGACTCGTAATTCAAGCCTGTAACACAGCAGGTTTCAGGCTGAGATATAGCAGTGACACTGCTAGGTGACCCAACAATCCTCAGAGCAACATCACTATATACACTGGGGGGTAAAACCATGCACTGTTTTACCACCACCATGTTTGTTGTAGAGGACTGCATGAGGTCTGCTAGAGGTAAAGAGGTAGGTAATGATGAGTTCAATGAAGGCTCTGTGCCACAGGATGGTTCACCAAGATTAAGCATGGATGAGCACAGTTCATCATTATGGCGATCAGAGAAGTCAGTAACTGGATCAGGCAGAGGAAAAGAGGATGGATCTGATGAGTGCTCATAACCATGTCTACTATTGACTGTGAAGCATGGTCTGGGATACTTGGTACGAACAAACCTTTAATAGCGACTCCCCCTTGTGCTGGTAACACACTGATATTTTCGTCTGCCATCGTTTGCATGCCCAGTAATACATCGGCGGGGCAGCTAATCCAGGGTGTAACATAAAAATCGGCAATAAATGGGTCTGCCAAATCATGTAATGATATCTGAAGCTGGGTTTTTTCTTTTAATGTCTAAGTATGGTCCATCCACTGTGCATAGGTTTCGATCTGAGGACTCAAGGAAGCTAACTCGTTTTCATCTGTTACACTGAATTCTTGCTAATGTCTCTTCAGATAGTAAGTTGATGGCAGATCCCGAATCCATACAAAGTGAAACATCTACCTGACCACAAGTTCCATGCACACTTACCCCTAATTAATCTTATACACTAACAATACTCAGGGGTAGCTCATCATATTTGGTATCTTCTATGTTGGGTATTTTCGAATGTCGCACTTGTCTTCCCCTGACCGATGACACGTAAGGTAACAACACTCCTCTGTGGTATGAGTGGTGGAGTCTTTGTGATATCTGCAATAAAGACATTGTGATCTGGAAGGTGTACAGAGACGTGACTCCTGACGATTTCGTCCATGTTTGCGAGAACAGCTCGATTCATGGCGACTGGGGAAACCCCAGTGCCAGCATATAATCGAGGACTGTTGGCTACGACACATAGGTGACTGGTGAGAGTGCTTCATCCGATATGCACTGGACTGATCATGGTTATCGGCAGGTGAGCAGCGTCGTGAAGTGGAACGGATATTAGTAGGACCTCTGGTAGTCGGCTGCGAATGTGAAAGGTCAGTCAAGACTTGGCAGCTGGTACAGCCCTTGCAGCAGCATCTGTAGGATGTGTGGATGTAACGTGAGTACTTACTTGACAAATGAAGTGACAGGTGACCTTACACTTTCTGTGATCTTTGAAACTTCAAGCAATTCATCCCCTGGTTTATACCCTACTTATGATGCAGTTTCCAACTGTTTTGGATTTAACCAATTTAAAAATCTAAGGTATCCTAGGAAACGACTGAAATCCTTTAATTTGATTACCTCATTTCCAATGATGTCAATAACCCAAGATGTTTGTCTCAACAGGTGGGTTATTTCAGAAGTGGTTGCATTTGCTACTGCAGCTGCCTCATATATGTTTGCTTGTCTGGGAGGTAAGAACATGTCATCTCACATGTTGCTCAAGAGAGTAGGGAGGACAATTAGAGAACCCTCTTTAGAGGAAGCACAACAAAATTTAATTAACTTCTTGCAAAAATCAGCAAATGTTGTGCTATAATCAAAATATCCTAATCGCAGTCTGGAACAAATGTTCAATTTGCCTTTATCTAACCTGCCTTGATAAGAGATCTTCAGGGATTCGTCTCTGTGCTGTCTGTTTGCAGTGTCAGTTTCGACTACATTGAGAAAGTTATAAATAGAAACAGAAGGATCCTCAGCAGTGAATTTTGGGTAGTTAACATCATTTGGGAAAACTGACTGTGGATGTGGAACTTGGGCTGTCATCGCAGCATGAAGTTGAGGTGGCAAGAGTATGGAAGTAGTTACTGTACTAAGTTGAGATGGTGTGAGGGAAGTGGTGGTGGCTTATTTGTAGTAGAAGGTAAGGACAGAGGCTCAAGGTTGTGGAAATTCTAGAGAATCAGTTGGGAAAAATGAATTTAAGGTATCTGGTGTCAATTTATCTGGATTTTCTACAGCAGTTGTAGGGTTTGTATAGGTGGTAGTAGGTGTGGTAGGAGTTGTAACAGTAACAGTTGAAGTAGTCAAAGGAGTTGCTTGAATTTTAGGGTATGATTTATCACTACAGAGGTATGCTGCACCATCATCACCTACATTATCATCATTTTCACTGTCATATTCAACTGGGGAGAAATCTACTTTCTTAACCCCTAAACCGCAGGGCTGTTTTGGCTTGACTTGCGTATCCAGTGGGCATATTCGCTCTCCAACAGACTTTCAAAAAATATTTGCCAAAAATCAGTTATTAGTCCTAGAATATTAAAATTACATATGCCTATGGCACATACCTCCAGCTTTCTCCTGGGATATTTGTTGAGCGTTCGTCTAGTACTGTAGGACTTGTGGAGACCTCTGAAGTTGGGTAGCAATGTCTCCACTTTACACTTCCCGACATCCCGTAATATGATTACCACAGCCTTGTATTATCACTAGAAATACTATTCTATGATTTTCAAATAGTTTGGAATCCATACTAAAAAAAAAAAAAACACTGTGAAAGCAATGAAAATTACGAGCGCGTATGACCTTCCCACTTGCGCTCGTTCGCCGCTGGTGTTCTGTTATTTATTATTCATAAAAACACTCACACTTTATATTTCTATTACTATATAACGCTTATATATATCTGCAGTCTTTATCCATAACTTTCCTTCAGTAATAGTAGTTTATTGTCACTGTAGGCATTCAATTTCTCTTTCAGTAATATACGTAGCATTCATTTTCTAGTCCTGTATACTAGCGTTGAGAACGAATCTGTCACTTTCACTTCCACTTTCATAACTCATAGTATTCATACATGCTAGAGTGAAACTTTCACTTTCATTACTCCTAGTATATATTATACTCGTATTCTTATATCACTATTCATTTACATTTCTATTTACATTCTCTATTTTATTTACATTATTTACATTTCTATTTCATTTACACTGTGTTATGTACTGTCACTTGCAGTAACTTATTAAACTATTTTCCGCTGTTCACTTATATTTACATTCATTGCTTTCACTTGCTGTTTACACATTATTAACACATTATTTACATTTCCACTTCCACTGTTTTTGTCACCAGAAAGATCATAGTCACTGTCCATCATTTTCATCGATGAATTAACTTGTTCACATTCCACAGCAGTCACTTAGCCCTTTACCCCTTTCCACACGAGGTTTAGTAGGGGGTAGAGGTCACAGGGCCCTTTGCATGGGGCTAAAAAGTGGCGGATTTGGACAGGCACGAATCCGACGTGGTTTCACCTTGAAAGACGACAGTAAACTGAATAATGTGGTTGCCTAGGGGGAGTGCAATGCTGACAATGTCCGCTTGGTGACAGCTGCTAATATATACGCTATGAAATGATTGGCAGGAAATCTAGATAATACATAATAAATTAGGTAGTCCCAGGTGAATGTAAATATCACTTAGGCTTCTCCTTTCCTTTCTTATATATATTTTTGTTACGAGAATAGATTATACGGCATATTTCAAGGGGAAATATACAGCGAGAATTAGCGAACGAGTGCATGTGAGGTGTTGTCAGGTGATAATTGGCCAGTTCCAGGTGTATGGCACTATCACTTACCTTATTTCTTTTTTGTATATATTACTTGGTATAAGAATTGGACATAGGGCTTATTTTAATGGATGAAATCAGTGAAAAATTCCGGGGAAGATTTACTTAGCACAGCACGGCCGAGCAGGCAAGAGGAGAGGGTAATGGAGGGGAGGTAGGGAGGGAGTCAAGAACGGGGAGAAATGGCTAATTTGTCAACAATGGATGGGAGTACAGATGAGATTAGGAGTGCTGACTAGTGTTGGACATTGGCAGTACTGATAGATGATACAAGCCACCACTTGAAAGCCCGGGAGAATTCAAAATAACACAGAATCACAAAAGTGATGCCCCATGGTATGATCCCTTGCTCCCAAGTGTCACAAAAGTGATGCCCCACTGTTAAGGGGTTAAGAAAACTCATTAACCCCTCTGCACATGATGACGTGTTTGTTGTCATATGGGTGTGGCTGTGACTATACTTGCTGATGCTTTTGGCATCATTAAAGCATAAAAACTTTTGTCAGAGGAAAAGTTTTTGGCCAATCGGCATCATTTTTGGAGGCATCATAGCTTCCCTGCTCCTCATCAAAAGGAATGAGTTGGCAACTGTGGGTCTCGATACCAACAAGAGAGTGGACAGGTTATTCAATACTAAATGAGCTGTGAGTGGGGAATGTACTGTGTGGTTCTGTCCCTTTAAATTTCCACTCATACCCTTGCCCCAGCACTGGAACTTAATTCACTATACCAGTAGTGCTTGTGTATAGTGTTTGGGCACTGTTGTGATTAGATTTGGTGTTTGCAATAGGAAATTTGGTGTTTGTGAAGCAATCCTGGTCGTTATCAGCCATTGGCCCAATGAGGATTGTGCTACTGTTTCAAATCAACTACACTGCCTCTACCCTGCATCAAATGTGAGTATTCAGCTATAAAAATAGTGACAGTGGGAATCATGTGAATATAGTGTGCATATCTAGTGTACAAAGAATTGGTGAAATACGTGCAGTAGCTTATCAGAAGGCAAGAAACCTCCCTACTGTCACGACACAGCATGGGTACACCGTAGTTTTTTTGCATTTTTCTAAAAAAAACTATGAGGCCTAGGATCACCGTTGTGGGCTCAAATGAAAGACAATGAAATTCTACATAGGATGATAAAATAAAAACATAACAGTGATGAGAAAAGTTTCTTGTTAGAGCTCTCTGAATAAAAAAAAAATCTGTTGTGTCAGAAATGGGTTTTACTTTTTTGCTTATTACTCGAACACCATATCTCGTATCGAACTGGGACCTCCGGCATTCGAAAGCTAATGAAAATCTCTTTCCAATGATGATCATAACATGAAGAGATTGATTAGTAAACATTCTACTTATGATGCTGGGAAGTGAGATGTCTGTGGCCGTAATGTACGTTTAGTGTGTTTTGTGTGTGTGTGTTTTTTTGCTTATCGAGTAGAACAAACATCGACAAATAGGAATATGTGGGTTTTGTGGCAATATAAATATGTTTGGGTAGTGAAAATAAGTTGAGAATACACATTTTTGGAATGCACGGCACACGGGGGGGGGGAGGGCGAAAAGCCGGCGCGTCATGTCCCACAAAACTTATTAACTAATCTGCGCGTGAAAGGGTTAAGAGGGGAGGAAAGAAAATAAATAAATAATGAATGAATGAAAATATTTATGGTATATGAAGAAATATGGTTAATATGCAATGAATGTGATTGGGAATAAATGAATTATTTTCAGCGAAACATGAAGGTAACCTGGAGATAAAGGAACGAAGTAGGAGTGAGTGAACGAAAAAATAAGGAATGAAGAACATAATGTAATGAACAGAATTGTTATGGGGTTTTTATGTGTATGCAATATTAAAGAATATTATTCAATAATACTTAAGAACAGGACAATGAATTGTCTTGTGAAAATCAAGCAATGATTACCTTATGCCAGCTTACTTCGCCGATTCTCTAAGGACGAGAATTTATAAACAGTCTCAACAGTACACAGCAGAGACTAATTATTCACACGTGCTGTTTATTAGTACTGTTGGCCTCTGGAGAAAGTGACTCCACCCCTGACAATCAATAACTAATGCTATTAATGATAAATAAGTTCTTGCTGATGCAATTAACTCCTAGATGGCACAACGGATTTGAGTTAATACAAAAGGACTGGCCTAAGTACCAGTTATGAATAGCAAAGTGTTTATGCAAGCTAGGAGCTGCAACTAGAATAAACTTATGGAGAAATAAAACACGAGTTTACATTACATTAAGCTCAAGAAAAAGAACTGTTAAATTTATTGATTACATAGAAATAAATTTACGTTACATTTCAAAATGAATTCAAAATAAGGAGATCGCACTCACTCGCTCACTCAAAAGCTAACTCTTAAACCTAGGAAAAAACGAAAAGAAATACTGGCCAGAAAAGTGGACAAAGCGGATGACTGGGCATCGTTACTGAGGAAGGACACTACACATGCTGAGCCTCTCGCCAATCACGCTAGGTGGGAATACGGCGGCGGCGGGAACTAGGCGTCATTGCTGGGGAAGGACGCTGCCACACACACTACCTGCTTCCACGGTGTGCAAATCTTGACTGATTCAAATTGTGGGAGAGAGGCAAGTGTCGTGGCCGCACTTGCTAACGGCCAACGAGTGTGAATGATACACATCCGCAATAACACTCAGGCTGAGGTTAATATCGTGCACAAAGACGATCACTTATGAAAAAGTGAAAAATGTCCTGAAAAACACTCCCGATCGGGTGAATACGTGGTGGTTAAACTGAGCGATAAATACTGGGATTCTACTAGAATTCGCGGTTTCCCACCAAAGTTAATATCACGAGTATATTCAAATACTTAATCGCACTGACTCATGACATTACGCCTCATCATAAATGAAATTTTTTTTCCAGGAAAAAAAAAAATTCAATATACATACATATAAATCCTAACTCAGTCACACAAGATTCACACTGTGGTGTGTGTGTGCTATCCTGCTACAGGAGAAAGTCACAGTCGCCAGTGAGCGAAAAAAAAACAATATTTACGTTAATAGAAGCAAGCTTGAGGGATAAACTCAGTGATGACGGTGAAAAATCCTGTACTCAGGTCAAACTGAGTGAAAAGTTTGCTACATTTACATTAACAACTAATTGTTATGTAGCGTGATGTATGTAATACACGGTGTAGGTGTGACAGTTGTGGTGTAACTCTACCTGCGTGTAAAATTACATAATGCAAATCAATAATAAATGATGACGACGAGGCAGAAGAGAAGAGGCGACAGCATGCGTCAGGGACAATCAGCTGTTCTGCATGGCAATGCTGAACCCGCCAGCTGCACCTGCAAAAGGAATCAAGATGGAGCATCAAAAGTGTCATTTTTCTCTCTCTGCCTAGCAATCAGTACTTATGTCATTATTAATCAGGAAACAGTCTTAGGATTCACAAATCTTATAGTTTACTGGTTAATGCTTATTAACTAGGAAACGTGCCAGTTCTTGAATTGCTCAAATCTCTTAGAACGGGCAGTTTACTAGTTAACCTAACATTATTAACCAGGAAACGTGCCAGTTCTTGAATTGCTCAAATCTCTTAGAACGGGCAGTTTACTGGTTAACCTAACTCTACACTTATGATTAATGACAGGAAGCTGAGAATCGCTACGCAATCTTGGGCAGGTCACGTTTTAACACCCACTGTGGGTGTGAACACTCGTGTGGATATTGTGCATTCTCTGGGAATCCTCAGAGAGGCCCGCAGCTCGAGACGTTCCACAAGGTAATTCATACACAGCCTCGGACTGTCTCTGCAGGGTTCTCAAGCTTCCCCCTTAACTTATGGTATACATGGATATACAAGTCCTGGACGTAACATGTCCTGTGGGACCAACGGGCAAGACGTCAGCAATTTCTGGTACTTTTAACTGGGAACCAGGCTGGTCCTTGGATTACTCAAATCTCTGAGGACGCCTATCTTACGGAACCCAGCATACAACAGTTGCCCATGTTAGTCAGCAGTTACCAGGCGAGACATCAGGTTTGCACCTACGTTATCACTTCACTTGATGTATCTCACAACAAGGTTAAACTGCTGTAAATACAGTGTCCAGCGTGTCAATCTTGCATTAGCCGTCTTGGTCGTGCTGAGACTAGTGAGTGGCATATGATCAGTTTCCAGAGTGAATGGTGCTCCATATAAATAATAATAATATTCCTTAACACTATCAACCACAGCCAAGAGTTCCTTCTCAACAGTACTGTAATTCCTCTCGGCAAGTTTTGGCTTACGGCTGTGGTATGCCACTGGGAAGATTCCACCTTCCGATTCGTGCATCAATACGGCACCAACTCCATCTTGTGAAGCATCAGTGTGCAGTATGAAAGGTTTCTTGGAATCAGGCAACTGCAAGATAGGCTCCTTGCACAACATGTGCAAGGAGCCCGTCAACATATGGATACATTGCAACATTTTGCATTTGCCAGTCCCGTCGATGTACTGATACGTTTTGCAACTGCAAGTTGTATAATTTCCACAATTTTCAAAATTCGCGCGAGATTTTTGGTACGTAGCGTTGCATGACTTTCCCCTACCTGCCACCAGGCGGGGACACTCGGTGACCCCGCACGACCCGCGCTCACCTGCGGCTCAGTCACTCACCTGTTAGCAACGGTCCCGCTCAGACATGGCGCATAGAGGTCTCTTAGAGGAGGAAATTCAAGCCGCCCTGGATGCCTTTACTGGCGATAGTGATTCACCACTTGATGACGAGGAGATGGACAAAGATTATGTCCAACCAGAGGATGTGGAAAGCAGCAACAGTGATGAGGAAGTCCCATCCCCCAGGAAGCGGTGCTACATGACTTATTGTGCTGCAGGAGAGGGTCAGGTTGCACAAAAACAACATGCAAAATCCTCTAGCCAGCCCCTACGTGACGTGGAACCTGATTTCGAAGATGAGGACAAGGATGAGGACATAGCCGTGGGACGTGCTGTCACTTGGTACGGCCGTCAGGTTATTACTCATCGCAGCCCAGAGTGCACACCACATCGTTCTAACAGGTATGGGCCTAGTGTTTTGTTTGGGGATGGCGGAAGTGGCGATGAGGGAGTGGGGAGTGAAAGGGAAAGTGTTGGGAGGAATGTGGAAAGTGAGAGTGGCGGGAGTGAGTCACGTGGTGGTGTGAGGTGGCAGGGCTTATCACATGGGGCAGTGAGGGTGGGTGGTGAGTCACGCTGTGTGGTGATGGAGCAGGGAGGTGAGGAGGAGCCACTCCCCAGCACATCTTATGTTCCCCAATATTCCCGGGCTTCCTCCCCACAGCCCCCTGATGTTCCCCAAGGCAGTAAGGGTAAGGGAAAGGGGAAGGGTAAAGGCAAAGGGAAGAGGAGTCCGAGTCGGGAAGCCCTACGCACTCCTCCTCCCCAACCTCCCCCACCATCATCTCGAGGATTTTGTGTCTTGGAATTGGGAGGATGGGAGTGATTTTACTCCCCTCATTCACCCATTCACTGAGCAGGGGCATGCTGGATGCATTGCTCCCAGTATTCACCCTAATTCAACCAGGCTGGATTTTTTCCACCTTTTCTTCAGTGAGGCTTTTGTGGAGGAAATAGTGGATCAAACAAACTGGTTCGCTAACAGCCAGCAGCGTGAGAGTGAAAGACAGGGCACAAGGAGCAGGCATTCTATCCTCTATGATTACCCAGTCGCCCTTGCAGAAATGTTTTTTGTTTTTGGCCTATGTACTTTTGATGGGTATTGTACAAAAGAACCGAATTCCTGCATACTGGACAAGGGACCCTATTATGCTTACACCAATATTTGGCCAACTATTGAGCTGTAATCGGTTTCAGCAAATTCTAAGCTGCCTCCATTTCTATGATGCTGATGATCCTGCAAATGCTAATGACACAGATAAGATGAGGCGAATTAGATTGGTTTTTGATCATCTAAGACAGACATTCCGTTCCTCATTTTATCCCTATAGAGACCTCGTCATAGACGAGAGTCTCGTGTTGTGGAGAGGCAGTATTTCATTTCGGCAGTACATACCCAGCAAAAGGCTCCGTTTTGGGTTCAAGATCTTTGTTATGTGTGACTGCAGGACTGGGTATGTGCAAGACATAGTCTTGTACACCGGTGCACAGACAGACATAATAGAAGATTGCAGTATTGGTCTGTCGGGAGCAGTGGTAAAGACAATGATAGAAGACTATCTTCATCGTGGTCACGTCCTTTACCTTGACAATTGGTACACTAGCCCTCTTCTTGCTCGATATCTACACAGGCATGACACGGGGATATGTGGGACCGTCAAGGTGAACCGGCGTCACATGGTCAAGGTGGGGCGGAAACTTGACAGGAATGAGGTTGTCTTCTTCCAGGCAAACAATATCCTTGCAACTGTGTGGAACCACAATAGAGAAGTCCGCCTCTTGTCCACGGTTCACCGCCCCTTGATGCACCGTACAGAGTCGGTAGATTATCGGAGCGAGAACAGGCGCCATGTATGGAAACCTGAGTGTGTGCTTGATTATAATATCAACAAGCGCCTGGTGGACCAGTCAGACTCCATGATATCCACTGTCAAGTGTGCCAGGACCACAATGAAGTGGTACAAAAAACTATTTTTTCACCTGCTTGACATTACTGCCCTGAATTGCAACCACCTTCACGCCATGACAACAGGAGTTCAGGAAACCTTTGAAGGGTTTGTGAGGGAGCTGACACGAGAGATTGTTGCAAGATATGCGGTTGAAAGGCCCCAACACCGCACCCGCACAGCCCCAGGTGCCCACCCTCCCCTGAGATTATCTGCCTGCCATTTCCCCACTCCCATACCTCCCCAAGTAAATAGACCTAGGCCCCAGCGCAGGTGTCACGTGTGTAGTAATTCCCGCGTGAGACCCACCAGTCAGAGAAAGGACATCCGCTATGAGTGCGTTCAGTGTGGCGTGGGTCTGTGTATTCACCCATGTTTCAGTGAGTTTCACACGCTCCTGCACTTCTGATAAGGTGTCAATGCAATAGGACGCTGATACTCTGAAATAAATGCAACAAACAGATGCTCAGTGTAATTATAAGGCCCGTAGATCTGTAAATAGTAGTATGGAAGTGAAAACGGGTGTAATATAAGTGGAAAATTATTATGTAAGTGTATGAATATTATCTAAGTGGAAACATACCTTGCGAGGGTATTTTGATGCGATATTCAGACGCTCAGTGGAATAAATAAGGCCCGTAAATATGTCAATAGGAGTCTACAAGTGAACACGGGTGTAATATAAGTGGAATATTAGTATGTAAGTGTATGAGTAATTTCTAAGTGGAAACATACCTTGCGAGGGTATTTTGATGCGATATTCAGACGCTCAGTGGAATAAATAAGGCCCGTAAATATGTAAATAGGGGTCTACAAGGGAACAAGGGTGTAATATAAGCGGAATATTAGTATGTAAGTGCATAAGTATTATGTTGGTCGAAACATTCATTGCGAGGGTATTTTCATGCGATATTCTGACGCTCACTAGAATAAATAATGTCAGTAAATATGTATAGTGCAGAATAGGGTGTAAATGGGTGTAATATAAGTGGTAAAGTATATTGTGATTGAAGAAATAAAGTAAAAGTGGAAACACGAGTGTTAGAGAGTGTGCTTGCTACGAGATTATGCGCTAGCATTTCGCTAAATGCCCTCGTAATGAATATAAATAATTGAAAACGTTTATAGTGGTGGTGGAAAGGTTCAATGTAAAGAAAAAAATATTATGAAAGTGATAAAACAATGTTGTATGTTGAAATACGAGTCGTAGCGAGTGCGCTGAGTATGCATATGTGCGATATACTTATGCTACATGTCATCGTAATGAATGAAAACAGCTGAAAACATTTACATACAGTACAAAATGGTAAAATGGCATTGAAACAGTAGTATACAAGTAGAAAAAATGATATGTTGAGTGAAACAAGAAATTTAGCACATAGCGTTTTACCAATCGGACCAAACTCGCTATGCTCGCGCGAAGGTACAATGCTTATTCTTCATATATATGTCATTGAAATTCATTATATTGCTATTCTTATTGTTTATTAGTTCAAATTCAATAAATGTAGAGGTGTTGTTTGTTGTTTCTCCCAAAATTACCTACCATAGAAAACGTGAGCGCCTCACACCTCTATGATAGAATACGATACCTGGCACAGGGGACCTCACCTGTTCTGACCGGTTGCGGACCACGGTAAGCACTTTCTTTGTGATTTTCCTTTGTTTCTCAACATAACCGGAAGTTTTAGCCAAAAAATTTTTTTTCCAAAAGTGGTCGGGACTGGGGGGTGTCAGAGGTGCAAAAGTGGTCGGGATGTGGCGGGTTAAGGGCAGCAAAAGATCTCTCATGCACTTCTCCCCATTCAATGGTGTTTAGAGCATATTTCCGTAGCACCTCGCACAACGGTTGGGCAATGAGAGCAAAGTTGGGGATAAAACTCCTATAATACCCCACTAGGCCAAGGAATGCCCTAACTTGTTTCTTGGTCACGGGTCTCGGGGCTTCTCTAGCTTTCCTGATCTTGCCACCCTGACACCTGCAGTGATTGTTGCCAACAATATGTCCGAGGAACTCCACCTCACTGTGAGCAATCTTACATTTGCTAGGCTTCACAGTCATGTTGAAATTCTGGAGTCTACTGAAGACAATTTCTAAGAGTCTGAGGTGCTCCTCCAACGTGGCAGAATGAACGAGGACATCATCAACGAACATCTCTACTCCTACAATACCATGGAGCACTTGTCTCATGGCACGATTGAATACTTGCTGGGGAATTGGTAAGTCCAAATGGGAGGACTTTATACTGATACAACCCCCTAGGAGTAGCAAAGGCAGTGAACTGACGGCTCTCAGGCTGAAGGGGAATCTGAAAGAATCCCTTCGCCAAATCGAGCTTTGTGACCCTGCCAGCTTGGAGAAGATGGCAGTGTTGTCACCCATCGGCTCAGCATCCACTTTGGTGATTGCATTGAGCCTCCTATAGTCACCACAAATCCTGACTCAACCATCTTTCTTGCAAACTACTACCATTGGACTGCAGTAAGGAGATGAGGACTTTTCAATAATACCTGCAATCTCCATGTCAGCAATTTCGTTGTCTACTGTGCCCAGTAGTCGCATGGGAATCGGATATGGCTTAACCTTTACAGGAGTATCGCTGGTCAACTCAATCTTGTGACAATCAACCTTTGCAAGTCTAGGTTGGTCGGAGAAGACATCAGCATACTGAAAGAACAGTGACCTTATGGCATTCTGACCACCTAATGCTAAGTCAGCGTCAAGTAAAACATCTCCGACAGTCTCTTCCTGACGGGACTGAGCGGTTAAAGGCTCGTCATCATGGTCATCACCTGGGATCACCGCGGCTGCCCTGGTTTCTTCCAGTGGCTGGTCACTATCATCAGCTACTCGTAGGCCAGTCTTCTCGGAGTTTGACTCATGATAAGCCTTCAACATGTTAATGTGGAACCTTTTGCGAAGATTCCCCATTTGAATGATGTAGTTGAGGTCTGTAATGCGCTCTACTACATCAAATGGACCCTTCCACTGCGCCAACAACTTGTTCTGGGCAGTGGAGAGTAACACCAAGCACTTATCGCCTGGACTAAACTTCCTAAGTTTTGCCTTCTTATCATAATAGGCTTTCTGAACTTCATGTGCCTTGATCAATTCTTCCTTAGCTAACTCGCACGTCGACTGGAGGCAGTCAGTTAGATCAAGGACGTAGGTGTAGGTGGTCTTGACTTCAGGGTCGGGTTCTTCATTGTCCCATAACTTGCTAAGGACTTGAAGTGGTCCACGGACCGACCTTCCATACACCAGTTCAAAGGGTGAGAACTTCAAGGAGTGCTGTGGGGCTTCTCGATAAGCAAACAGAAGAGGAGCAATGAACAACGGCCATTCCTTTGGCTGTTCAGTGGCCATGCACTTTAACATCTTCTTGAGAGTCCCATTGAACCTCTCACACAGTCCGTTACACATGGGATGATAAGGCGTAGTTCGCAGGCCTCGGATGGACAACAACTTGAATGCTTTGTTCATCATTGCAGAGGTGAGCTGCGAACCTCGGTTGCTTAAGACCTCTTTGGGGATACCTACGTGACAGAATACTTCGATCAATGCCTCAGCAACAGTGACAGCCTCTATATTCTTAACCCGCGCCGTCCCGAGTACGTACTTCCACGTCCTCACGTTTTGTCACAGCCAGTCCCGAGGACGTACTTCAACGTCCTGCAATTGCAAGGTTCATAATTTCCACAATTTTCAAAATTCGCGGGAGATTTTCGTTTCGCCCGGGTACCCAAGCCTCCCCTACCTGCCGCCAGGCGGGCAGCGTCCTAGACCCCGCGTGACCCGCGCTCGCCCTTGTCTCGGTCACTCACCTGCCAGCAGTGACCCAGGTCAGACATGGCGCGGAAAGGTCTCTCAGATGAGCAAATTGCATCCGTCCTGGAAGCCTTCACTGGAGACAGTGATTCTCCACTCGATGATGATGTGGTGGATCGCGATTACGTCCAGCCAGAGGAAGAAATAAGTAGCAGTGATGAGGAGGTCCCTTCGCCCTGAAAAACGCGGTATGTGACATACCGTAAGGCAAGGGAAGGCCAGGCTGCTCCCCAACCACGTGCACAGCTATCTCTCCATCACAATTCTGATCAGGACGAGGATGAGGACGATGAGGATGACGGAGGGCTAGGACGTGATATTGCCGAGTGGTTGGGAAAGGAAAAAATATCACCACGTGGATCAGAAGGTGGGGCGAGACGACACCTAAGGTATGGTTCAAGTACTTTGTCTGGGGAAGTAGCAAGTGGTGTGGTGGGATTGCTGGGAGAAAGGGAAAGTGTTGTGGCGGCAGCGCGGGGTGAAAGTGAGAGTGGTGTGGGGGTAGTGCGGGGTGAAGGGGCCAGTGGTGTGAGGGAGGCAGCACGAGCACGTGGTGCTCGTAGGCCTAGGGGAGAGGAGGTTGAGTCACTCCCCAGCACTTCTTTCGCCCCTGAATATTCCCAAACTTCCTCCCCACAGCCCCAGGATGTGGGGAAAGGAAAGAAAGGGAAGGGAAAGGGCAAAGGAAAAGGGAGAGGGAAGAGAAGTGCGAGTGATGAGAGGCGCCGCTCTCCACCTCCCCAACCTCCCCCACCACCCTCACCTCCCCACCCTGACGAAGGGGACGATGGTGACGTGGCTGGAGACGGTGGTGTCACGTGGAACTGGGAGGATGGGAGTAATTTTACTCCTATCATTCACCAGTTCACTGAGGAGTGGCGGTCAGGTTGCACGGCTCCAGGTGTAAATGCTGGGTCGTCACGTTTAGATTTTTTCAACTTGTTTTTTGATGAGGCGTTTGTTGGGCGCATAGTAGAACAGACAAATATATTTTCACAATCCCAGCGCCTTGAAAGTGAACGCCTAGGAACCACAAGCAAGCATGCAGAACAGTATGACTTTTCCGTGACTATATCAGAGATGTTCCTATTTTTTGCCCTGGTAATCTTGATGGGTGTGGTGAAGAAAAATCAAATTCCTGCCTATTGGACAACGGACCCAATCATCCTAACACCTTTCTTTGGAAAGGTGATGGGTCGTAATAGATTTCAGTTTATTCTCGGCCGCCTCCACTTTTTTGATGCAGATGATCCAGCCAATGCAAATAACACTGATAAAATGAGGAGAATTAGGCTGGTATTTGATCATTTACGGGAAATGTTCCGCTCCTCATTTTATCCCTACAGAGACCTCGTCATAGACGAGAGTCTTGTGTTGTGGAGAGGCAATATTTCCTTTAGGCAGTATATACCCAGCAAGAGACACCGTTTTGGGTTCAAGATCTTTGTTATGTGTGACTGTAAGACTGGTTATGTGCAAGACATAGTCTTGTACACGGGCGCACAGACAGATATAATAGAAGATCGGAGTATAGGACTCTCTGGGGCCGTGGTGAAGACAATGATAGAAGAGTACCTTCATCGTGGTCATGTTTTGTACCTGGACAACTGGTACACTAGCCCTCTTCTCGCTAGGTTCCTCCACCAACACGACACCGGAGTCTGTGGTACAGTCAAGAGAAACCGTCGCCATATGGTCAAGATAGGGAGGAAACTTGACAAGAATGACGTGGTTTTCTTCCAGGCCAATAACATCCTTGCAACCCTGTGGAACCACAACAGGGAAGTTTGCCTCCTATCAACTGTTCACAGCCCCCTGATGCACCGCACAGACTCCGTGGATCACCGTAGCGAGAGGAGGCGCAACGTATGGAAACCAGAGTCTGTACTTGCCTATAATCTGAACATGAGGCAAGTTGATCAGACTCGATGATTTCAAGTGTTGACTGTGCCAGGACAACGATGAAGTGGTACAAGAAACTCTTTTTCCACTTGCTCGACATCACGGTCCTGAACGCCCACTACCTGCACGCAATGACCACCGGAGTATCCGAGACCTTTGAGGGGTTTGTGAGGGAGCTGGCACGTGAAATAATCGCCAAGCATGCCCAGGAAAGACCCCCACACCGCCCCCGCGCCCCCCGTGCTGCTCAGACTCCCCTACGTCTTGCAGCCCGCCACTACCCCAGCGCAATCCCTTCCGAACCAAACCGTCGTAAACCCCAGCGTCGCTGCCATGTATGTAAGCACTCGACAGTCAGACCATCAACGCAGAGAAAAGACACAAAATACGAGTGTGTCGAGTGCAATGTTGCGTTGTGCCTTCAGCCTTGTTTCAAGGAATACCATAATCTCGTACACTTCTGAAACTGTGTGGGAAGGCGAAATGACGCTCATGATAATGGTAAGGCCAGTCAGTAGGTGCTAAGTCAAATATAAAGTTGAAACGGGTGTTATTTTTTCAGAAAAGTAATGTATAAGATGAGAATTAGTGTAAGTGGAAAGAATTGTTATCAAAACTACACCCACTGTGTAAATCTGGTCAGTAAATATGTGATAGCAAGGAAATAAAGTGGAAACGGGTGTAATGTTAGCATGAATAAAACGTATAAGTTGAACATTACTGTAAGTTGTCATAATTGATGTCACGAGTACACCCACATTCTGGTCAGTAAGTATGTGATAGGAATTATATACAGTGGATGATGTTGTAATGTTAGTAGTAAGGTATTTTATAAGTTGATTACTTGTGTAAGATGAAACAAATGATATCGCGATAACACTCCCTGTGTAAGTACGCGCAAATATGACGCTAAGTTCCATCGTACGTTCAGAAATGATGTAATATCAATTATATCAAGTGTTTACATGTGCAATGTTAGTGTAGAATAATTATATAAGTAAAAAAATAGGTTGTAAGTTGAATTAGTTGTCATAGCGACTTCACCGTGTGTGTTACTATGCGCTATTATTACACTATATATTTACGTAAGGCCTGAAATAATATCAAAACAGTTCTATAAAGTTGAAAAGTGTATAATAATATTAGAAAGGTATTATGTTAGTAGAAAAAGCACAATACGAGTTGAAACATCAGTCACAGCGAGTTCACTCACTACGTAAATTAGCGCTAGCATTACGCTAAATGTTATCAAAAGGCCTGTGAATACGTAAAAACAGTTCAATATAATGTAAAATGGTATAATGTTATTGTAGAAGTATTATGTAAGTAAAAAAAAATTATATGTATCATGATTTTAGAATGTTAGTGATTCATGGGAACCAAGTTGGCCGATTTTGCTCGTTTCTCACGATGGTACAATGGTTATTTCTGCTCTATTTTTGTATAAAATCCAATATACTCTTTTATCACATGTTTTTATGTTTGTAATAAATTCATTTCTACTTACTTTCATTGGTTTCCCAAACTTATAATACCATAGAAAACGTTTGATGCTCACACCGCATAGGGAGAACACGGGGCCAGGTGGGACCATCGCATACCTGGTTAAGCTAATTAGGGACCCCAGGGACCACTTTCTTTGCCACCGGCCATTGTTTCTGATCAAAAGCGAAAGTTTAAGCAAAAAAAAAAAAAAGGTCGAAAATTGCCCGGGATTGGGGGGTACCAGTGGTCGAAAAGTTGCCGGGACGGGGCGGGTTAAGGGCCATGGCTTCAGGCCACTGTGTGCTGAAATCAACAATAGTGAGGATATGCCTTGATCCATCACTTGCCCTAGGAGAGATTGGCCCAACAATGTCAACTGCTACTCTCTCAAACAGTTCAAAGATTACAGGCATTGGTTTCAATGGCGCAGGAGGGACACATCCCCGGTCAGTGGTACGCTGACACACATCACAAGAATGCACAAGCCTTTTTACTTCCTGCCCCATTCCTGGCCAGAAAAAGTCAGCATGGATGTGGTCAGAGGTTTTCTTTTGGCCCATGTTTTTTTTTTTTTTTTTAATGCGAGGAAGAAGGAACCAAAGGCCATGAGCCCGCAGTAACAGTTCCCTCCAAGAGAAAAACAAAATACAATATAGAGCCAAATTCAAGATCCGATCATTTTGAGATGCCTGGACACACTGCGTTTGAAAGACTGGAGATCATAGGCTGCAGGAAATACAGACAGAGGGAGACAGTTCCAGAGTTGACCTGTTGCATAAATGAAAGACTGGGAGTAACGGTTAATTCTTGCATTAGAGAGTTGGACAGAAAAAGGATGAGAGTCTGCTGCCAGACGGGTGCTACGCGCCCGTCGTAGAGGTGGAGGAATGCAAGCAGACAGTTCAGAGGAGCAGTGACCATTAAAGTAGCGATAGAAAAGAGATAAAGATGCAACAGTGCGGCGAAGAGACAGAGGTTGAAGGGAGTCAGTAAGAGGAGGAGAGTTAATGAGACGAAAAGCCTTTGACTCCACCCTATTGAGAAGAGCTATATGAGGGGAGCCTCCCCACACATGAGAGTTGTACTCCACACAGGGGAGGATAAAACCCCTGTATAGAGTCAACAATTGCGCAGGGGTAAAGAAAGAGCGGAGTCGGCTTAGCACACCCAATCTCTTGGAAGCAGATTTTACAAGAGATGTAATATGATCTTTCCAAGATAAGTCCCGAGTAAATGAAACCCCAAGCATGTTCAAGGATGATGTAGGATTAAGCTGAATATTATTAAACATTAGTGGGTATACCTGTGGAAGATTTTGTCGGGTTGAAAGGTGTAAGAACTGAGTCTTAGATGCATTAAAGACAACCATATTATTTTTACCCCAGTCAGAGATACGAGCCAAGTCAGACATTAGGTGTGCCATAGCCTCATCCCTTGTTTGTTGAAGTAACTGTTGAGATGGGCGTTGCGGGAACCGAATGGAAAGGTGAAGGGTGGAGTCATCAGCATATGAGTGGATAGGGTTAGATGTACAGCTTAGAAGATCATTGATGAATAAAAGGAAGAGAGTTGGTGTTAGGACAGAGCCCTGAGGAACACCACTGTTGATAGATCTAGGAGAAGAACGATGGCCGTCTATAACAGCGGCTATAGAACGACCAGAAAGGAAGCTAGCGATGAAGGCACAGATAGAAGGATAGAAACCGTAGGAGGGCAGTTTGGAATTTAAAGATTTATGCCAGACTCGATCGAAAGCCTTTGAGATGTCAAGTGCAATGGCAAAGCTTTCGCCAAAGTCCCGAAAGGAGGATGACCAGGAGTCTGAAAGGTAGGTGAGAAGATCGCCAGTGGAGCGTCCCTGACGGAACCCATACTGACGATCGGAAAGAAGGTTGTGATAGGAAAGATGCCTTAAAATTTTTCTATTAAGAATTGACTCGAAAACTTTTGAAATACAGGACATTAAAGCAATTGGACGATAGTTGGAGGGTTGGGAGTGGTCACCCTTCTTTGGGACTGGCTGAATGAGAGCAAACTTCCAGCAAGAAGGAAAGGTACAAGTTGACAGACAAAGACGAAAGAGTTTGCCTAGGCAGGGTGTAAGCACAGAAGCACAGTTTTTGAGAACAACAGGAGGGACCCCATCAGGCCCATATGCCTTGTTAGTACTGAGGCCAGTGATGGCAGAAAATACATCAACTGAAGAAATTTTAATGTCAGCCATGAGGAAGTCAGAGGGGGGAAGTGATGGAGGAACAGCACCGGAATCGTCTAAGGTAGAATTGGAGGAGAAAGTCTGTGCGAAGAGATCTGCTTTATCAGTAGAAGAAATAGCTACAGAACCATCAGAGTAGAAAAGAGGAGGGAAAGATGATGAGGTAAAGTTGTTAGAAAGATTTTTGGCAAGATGCCAGAAGGAGCGGGAAGAATTCGAGTTGGAGAGTTGAGAGCATTTAGTATGGATGAAATTATTTTTAGTAGAGCGAAGAACAGACTTAGCACGATTCCGGGCAGAAACGTAAAGATGATGTGATTCAGGGGTGGGTTGGCTCCGGTACCTTTTGTAGGCCCTCTCCTTGTTGCGGACAGCATTAGAACAAGCGTGATTAAACCAAGGCTTTCTTGCATTAGTCAAAGGATATGAGAAAGGAATGTATGCTTCCATGCCCGAGAGAATAACCTCCGTAATGCGCTAGGCACACTCAGATGGCTCACGACCATGGAAGCAATAATCATTCCAGGGAAAATCAAAGAAGTACTGCCTGAGGGCCTTGTCACGAATCAGTTCGCGACATTTCCCTTTTGTGAGAAGCCACGAACTATTAGTGGAAAACTCACTGTGTATCGCTCAGCTAACCGTTTCTCCCTCCATTTCGGAGTATGCTTTTCAAAACATTCGTCACCGTTTTCAAAAGTGACCGATTTAATGCACGTCACTAAGTGCTGTACTGAGCGATACTATTGTTTTTTTATTGTTCGCCTCTGCTTGCCTCTGACCGTTAGAAAATGCGGCCGAGTGCTCCGCTTTTCTTTCCCACGACTTGGTCAGTCCAGTTGTTGCTGCGACAGAGAGAGGTCCTGTGTTAGCAGTGTGAGGTCAGCTAGTACCCAAACTCCACAGTTCTTCAGTACTTCCATCCTAGTTCAGCTTGGGTGATACGCAGCATTCATCGACTATAGTATTTCCTTTGTGTATTTCCTAGTTTTAAGAGTTTAGTTAAGGTGTTTTTCCTAGGCGTAAGTATTTAGCTTCTGTGTGAGTGAGCGAGTGCGTCTCATTGATTTGATTTGAAATGTAATGTTAAATTTATTTTTGTAATCAATAAATTTAACAGTTCTATTTCTTGAGCTTAATGTAGAGTAAAATCTTGTTTCATTTCTCCATAATTAAGCTTATTTTCCATGTAGCTCCTAGCTTGCATAAACGTTTGCTTTCATAACTGGTACTTAGACCAGTCTTGTTGTATTAACTTAAAATCCGTTGTGCCATAGGAGTTAAGCATCAGCAAGGACCTGATTATTGTTATTAGTATTAGTTATTTATTGTCAAGGGTGAAGTAACTTTCTCCAGAGGCTATGAGTACAGTAATTCAGCAATTGTGAGTAATTAGTCTCTGCTGTGTACTGTGGAGAAAGTTTATAAATTCTCGTTCTCAGAGAGTCGTGCGAAGAACCAGCGTAAAGTAACCATTGCTTGATGTAGCAAGACAATCATTGTCTCTGCTCTTCAATATTATTGAATATTATTATCAATTTAAATAATATTTAACCATTTATTTCAAAATTATTCTGATATGATAAAAACCCCGTGACAATTGGCGACCTCATTCCAGGATATTAACTCCTAGCTTTAAAGCTATTCACGAGATAGTGCTCACTCGTTCATATTAGGTATTTATCATTAAAGTTTATAGGCACAAGTTTACTGGTGTTTACCGTTGATTTAGCAAGTGAATTTTTGCTTTGTTAATCAATAGAATACTTAACTCTAGTTTATTTTTGGTAACGCCAGACGATTTTATTCGCTCCTGGGAAGTCACCGTACCCATTGTGTTTATTATTGACAATAGTCTTCCCAGTCATTTACATTTTTGATTTATTCTTTGCCAGTTAACTGGATAAGACTGGTCACCACTAGCTTGTGTCTGTACTCTTTACTTGTGTTTATTAGCATTCGTTTGCGAAGCAGCAATCAGTACTGAGTCGCTAGTTATTTAGATTGAGTTAGCGACATGGCTACCACCATATTTTTACAGGAAGCCAAAGATATGGGTCTTACAGACCCAACTGAAATTAAAGAATACATACTCTCACGGTTCAATTACGAGCAAGAACATGAGAAAGATGCTCGTGAAGAGCGTAGAATTCAGCGCGAATACGAGCGAGAATAGTGTGAACACGAGCAAAAACAGCGCGAACTCGACTTAGAACACGTGCGGGAACAACGTGAATATGAACGTGCCGAACGTGAAGCACGCGAGAAACATGAACTTGAAGTGCTGAAGCTCAAGCGAGATTCCTTGGCTTCAGACACGTCTGGTGCAGTTGGTCCAAGCTCCACGAGCGTTCTCCCTGCACGTGTCCTGGCGACCCCACACATCAAGCTTCCCCCATACAAAGATGGCGAGTGAATCGAGCCATACATAGCTCGATTTGAAGACATGGCTCAGCTTTACCAGCTCGATGATGCAGCTAAGCGGCTTCAGTTTCTTAGCCTGTTTGAGGGCCCTGCCCTCGATATTCTCCACAGAATTCGTGGAGACAATCTCACGTATGAAGTGATGAAAGCTGCACTCATTAAGGCGTATGGTCTCACAGTAGACGACGCCAAAGCTCAGTTCATGCGAGCTCGTCTCCAAGACAAGGAGACAGCTGTTCAGTTCCTTGATCGTCTCACAGCTTACCTAGGTGAGTGGATGGAGAAAGATGAAACTCCTTCCACGCGTGAGGGGATAATTGACCTTATGCTGCGTACACAGCTAGAGAGGTCGTGGCCTGCTGAGCTCATAGCACAGCTTAAGATCTGCCAGGTGAAAGATGCCAGCCAAATGGTAGAGAAGGCTGACGCATTCTTTACTGCATACGGGTATCAAACTCGCAAGCAGCAAAACACCTGGAACAGAAAACCTGATAAGTCTGGGAAGCCGTCTCAGACTGAATCCCAGCACCAAGGCCGTTCTCAGAGTAATGGCCAAGGTCCAAAACCGCAGTGGAAGGACCAGGGGCAAAACACTCAGAAACCTGAGTGGAAGGGGTACAACAAGTACCCTAATCAGCAGCAGTATCAGCCACGCAACCGACCTTCGGGACAAACTTTTTCACCACCAGCTCAAAAGAGGCAGGAAGCGAATGCAGCCTTCATTCCTCAGCAGCAGCCTGGTGGTCACGTCCCTACCAGTGTGGGTACTTCCCCACAGTTCACTAGTCCCACAGTGACAGTGAACCCCCCTCCACAGATGGCCAATGTTCCATCTTCTCAAGTATATAACCCTCAAGGCACAATGTTTGCCACATCAATTCAGCAGCCTCATGAGTGGCTAGCTGCTTCCTCCATAGGCCCTCCCACAGGTGACAGTACCTTCCTGGTTCAGCCAGGGTTTGTGGGAGACATTCCTGTGAAGGTCCTGAGAGACAATGGTTCCTCAGGTTGCTCTGTTAAGCAGAGTTTAGTTCGGCCTGAGCAGTATACAGGTCGACAGATCCATGCAAAGCTTATTGATGGATCAGTGAGATTGTTCCCTGAGGCATGTATCCAGGTGGCATCTCCATTTTATACTGGTACGACACTTGCGGTTGTCATGCCAGAGCCTCTATTTGACTTTATAGTAGGCAATATTAATGGAGTCAAGGATAGTTGCTCCGATGACGCTACTCAGACTTCGGCTGCTGCGGTAACACGAGCCATGACTGAGGCTCCAGACTGTGTCACCCCAGTGATCATTGAATCGCCGCAAGATCTGATGTGTAGTCAACTTGTTGTGCAAGAACAACATTCTGACCCGACACTTGCTACCGTGCAGAGCAAACAAAAGGGTCGAGTGATTAAGTATTCACGGGGAGGTCGAGCCAAGTTCCTTCGCAAACAAGGACGGCTCTACCGTGAGTCACGAACACCCGAGGGCGAGGTTCGATTGCAGTTTGTCGTCCCCGCCAAGTACCACCTAGCAGTGTTACAATGGGGTCATTGTTCAGCCTCAGGAGGTCACATGGGCAAAAGGAAGACCCAGGGCCGTATCCGAGCTGATTTTTTCTGGCCAGGGATGGGACGAGACATAGATAGTTTTGTCCGTTCCTGCAGTGTGTGTCAAAGTAACACCACTAATCAGGGACATGTCCTTCCTGTGCCATTTGAAACCACACCTGTAATCTCTGAGTCAGTTGAGAGACAGGGTAGTGGTAATGTGGGTGTAGACCTGATGTCTCACCTACTAACTGCTTACTAACTAGCAACTGTTGTATGTTGGGTTCCGTAATAGGCATCCTAAGCGATTTGAGTAATCCAAGGACCAGCCTGGTTCCCAGTTAAAAGTGTAGACCAGACGTCTCACTCGTTGGCCCTACAGGACACAGTATATCCAGGGCTTGTACATACATGTATACCATATGTTAAGGGGGAAGTTTGAGAACCTTGCAGAGACAGTCCGAGGCTGTGTATGAATTACCTTGTGGAATGTCTCGAGCTGTGGGCCTCTCTGAGGATTCCCGGAGAATGCACATTACCCACATGAGTGTTCACACCCACGGTGGGTATTAAAACGTGACCTGCCCGAGATTGCGTAGCGATTTTCAGCTTCCTGTATTACTCTTAAGTGTAGAGTTAGGTTAACCAGTAAACCGCCCGTTCTAAGCAATTTGTGAATTCAAGAACTGGCACGTTTCCTGGTTAATAATGTTAGGTTAACTAGTAAACTTCCCGTTCTAAGAGATTTGAGTAATTCAAGAATTGGCACATTTCCTAGTTAATAAGCGTTAACCAGTAAGCTATAAGGGTTCTAAGCAATTTGTGAATTCAAGAATTACGTTTCCTGGTTAATAATGACATAAGTACTGATTGCTAGGCAGAGAGAGAGAGAGACAGAAATAACAGTTTTGATGCTCCACCTTAATTCCTTTCGCAGGTGTAGCTGGTGGGTGCAGCATTGCCGTGCAGATCAGCTGGCCGTTCCTGTTGCATGCTGCCGCCCTTCTCTTCTGCCTCGTCATCATTATTTTACTATAAATTTGTATTACTGTGTCATTTTACACGTAGGTACAGTTACACTACAACTGTCACACCTACACCGTGTATTACATACACTACACTACATAACAATTAGTTGTTAATGTAAATGTAGCGAACTTTCGCTCAGTTTGACCTGAGTACAGGATTTTCACAGTCGTCACGGAGTTTTTCCCTCAAGCTTGTTTCTATTAACGTAAATACGAGGTTTTTCCGCTCACTGGCGACTGCGACTTTCTCCTGTAGCAGGATAGCACACACACAACAGTGTGAATCTTGTGCGAATGACTTAGGATGTGTACATATATATATATATCCACAAATTTTTTCCCATAAGGAAAAAATTTAACTTTGTAAGGGCGTAATGTCACGAATCAGTTCACGACATTTCCCTTTTGTGAGAAGCCATGAACTATTAGTGGAAAACTCACTGTGTATCGCTCAGCTAACCGTTTCTCCCTCCATTTCGGAGTATGCTTTTCAAAACATTCGTCACCGTTTTCAAAAGTGACCGATTTAATGCATGTCACTAAGTGCTGTACTGAGCGATACTATTGTTTTTTTATTGTTCGCCTCTGCTTGCCTCTGACCGTTAGAAAATGCGGCCGAGTGCTCCGCTTTTCTTTCCCACGACTTGGTCAGTCCATTTGTTGCTGCGATGGAGAGAGGTCCTGTGTTAGCAGTGTGAGGTCAGCTAGTACCCAAACTCCACAGTTCTTCAGTACTTCCATCCTAGTTCAGCTTGGGTGATACGCAGCATTCATCGACTATAGTATTTTCTTTGTGTATTTCCTAGTTTTAAGAGTTTAGTTAAGGTATTTTTCCTAGGCGTAAGTATTTAGCTTCTGTGTGAGTGAGCGAGTGCGTCTCATTGATTTGATTTGAAATGTAATGTTAAATTTATTTTTGTAATCAATAAATTTAACAGTTCTATTTCTTGAGCTTAATGTAGAGTAAAATCTTGTTTCATTTCTCCATAATTAAGCTTATTTTCCATGTAGCTCCTAGCTTGCATAAACGTTTGCTTTCATAACTGGTACTTAGACCAGTCTTGTTGTATTAACTTAAAATCCGTTGTGCCATAGGAGTTAAGCATCAGCAAGGACCTGATTATTGTTATTAGTATTAGTTATTTATTGTCAAGGGTGAAGTAACTTTCTCCAGAGGCTTACAGTACAGTAATTCAGCAATTGTGAGTAATTAGTCTCTGCTGTGTACTGTGGAGAAAGTTTATAAATTCTCGTTCTCAGAGAGTCGTGCGAAGAACCAGCGTAAAGTAACCATTGCTTGATGTAGCAAGACAATCATTGTCTCTGCTCTTCAATATTATTGAATATTATTATCAATTTAAATAATATTTAACCATTTATTTCAAAATTATTCTGATATGATAAAAACCCCGTGACAGGCCTCCCAGTCTGCGGCTCCAAAATGCCACAGACGACGTTTCTCTGGAGGGTCCACAGGCCGTACCGGAGTGATAGGACAGGTTAAGGTAATAAGGTTGTGATCGGAGGAGCCCAACGGAGAGAAAAGATTAACAGAGTAAGCAGAAGGATTAGTTGTGAGGAAGAGGTCAAGTATGTTGGAGCTCTCTCCAAGGCGGTCAGGGATACGGGTAGGGTGCTGTACAAGCTGCTCTAGGTCATTAAGGATAGAAAAGATGACCTCCCATGACTGAAGAATGACCTAATTCGAACACTGCCCGGCGATACTTCTCGGGAACGACAAACTGCAGTCGAATCTCGCCCTGGGGTGTTTGTGACTCACGGTATAGCCGTCCTCACTTGCGAAAGAACTTGGCTTGACCTCCCCGTGAATACTTAATCACTTTTCCCTCCAGCTTCTTACGCACTGAGGCAAGCGTCGGGTCAGACTTGTTCTTGGACAACGTCTTGACTACGAATCAAATCTTGCGGCATTGCGATGGTCAACGGTGTGACACGATTCGGAGCCTTGGCCATGGCTCGTGTTACTGCAACAGCCGAAGTCTGAGTAGCAACTGTTTTTGACGCCCGGTATGTTGCCGATTATGAGGTCAAACAAGGGTTTTGGCATGACAACAGCAGCTGTCAAGCCAGTGTAGAAAGGAGATGCCACTTGGATACGTGCCTTAGGGAACAATCTCACTAACCCATCAATAACTCTAACTTGGATCTGCTTACCCGTGTACTCATCGGGCCGAACTAATCTTTGCTTGACAGAGCAACCTGAGGAACTATTATCTCTCAGGACATTTACAGAAACACCTCCCACAAACCCTGGCTGAACAAGGAAGGGAGTGTTACTGGTGGAAGGGTCTGAGGAGGTAGCAGCCAGTCATTGGTGAGACTGGAACAAACGATGCAGCAAATGTGGCGCCCTGAGAACTTGATACCTGAGAGGTCGTGCTCACCATCTGAGGAGCTGGAGCATTGACCACCTGTGAAGGAGGGTTCACTTTCGCTGGGGAACTAGTGAACCACGGGGAAGTACCTATACTGGTGGGGTTGGCACCACTGTACGCTTGATGTGGCATAAGGGCTGCATTTGCATCCTGCCTCCAATACACTAAAGTCGATTGTCCTGACTGAGGGTTACGTGGTTTGTCCTTTCCCTGCTGCTGCTTGAAATACCGGTACTGCTGCTCGTTAGAGTTCTGCTTATCGTACTGCTTCCACTCAGGTTTCTGAGTGTTTTGCCCCTGGTCCTTTTTCTGCAGTTTTGGACCTTGGCCATTATTCTGAGAACGGCCTTGTTGCTGGGGTTCAATTTGAGACGGTTTCCCATATTTATCAGGTTTCCTGTTCCTGGTATGTTGCTTGCGAGTTTGATACCTGTATGCAGTGATGAATGCGTCAGCCTTCTTCACCATTTGGCTGGCATCTCTTACCTGGCAGATCTTAAGCTGAGCCATATGTTCAGTAGGCCATGACTTATCTAGCTGCGTGTGCAGCATAAGGTCAATTATCCCCTCATGCCTGGAAGGAGTTTCATCTTTCTCCATCCACTCGTCTAAGTAAGCAGTAAGCTAGACAAGAAACTGAACGGCAGTCTCTTTTTCCTGTAAATGCGCCCTCGTGAACCGACTCTTGGCATCGTCAACTGAGACCGTACGCTTTGACGAGTGCGGCCTTCATCATCTCATATGTGAGATTGTCTCCACGAATTCTGTGGAGAATATCGAGGGCAGGGCCCTCAAACAGGCTAAGAAAATGAAGCCGCTTAGCTGCATCATCTAGCTGGTACAGTTGAGCCATGTCTTCAAAACGAGCTACGTACTGTATGGCTCGATTCGCTCACCTTCCTTGTATGGAGGAAGCTTCATGTGTGGGGTCGCCATAACATGTGCAGGGACAGCGCTCGTGGAGCTTGGGCCAGCTGCACCAGATGTGTCTGAAGCCAAGGAATCTTGCCTGAGCTTCAGCATTTCAATTTCATGTTTTTCGCGTGCTTCTCGCCTCCCCTCCCACCTTGGAGCCTCTCAGCGTCGATTCGATGAGGAACCGGCCGAGTGTGAGTGTGGAGGATCGAGAGAGAGGTCGGCCTGGGTGCTGCCACCCTCCTACTGGCGCCTGCGACATGCACGGGGCTTGGGGAGTGCCGGACCGCAGCACCGCCTCGAACCAGTCAGGGAAGGTGTCCCTTCTCCTTGGTAAAATATATGGGTGAGCCACGGGGCTCGAAAGTTCTCGGCAGGCCTACTTCAGCCTCGCGAGGATTTTATCGATTTTCCCTTAGAATGACGTGTTCCACCTTGATCGAGGCGCGCTAAAACCTTGGATCACTACCTCCAGACCGTTGTAGTCACCACTCTCGACCCTCTTCAGCGTCGATCCGACGAGGAAGGGGCCGAGCGAGGAGGGCTGAGTGCTGAACGCCCTCGATGCCTCTCCTCCCACCTTGGCCCCTCTGAGTGCCGATCCGAAGAGGAAGGGGCCGAGCGAGGAGGGTTGAGTGCTGAACAACCTAGATGCCTGTCCTCCCACCTCGGCCCCTCTGAGCACCAATCCAACGAGGAAGGGGCCGAGCGAGGAGGGTTGAGTGCTGAACGACCTCGAAGCCTCTCCTCCCACCTCGGCCCCTCTGAGCACCGATCCGACGAGGAAGGGGCCGAGCAAGGAGGGCTGAGCGCTAACCCCTCACTGCCCCCCCTCCCACTTCGGCCCCTCTGAGCGCCGATCCCCTCCACACTCGGCCGTTTCCTCGTCGAATCGACGCTCAAGGCAGTCGAGAGTGGTGACTACAACGGTCTGGAGGTAGTGATCCAAGGTTTTAGCGCGCCCCGATCAGGGTGGAACACGTCATTCTAAGGGGAAATCGATAAAATCCTCGCGAGGCTGAAGTAGGCCTACCAAGAATTTTCGAGGCCCGCTGCTCACCCATATATTTTACCAAGAAGGGACCCCTTCCCCGACCGGTCCGAGGCGGTGCTGCGGTCCGGCCCTCCCCGAGCCCCGTGCATGTCGCAGGCGCCTGTAGGAGGGTGGCAGCACCCAGGCCGACCCCTCTCTCGATCCTCTACACTCACACTCGGCCGGTTCCTCATCGAATCGACGCTGAGAGGCTCCAAGGTGGGAGGGGAGGCATGGAGGGGATAGCACTCAGCCCTCCTCGCTCGGCCCCTTCCCCGTCGAATCGACGCTCAGAGGGGCCGAGGTGGAAGCAGAGGCATTGAGGTTGTTCAGCACTCAACCCTCCTCGCTCGGCCCCTTCCTCATCGGATCGGCGCTCAGAGGGGCCGAGGTGGGAGGAGAGGCATGGAGGTTGTTCAGCACTCAGCCCTCCTCGCTCGGCCCCTTCCTCGTCGGATCGGCGCTCAGAGGGGCCGAGGTGGGAGGAGAGGCATCGAGGGTGTTCAGCACTCAGCCCTCCTCGCTCGGCCCCTTCCTCGTCGGATCGACGCTCAGAGGGGCCGAGGTGGGAGAAGAGGCATGGAGGTCGTTCAGCACTCAACCCTCCTCGCTCGGCCCCTTCCTCGTCGGATCGGCGCTCAGAGGGGCCGAGGTGGGAGGAGAGGCATCGAGGTCGTTCAACACTCAGCCCTCCTCACTCAGCCCCTTCCTCGTCGGATCGGCGCTCAGAGGGGCCGAGGTGGGAGGAGAGGCATGGAGGTTGTTCAGCACTCAGCCCTCCTCGCTCGGCCCCTTCCTCGTCGGATCGGCGCTCAGAGGGTCCGAGGTGGGAGGAAATGCATCGAGGTTGTTCAGCACTCAGCCCTCCTCGCTCGGCCCCTTCCTCGTCGGATCGGCGCTCAGAGGGTCCGAGGTGGGAGGAGATGCATCGAGGTTGTTCAGCACTCAGCCCTCCTCACTCGGCCCCTTCCTCGTCGGATCGGCGCTCAGAGGGGCCGAGGTGGGAGGGAGAGGCATCGTCTGGTTCACACTCATCCCCTCCACACTCGGCCGTTTCCTCGTGGAATCGACGCTGAAGAGGGTCGAGAGTGGTGACTACAACAGTCTGGAGGTAGTGATCCAAGGCTTTAGCGCGCCTCGATCAGGGTGGAACACATCATTGTAAGGGAAAATCGATAAAATCCTCGCGAGGCTGAAGTAGGCCTGCCGAGAACTTTCGAGCCCCGTGGCTCACCCATATATTTTACCAAGGGGAAGGGACACCTTCCCCAACCGGTCCGAGGCGGTGCTGCGGTCCGGCCCTCCCCGAGCCCCGTATATGTCGCAGGCGCCTGTAGGAGGGTGGCAGCACCCAGGCCGACCCCTCTCTCGATCCTCCACACTCACACTCGGCCGGTTCCTCATCGAATCGACGCTGAGAGGCTCCAAGGTGGGAGGGGAGGCATGGAGGGGATAGCACTCAGCCCTCCTCGCTCGGCCCCTTCCTCGTCGAATCGACGCTCAGAGGGGCCGAGGTGGGAGGAAATGCATCGAGGTTGTTCAGCACTCAGCCCTCCTCGCTCGGCCCCTTCCTCGTCGGATCGACGCTCAGAGGGGCCGAGGTGGGAGGAGAGGCATTGAGGTTTAACCTGTTCAGCACTCAGCCCTCCTCGCTCGGCCCCTTCCTCGTCGGATCGACGAGCTTGGGAGGGTCGAAGGCGGGAGAGGAAGCCGTGAGCCCGTTCACCCTCTCCCTCTGCGCTGGACCCCTTCCACAGGGGATCCCAGCTCGGGAGGGTCGGAGGCGGGAGAGGAGGCCGCGAGCCCGCCCACCTCCGCGCTGGACCCCTTCCACAGGGGACCCCAGCTCGGCAGGGTGTCCGGAAATTGGGAGAGGAGGCCGTGAGCCCATGCACCCCACCTCCTCCGCCCTGGACCCCTTCCACAGGGGATCCCAACTTGGGAGGGTCGAAAGCGGGAGAGGAGGCCGTGAGCCCGTCCACCACTCTCTCCCTCTCCCTCACCGCTGGACCCCTTCCACAGGGGATCCAGGCTTGGGAGGGTCGGAGGTGGCCAAACCGGGGGTCAATTCTCCGACTTGGGTGCGGCTACAACCCGGGAGGTCTCCTGAACCCCGGAAGTTAATGCTGCTCTTTCTCGCGAACGGCTATAGGGGCGGCAAAAAATTCACTTCTTGGAGGGCTGTGCCCAGGGTTTGACCAAGGAAGGGGGTCCCCAGACAGATCCCCTTCCAGGCCAGAGCAGCCCGAGCGCACTCTAGCGGTTCAGCGGTGGGTCTCGGGGAGTTGTACCCCCGCCACTGGACAGGGCCCCAGGCCACCACTCCTCCGCCTCAGTGCAGGGAGCTGGCATGGTCGAGGGGCCAGAGCGCTGGGAGGGCAGAGTGTGCCCTCGCCATTCCCTCCGCCTGCAACACTCCGGAGCTGAGCTGCAGCGAAGGAGTGGCCTGTGGAGTAGCGGGAGAGATCAGGCAGTTGTCCCGTTGGCACTTGTACAAGCCCTGCCCCTCAGCGTAGTGTAGTGCAGGTGAGCATAGCTCGGTCTCCGGCCGTGTGGGGAGAGTGTTCCCGTGCCCTTCCCTCCGCCTCGAACCCTCTAGTGCTTAGCAGCAGCAGCAGCAGCAGCACAGGAGGAGGAGGTGGGACAGCGGAGGTGACCATGGGGTCGGCACACAAGCTCTTCCCCTCGGTGCAGTGTAGTATGAGTGCGCCTGGCTCGGCTTGCAGCCATGTGGGGAGAGTGTGCCCGTGCCCTTCCCTCTGTCTCTAACACTCCAGAGCTGAGCAGTAGCGAAGGAGTAGATGAGAGAGCAGCAGACGGGATTATGGGGTTGGCTCGGTGGCACATGAGCTCTTCCCCTCTGTGCAGTGCAGGTGAGCGTGGCTCGGCCTCGGGCCATGTAGGGAGAGTGTGCCCGCGCCCTTCCCTCCGCCTTGAACCCTCTAGAGCTGAGCAGCAGCAGCAAAGGAGGAGGACACGGGGCAGAGGAGGTGATTGTGGGGTTAGCACAGAAGCTCTTCCCCTTGGTGCAGGGCAGTGCAGGTGAGCGTGGCTCGGCCTCTGGCCGTATGGGGAGAGTGAGCCCGTGCCCTTCCCTCCGCCTCGAACCCTCTAGAGCTGAGCAGCAGCAGCAGCAGCAAAGGAAGAGGACACGGGGCAGAGGAGGTGATCGTGGGGTCGGCACACAAGCTCTTCCCCTTGGTGCAGGGCAGCGCAGGTGAGCGTGGCTCGGCCTCTGGCCGTATGGGGAGAGTGTGCCCGTGTCCTTCCCTCCGCCTCGAGCCCTCTAGAGCTGAGCAGCAGCAGCAGCAGCAGCAAAGGAGGAGGACACGGGGCAGAGGAGGTGATCGTGGGGTCGGCACACAAGCTCTTCCCCTCGGTGCAGGTGAGCGTGGCTCGGCCTCTGGCCGTGTGGGGAGAGTGTGCCCGCGCCCTTCCCTCCGCCTCCAACGCTCCAGAGCCGAGCACCGGCCAAGGAGTAGTCCATGGAGCAACGAGAGGGAACAGGGGCGGTGGCATGCGAGCTCCTGGCCCACCCCGGTGCAGCGCGGGCATGCGTGGCTCGTCCTGTGGCTGTGGGGGGGGGAGAGTGTTTCCGTGCCATCCCCACACTGGGCCCGGCCCTCCTCCTGCTTACTGCAGGCAGGACACTGTTCTGGGGTAGTGGGGGCGGCGGGCGAGGCCGTGACCCTGACGGACGGTTCACCCCCTTCCTCTGCGCTCGGCCCCTTCCACAGGGGATCCAAGCTTGGGGGGGTTGAGGGAGGCCAAACCGGGGGTCGGATTCCCGACTTGGGTGCGGCCTCTTCCCATTGAAATGCTAGGCCCCGAGGAGTTTCTACCGCTCTCTCCCCCAAACGGGGGAAGGGGGTCCAAAAATAACTTTTTTCGGGGCTGTGCCCGGGATTTTACCAAGGAAGAGGGACCCCTTCCTACCCGGCAGTGTCGGCAGAGCAGGCCGAGCGTGCTGCAGTGGTTCAGCGGTGGGTCTCGGAGGCTGAGCCTCCGCCGCTGGACAGGGCCCCAGGCCGCCCCTCCCCCGCCTCAGTGCAGGGAGCCGGTGTGGTCGAGGGGCCGGGAGAGCAGAGTGTGCCCGAGCCCTTCCCTCCGCCTCCGCCTCCGGCCCTCCCGAGCTGAGCTGAGCTGCAGCAAAGGAGTGGCCCATGGAGCAGTGAGAGTGGGATTGTGGGGCCATCTGGCTGGCACAAAAGCTCTTCCCTTCAGTGCAGGGCAGTGCAGGTGTGCAGAGCTGGGCCTTTGGCCGTGTGGGGAGAGAGTGCCCGTGCCCTTCCCTCTGCCTCCAATCCTCCAGAGCCGAGTAGAAGCAGAGTGGGCACTGGAGCAGCGAGAGAGGGATCGTTGGGTGGCACATCAGCTTTGCCCCTTGGTGCATTGTAAGTCCTATGAGCAGGGCGCATCGGTCGGCCCTTGCCTGCGTGGGGATGGACTAAGGTCGGAGGAGAAGGCCCAGGTGGTGTTTGGGCGTCCGTCCATTGCCATTGCCGGAGGAGGAGCCTCCACGTACGCTGCATGCTGTGTGTGGGTCGGGTTCCTTGGCTGGTTTCGGCACGATTCTGGCATGCCGCCCATTTCCCGGGGGCACAACGGGGCTGGGTGCTGTCTGACGAGGGCTCTGGCTGCCTGTGCTGCCGCCAGGGAAGCTCGGGGCTGGCGCAACCTACTTTCGCTGGTCAAGTGCACATGCCAGTGGGTCGATGGGGTCCCGGGAAGCCGGAGGTCCGACGGGTCACACCGAACGACTAACCGGCTTGCCGCCATCGGCTGCCTAGGGTGTGCAGACCCGAGGGACTCTCTCTACGGGGAAACCCACGAATAGAGAGAATGCCCATGAGTCCTGGGAGCTGGAGGGGTCAGAGGGCAAAGTGTGGCTGTGCCTTTCCCTCCGCCTCCTACCCACCCTCCGGAGCCGAGCACCGGCAAAGGGGGGGGGGCTTACTATGACGGATCGTGGGGTCGGTCCGCAGCAGGAGCTCCTCTGGCTCTCGGTGCAGTGTGAGTATTGAGTGCAGGAAGGGCTCACCATACCCACGTGACTCCTAACCTAACCTCCGTTTTCAGAGACGGGTGGTGGCTAACGGGGAGAGAAGACAGAAGGGGTGACCTTTATAGAAGGGGTGGGGGGCGGCTCTCAGAACCAAGAGCTTGCCTAACCTAACCCCAAGACAGGGAGCGACCTAGGTAGCGGGGTCGGCTCTCCGAGTGCAACCTAACCTTGAGGAAGAGAGAGTGAGCGGCCCTTCAGTGGGTGGCTGGCTCTGTGTTGGCCAGTTCTTCTGCCGGCGGACGAAAGTTGAAGGAGAGGGCCCGTGTGGTGTTCGGGCGTCCGTCCATTGCCGTTACTGGAATAGGAGGAGGGGCCTCCCCGCACCCTGTGCAAGGGGTAAACTTCTCCGGCTGGTTTCAGCATGGTTCTGGCACGCCGCCTGACTCCCAGGGGCACAACACAGCTGGGTGCTTTCAGTCGATGGACCCGGCTGCCTGTGCTACTGTCAGGGGGAATGGCCAGCGCTTAAGAAAAGAGAAAACCAGGTCCACGAAGCACATGCCAGTGGGTCGACGAGGTCCCGGGAAGCCGGAGGTCCGACGGTCACACCGAACGGCTAACCGGCTTGCCGTCGTCGACTGCCTAGGGTGTGCAGACCTGAGGGACTCTCTCTACTGGGAAACCCACGGATAGAGAGAATACCCAGCTACAGGTGAGAGGGCAGGCAGTAGGAGAAGAAGAAGAAGGTCCACTTCCGCTGCTGAATGTGCCCTTGTCATGGGAGTCTGTGGTGGTGGTGGCGGCGGCTGAGGAGAAGCCATCATCATCATCATCATCAGCTCCTGCCTGATATCGAATGCCATTGCGGGAGGGCTCACTTGACTCCTGTGTGAGGTCTTGGCCCCCCATGGCTGTTGTGTCTTACAGTGAATTGGACCAGTGAGTGAGTGAGCGAGCAGAGAGGGCTGCCACTACTCTAGTTAGGCGCAGGCTGTGAGGGGAGAGTATTGTGTGCTGGGGTGGTGTTGCATGCTGGTTGTACTGCAGGTGATGACGACGAAATGTTTGTTACAAGTGCTGCATCAACAACAACAACAGCAGAAGCAACTTGTACCACAGATACAGACACCCCCAACCAGCCTAGGTGCAAATCCAAGCTATTACTCCATATATAGCTACCTGGTTGATCCTGCCAGTAGTCATATGCTTGTCTCAAAGATTAAGCCATGCATGTGTAAGTACAAGCCTATGCAAGGTAAAACCGCGAATGGCTCATTAAAACAGCTATGTTTCATTGGATCTGTACCCAGTTACTTGGATAACTGTGGTAATTCTAGAGCTAATACATGCACACAGAGTCCCTGACCGAGAGGGAAGGGCACTTTTATTAGTGCCCCTCACCGGAAAACAACTAACTAAAAAGATGAACAAGGAGCCTCGGACAAGGACTGACCAAAAGATGACGACCAAGGACCGGACAAAGGACATGGTAATCGGAACATGGAATGTAAGAGGTGCGAATGATGAGGTGAAAGAGAGAGAGATTGTCCAGGTGCTTGAGGGTGCGAAAGTTGATGTATGTGGAGTAACTGAAACGAAATGGAAAGGTGAGAGGGTGAGAAAATGGGAGTATGGATGGGGTATATGTGCAGGAGTAGGTGTGAATGAGAGGGCAAAAGAAGGAGTGTGTATAGTTGTGAGTAAAAGGTGGAAGAAGAACATAAGAGAGTATGGATCAGTTGGGACAAGGATTGTGTGGGTGAGATTGAAAGTTGGAATACAAATGTGGGCGATTGCGTGCGTGTATGTGCCAACGCAAGATCGTGCAAGCAGAGTGAGAGAAGAGTTCTGGACAAATCTGGAAGTGTGCATGGAAAAGTTTGGAAGGAATGGGAGAGTGTTTTTGATCGGTGATATGAATGGGTAATTAGGGAATGTGAAGATGGATGCAATAGTTGATGAGTGGGGTGTGCCTGCTGAGATAGATGAGAATGGCAGTGCATTAGTGGACATTTGTGCTGGGAGGGGGTTGGTGATAGCCAATACCCTCTTCAGGCATAAAATGATCCACAGGTATAGATGGCGAGTGATGAGAAGGGTGGGTGGTGAACTGAGTGAAAGGAAGGCAATGACTGATTATGTGTGTGTGGACGAAAGGATGCATAGATGTGTAATGGATGCAAGAGCTTATAGAGGTTGGGGGAGTGGACTTTCTGACTACTACTTGGTGGTGGCCAGAATCAATATCCAACTAATATGGAGAAATAAAGAAGGGAAGGACGGGAAGGAGTATTTGCAAGGAGAGTGGAAAGGTTACAAAAGAATGAGATAAAGGCAGAATGTAAGAGAGAAGTGGAGGGACGATTGGGCAAACATGAACTGGAGCAGATGGGGGACATGGAAGGTGTGTACAGGATATTCACAGAACAAATATGTGCAGCATGTTATGTGGTGTGTGGGATGAAGAGAAGATGGAGGGGGGTGCAAGGAACAGCATGGTGGAATGAAGAGGTGAGACAGGCTGTTGCACAAAAGAAGAAAGCATACAATGAATAGATGAGAAATTGGGGCGTGGAAGGAGTTGAGAGGCGGAAGAGAGAGTTATATGTAGAAAGAAAAAGAGAGGTGAAAAGATTAGTAAAAGAAGAGAGTGGATGAGGAATTTGGAAGGAATTTGTGTGTAAAGTGGAGGGACTGTAAGAAAATGTTCTGGAAAGAGGTGAAGAAAGTAAGACAGGGTGGAAGTGAGTTAGCAGAGGAGTGAAAGATAAAAATGGTAGATTACTAGTGGACAAGGGAGAAAAAGTGAGCAGATGGAGAGAACACTTTAAGGAATTGTTGAACATAGATGATGGAAGTGATGCGAGTATAAGTGGCTGGGTAATGGCAGGGAGAAGGAGGGAGGTGAGAAGACAGGATGAAATCAGTACAGTAGGACAGAAGTTGTGGAAGCAATGAAGAAAGTTAAATTGGGGAAAGCCCCAGGAATTGATGGAGTGTGTGGTGAAATATTGAAGCATAGGGGAGAGATAGTAGTAGAATGGATGTGGAAGATGTGCAGATTGGCCCGGGAGGAAGGTAGAGTTCCGGAGGATTGGAAGTCAGGTATAAGTATTCCCTTGTACAAAGGAAAAGGGGAAAAAGAAGTGTGTGGTAATCATAAGGGCATTTGTCTTAGTATAATAGGAAAAGTGTATGGTAGGATACTTATTGACAGAGTTAGGGAAATAACAGAGGAATTAGTTGGAGAAGAACAGGGAGGCTTTAGGATGGGAGGAGGTTGTGTAGATCAGATATTCATTCTTAGATCTTTAGTGGAAAAGTTTCTAGAGAAGGGAAAGAAGTTGTATGCCGCTTTCATGGATTTGGAGAAAGCATATGACAGGGTGGATAGAGAAGGATTGTGGAAAGTATTAAGAATATATGGAGTAGATGGGAAGTTGTTGAATGCTGTGAAGAGTATGTATAATGGTGCTAAGGCTGCAGTGCGTGTGGATGGTGAACTGAGTGAATTTTTCTCTTTGATGGTTGGGTTGAAACAGGGATGTGTCATGTCTCCATGGTTGTTCAATCTGTACATGGATGGGGTAATAAAATAAGTACAAGGTAAAGTAGTGGATGTTGGAGTGGCCCTGGTGAGAGAGGATAGTGTTTGGAAACTCCCTGTATTGTTGTTTGCAGATGATACTGTGTTGTTGAGTGAAGACGAAGGGAAGCTGCAAGGCTTGGTGGATGAGTTTGGGAGAGTGTGTAAGAAACGGAATCTAAAGATGAATGTAGGGAAGAGTAAAGTGATGGTCTTTGAGAGAGGTGAAGTCAATGAATGTACAGCGAGGTTGGATGGTGAGGAATTGGAAAGTGTGAGTATGTTTCAGTACTTGGGTAGTGTAATGCGTAAGGATGAAGGTTTGGAGGGTGAAGTGCTTGAAAGGGTACAGTAGGGAAGAAAGGTTGCTGATTCCTTGAAATCAGTGATAAGAAACAGGGAAGTGAGCATGGAAGTGAAAAAGTTTCTACATGACAGTATTGTGATACCAACTCTAACTTATGGAAGTGAGGCTTGGACGTTGTTGGAAGGACACAAGTCAAGAGTGAGAGCAGTGGAAATGAGTTATATAAGAGGAGCCTGTGGAGTAACATGGAGAGACAGGCTGACAAATAAGGATATAAAGGAGCGTTGTGGTGTGGATATGGATGTGTTAGGACACGTTAGGAGGAATACACTGAGGTGGTTTGGCCATGTGGAGAAGATGGAGGGTGAAAGACTGACGAGGAGAGTGTATATGAGTGAGGTGGAGGGGGGGAAAGGGAGGGGAAGGCCGAGGATGAGTTGGAGGAATGGGGTGGAGAGGTATATGAGAGAGGGGGTGTGAGTTGGGAGCAGGGCAGTGAAATGGTGGAGGACAGGGCAATGTGGAGGCGATTTGTTTGTGGCCACCCCGAACGAGATTGAGGCGTCTGGCAATAGATAGATAGATAGAAATGTAAGAGTCGCACATCACTATAGTGGAATCAACTAAAAATCGAGAATAACCACGTAAACATATCCTGCCGTTTCATTCCAAATTTCAGGTGGCGCACAGGTGCCGAGCAAGACGAATATGTCACGGGGTTTTTAAATTATATGCAAAATTAAATGATAATGTTCAGTAATATTGAAGAGCAGGGACAATGAATTGTCTTGCTAAATCAAGCAATGATTACTTTATACCGGTCCGCTTGTGAGACTCTCTCAGAACGAGAATTTATAAACTTTCTCAACAGTACACAGCAGAGACTAATTACTCAATTGCTGTTTATTAGTACTTTTAGCCTCTGGAGAAAGTGACTTCACCCCTGACAATAAATGACTAATACAATTAATAATATCAGGTTCTTGCTTATGCGTAACTCCTAGAAGGCACAACGGATTTTAAGGTTAATACAACAAGGCTGGCCTAAGTACCAGTTATGAATGGCAAAACTTTTATGCAAGCTAGGAGCTATAAGGGAAATAAGCTTAATTGTGGTGAAATGAAACACGAGTTTACATTACATTAAGCTCAAGAAAAAGAACTGTTAAATTTATTGATTACAAAGAAATAAATTTAATGTTACACTTCAACTGAATTCAGATAAAGAGATCGCACTCACTCAAAAGCTAAATTCTTACGCCTAGAAAAAAAAACAACATGCGGCGCAGCCGGCCAGCATGTGAGGAAACAGCACACTTAACTGAACTCTTAACCTAGGAAAATACGAAAAGGAAATACTGGTCAATGAATGTAATTTATCACCACAGAAGGGTGGGAGCCCAGAGAACTGTAGTCTAGTGGAGTCTGGGTGCTAGCTGACCTCTCACTCTCTCACTGCTGGAGCACAGAACCTCACTCTGTCACGACAGACACTTGACTGGATTCAAATACGATGTATGGGTGTGGTAGGACGCATAGGCCAGCCAAAAAGGCGTGGCCAACGGTTTAGGCAGGCAGGGGCGAACAATAAAGAAACAATAGTACTCGTATCGCTCAGTAGAGCACTTAATGACATGCATTAGATCGGTCACTTTTGAAACAGTGACGAATGTTTTGAAAAGTATACCATCGAAATGGAGAGAGAAACGGTTAACTGAACGATACACAGTGAGTTTTCCACTAATAGTTCGTGGTTTCTCACAAAAGGAAAATGTCGCGAATTTGATTCGTGACAGAATATACTGCCACAGCATAAGTCATATATATGGTATTCCTGGTAGACATAACAGGTAGTAGCATTTTGGCACCATGCTATCATCTATGAAGGTATTCTATTAGGTATACACACAGTGCAACTAAGAAGTAGCCATACTATCGTGCTTATAAAACTACACAAGTTTTTATTCATGAACCTGTCTACATTCCATATAATAATATCAGGAATAGTTGGTTTTCAATACTGTCATTTTCATTGTTATTGACTAAAATAGTGTAATTGTGGTGACAAGTCAAACGAAGTGACCTCATGAATCAGCCTCCACCTCCCCCGCACCAACCACACGTCACATCACATGATAAGACTAACACTTAACAAACTGAGGTCTGCTGTGTTTTACGTATCACTATGTCGCCTTCATAGCTGTATTGAGAGCCAAGTGATACATATATTATTTAGCCCTCTATACAAAGGTGAAAGCGTGCCGTGTGTGTGCCCCTAACCATGTGAATGTCTGTTGTCTCGCTCGTCTGCTTTAAGTATTGGGTTCTAGCTTTCGACTCAGCAAGAAACAGGAGAGCCCGACCCTCCCCTCTCCATTCCCTCCCCTCCCCCACTAGCCACACTTCCTCCTAACCAAACTAGACACCCAATACAGGGTCCAGTTATATCCTAGTGCTTATCGCTATTCAATTGATACATAGGTTCAACAATGCACAGACGCTGAGAGGAAAATTCCGTTACTCACTGTCCATGCCGGGTCATTATTGCGAGGTCCCAGCTCTTCATACTGCTGCGGTACGTGTCCAAAGATCCAAACAAATACAGCGGTGCCACATCACTGACTATGGGTGAAGTTCAGGGAACTTGGGAGTGTGGCCAACTGTACATTCTGGCCTCTGTGAATACACCCCCTTGTTCTCCAATGAAAGAAAAAAAAATCTTGTAGATGCGCTTGTTATAGTCAGAATCTGAACTTCAGGCAGTGTCATACATCGGTGATAGCTGGCGTTACATTTTAAGTTTCTGCGGAAATGCATTATAAATTGGCCTTTTGTTTTATTCTTGACTGAAAACCAATGAATTCTTCACTTTTCCACCAGGTCTTAAAGTCATCTTATTCATAAATGTATCCTTTTATCTTTCTTCATTTTTCTACAAACTCATTTCCTAAATTATCGCTTAAAAGCTTTCGTCATTTCTATGCCTGTTTCCCTTTATTGTGTATAGCCTCAACATAGCCGCTAAAGAAATCGATGACAATTATAATGTAATTCGTATTGTTATTGAATGTTCTAAAATTTTTCATATCTACCATATCCGCCTGACCTCAAACGGTAAAGCAACAAGAAGGACATTAATATTCTCCTCAGATATGATTCCTTTGAGAAGTTCGCGGCGCAACAGGTCAAGTAGCAATGTCAAATAGGCAGTTTACATGCATGCAATCTCAGGGTTCTTGAGAAAATGCTAAAACTTCGCCAGTGCCATTTTTTCTTTTTTTTTCTTTTTTTTTTTAATCAGCAGAGCTGAGATGACGCAGTGAAGGCACTGTTATGCTAACATCAAAGCAGTTGATCCGAATAATTTTATCACTATGTTATAACGGAGATCATCCATAAAGCGAAAATGCAAATCTGGAAGAAATTAAAAGTCGGCATCTACCTCTGTGTCGATAAGGAGACCCTGAATGGGGAGAAATAGATAGTGGAATAATGCTTCAGCGGTAGGTGTATGACATCGATATCACACCATTCTGCTCTCAGAGACATAATCACAAGCATGGTTCAGAAGACTACCGAGGAAGTGGTGAAATTCATGTAGGAGGGGTCAAAATGGGAGGTGCGTAAACCTCTCGGATTTTTGTTCAAAGTTGTTTGTTCAGGATTCCTGCATCAGAGAAACTCTCAGAGAACCTCGAACGAAGTCAAGGGGGAAACAGGAAAATATCATGGTTTCTGGATTCTCTGTGAACGATCAAAAGGTGGGATATCATAACCATCTCCCTGGTGCATACAAAGGAGCTGTCTATAGCAGCAACATTCTGAAGATCTGAAACCTCAAGTTCATTCCTGTCATCACACATAACCTCCCTAAGTACGATGGTCGCCACCTCTTCATCTTGAAGATTTTGAGAAAGTGGAGGGTCATTTACGAGCGATTCTGAACACCAGTGACCTACATAAGGTTTAGCCAGAAAATCGTTGATGGCATGGATTTAAGATTAATCGGCAGCCTGAAGTTCATGTCCTCGTCCTTCACATCTCAGTAACGAGATGCCTAGAACCTCAGGGATTACATCCAGAGAAACGAGGAGTTCAAGATCTTGCGAAGAAATGGTGTACACCCCTACGATTGGATGGAGGGTAAGAGGAAGTGCCAATAGGAGCACCTACCTGTCAAAAAGGAATTTCATAGCACTCTTTGCAATAAAGGTATGTCCGATGATGTCTACGAGTGTGTTCAGCGGATGTGGAAAACAATCTAGTGCAATGCAATTGAAGGTTACCATATTCCTTCTTTGGTAATGGATGCCTTGTTACTCACTGATGTGTTTGAGAGCTTCAGAGGTACTTGAATGAAAACATACGAGTTGAATACCGTTCACAACTTTATCTCCGCGAAGCTGTCGTGGGATGCCCTGCTCAAAAATATTGTAGTCGAACTGTAATTGATCCAAGACCCTGACATGCTCCTTATGATGGACAAGGGGATTGGGGGAGGCATTAGCACCATTACTCACAGATACGCCACGGGCAACCATCCAAACATGGACGACTATCAGCCAACAGAGCCCAGGGATTTCACTGCCTACTATGATGCCATTAATCTTATTCCTGGGCAATGTGTCAGTACCTACTCGCAGGCAATTACAAGTGGATAGAAAAAATAGAAAACACAGAATGCATTCGCAATGTCTCGAGAAAGAGTTACCTCCTAGAGGTTAACTTTCTAGCCCCTAACATCTGAGAACTTATAGTTGGGTATGGTTTGTAAGCTCACTCAGAATGTGTAAGACAAGAGGGACTATGTTCTTCAGTACAGAGCCTTGAAGCAGTGTCAAAAGTTAGGATTCGTATTGAAGAATGTAAAGTCATAAGAAAAAGTATCGTTACCCCAGGTATGTTCAATGCTAAACGAACGTTAGCTGGGCTATGTGGGCGGGTCCTTGCTGTTCGCCCCTCCCCTATCTAGTGTTGCCATATCACAATCCCATTAGAAGAGTTGGAATAATGAGCAAGAATGAGCCATTTGGCAGGGAAATATATAGGACGTGTTCACGTTACCCTGAGCGCCCCGCCGGGGATTAATAATGAATCTCAGCAGGTTTGTTATTTTCCTACTATTCAGCACTTATTATCTATAGAATACAACAAAAAAAATTATTGGGGGGAGTATTAAATCTATAGGCATCGAAATTTTTTTTTATGATAGTCTAGCAGGGGTGCACGAGTTCATTTGTTTGCTTTAGATGGGTGGTTATATGCTTTAGATGGATGCTTCAGACATCTAGAGGCTGTTTTGGACACAAGGGGTGGGTATACAAAATATTAAAGCAATGAGACTAAACATGTATTATTATTTTCCTTCTACTCAACATTTATTATATGTAGAAAGCAGTACATATCATCATTACAGTGAAATGTACTAACTTGGCTTGTATCAAATGAAGTACTATCATACGTCTGGCATGGGTGCACACACTCATTGCCCGTCTGCATGTGTGATGCCTACTTCAGACCATTCGGGTGTCTCTCTATCTATCTATATACCTAGGCTGCTTCCCCCAAGGAAAGGGAGGTAGCCGAGACAGGACGACACACTCCCCATTTACTCATCCATTCAAACACATTCATTCGCATCTTAGCCCCAAAGGGGAGAACGGACAGATCCTCACCGCACCACACCGCACAAGGGTCAACTGCCCAATGCAATCAGTGACATCCACAGCAGGGCCCGACAGTAGAACTGGTTTACCCCTGCCACATCATAACGGACCCATCCCCTTACCCGCACCTGACCTGACTAGCTGATCAGACCAAATGCAGGAGAATATCCCCTCAGGGCTGCGTCATCACTTAATCATTCACAATTTCTCTCCATTTATTTCTGTCACGCACAGCCACTGTTCCTTGCTCAACAGACATCCATCTCGCATCCAGCGCTCTCTTCACACTGTCCATCCATCCTATTCGTGGTCTTCCTCTCAGCCTTACACCTCTCACATCGGATCTAGTTATCTTTTTCACCAATCGCTCATTATCCATTCTCTCCATATGCCCAAACCATCGCAACACCCTCTGCTCAACTCTACCAGCCATCTCCCGAACAACTCCAGTTCTCCTTTGCACTTCATCATTTCGCACCCGATCCATACGCGTCACTCCACACATACTCCTCAGACACCTCATCTCCATTACATTCAAACTTTTCCTCTCTGCTACACCCATATTCCATGTTTCAGCCCCATATAACGCAGTCGGTACCACAACACCCTCATACAGCCTTCTCTTTACATCCATTCTAAGCGAACGACATTTAAACACTTTTTTCATTCCTCCCAGCACGTTTCCTACTTCATTTATTCTAAACTTCACTTCTGCATCTATTCTTCCATCCACAGCAACATGTGACCCTAGATATTTAAAACAATCTACCTCCTCATTCAACTCACCATTCAAAACCATATTCATCCCGCTACCATCCATCAATCTCGTACACTTCATCACCTTACTCTTATTCTCATTTACTTTCAATTTCCTCCTTTCACACACCCTTCCAAACTCCTCTACCAACTCTCTCAATCTCTTCTCTGAATCAGTCACCAGTGCAGTATCATCTGCAAACAGCAGCTGCTTCAGATTCCACTCTCCACCATCAATATTCACCAGACTCAGACCTCCACCTAAAACTCTTGCATTCACCTCCCTTACAACACCATCAATGTAAATATTAAACAACCAAGGCGACATCACACATCCCTGTCGCAGCCCCACTCTCACGGGAAACCAATCACTCACAGCATTTCCCACTCTTACACACGCTCTACTATTTACATAAAAACTTTTCACCCCTTTTAGTAACCTACCATCAAGTCCATACAATCTTAAAACAGTCCACAAAGCCTCCCTATCAATTCTATCATACGCTTTCTCTAAATCCATAAATGCCCAAAACACATCCTTGCCTTTCGCTAAATACTTTTCACACACTTGTCTCACAGCAAACACCTGATCAACGCATCCCCTCCCTCTCCTAAAGCCGCACTGCTCATCACCAATCACTCCCTCTGTACCCTCTCTAACTCTCGTAATTAACACTCTACCATACACCTTACCTACAACACTCAACAGACTTATACCCCTGAAGCTAGTACATTCATACTTATCACCCTTGCCTTTATACAACGGGACCACTCAAGCACTTGCCCAGTCAACTGGCACCATACCTTTCTCAAAGCACACATTCAACAATCTTACTAACCAGTCAACAATAGTCACTCCACCACCCTTCAGGCATTCCCCAGCACACCCATCCATACCTGCCGTTTTCCCTGTTTACATCTCCTTTACTGCCTTCTCCACTTCCTCCTTCGTGATCAAAGAATCATTCAACTCTCCCAACACATTTATTCCTTGCACCCTTCCATCCGCCACAATCTCAGCCACCCTTTCCTCCTCTACATTTAATAATCTTTCAAAATACTCTGCCCATCTCTTCCTTACTGCATCCATCTCAATTAACATCCTTCCATCCTCTGCTTTTACTCGTTCTTCCTTCCCAGACTCTCCCTTTTGCACCCTTTTCACCTCCTTCCAAAACATTTTCTTATTCTGTTGAAAATTCTCTGTCAGCCGCCTACCCCACCTCTCATCTGCTGCCACTTTAGCATCACGCACAGCCCTTCTCGCTCTATTCCTCTTTTCCTTATATCTTTCATATGACATCTCATCCTTCCTCTGCAGCCACACTTCATATGCACGTCTCTTCTCAGCCACAGCCATACTTAATTCCTCGCACCACCATTCACTTCCTTTTCTTAGACCACCACCCACACGTCTCACACCACACACCTCTTCTGCATGCCCCACCACAGCACTCTTAAACAACTGCCATTCCTCCTCCACGCTGCCATTTTCCCGATCTTTCACTGCGTTCCACTCATCTTTCAATTTCTCCTGATACTCTATCTTTTTCTCTCTTTTATCCAACTCACTCACTTTCAAAACCTCCCTGCCACACCTAACCCTCCTAGCTCTCACCCATCTCTTACCTACTCTTAACTTTCCCTCCACCAGGTATTGGTCAGACATACCTCCACCCTCCCCTCTCAGAACTCTCACATCCAACAATCTTCCTATTACATTCCTAGACACAACCACATAGTCCATCAAAGCTCTATCAACAACCCTTCTACCCTCCTGTCTCACCCATGTATACTTATAAATATCTTTCTTCTCAAACAACGTATTCCCAATCACCATCTCTCACTCAACACACATCGCTAGCATTCGTTCCCCATTTTCATTTCTTCCAGGCACACCATGCATACCAACTACGCCTTCAACTGCTACATTTCCCACTCTAGCATTCAGATCTCCCATCATTACCACATTCACATTCGCTCCAAAACTCTGCAGACACTCATCAACATCATTCCAGAAAGACTCCCTCTCTTGTTCATCCCTTTCACTACCAGGCCCATATGCACTCACAAACACCCACAACTCACGTTCAAATTTCGCTTTCACCCACATCAGTCTCGATGACACCTCCTTCCATTCAATCACAGATTTCTGTACTTCCGGACTCACTAACAAGGCCACACCTTCTCTTGCCCTTCCTCTATCAACATCTGACAATCTTCCATTCACACTTCCAAACATAGATTCTCCCTTCCCTTTCATCTTCGTTTCACTCAGAGCTAACACATCCAACTTTCTTCTCACAAACATTCTCCCAATCTCCTCCCTTTTAGCCTCAATCGTACTACATCCATGCACATTCATAGACCCAATCTTCAGGGTACGGGGATAACTCCATCCCCCATCCCTTTCTCTGGCCTGTCTCTTTTTAGGAACTAAAAAACAGAGGAGGGGGTCCCTAGTCCCCTCACCCCGCCCCTTTTAGTCGCCTTTTACGACACTCAGGGAATACGGTGGCAGTATTCTTCCTAACACAACCTGGCCATAGAGTAGTAGTACCACCCCATAGTGCGGCCAGGCTGTGTTCCCCCCGCCACAGGGGAGCCAAACGATCTAAATTAGTTTTTGTTACCTCTAGGACAAATTCTAATATCTGTCTCACATAACCGACATTGACGGGTTTGAGGTACAAACTTTCCTGTCTCGTCATTCCACAACATTTCGTCGTTGTGTCATAGTGTATAGCTCTGAAGGGTAAGAATAGTTTTTCTGATGACTGTACACAAATCATTAGAGTTCGATCAAAGCCCGTGGATGAGGTCTATGCGTCGAGTTAAACAGGCAGAAATCAAAGATGCTAAGAACTAGTTCGAAAAGGAGTTCTACAAGGTAATGGAAAGCACGGCCTGTGATAGCTTGATAAGTTAATAGAAAACATGAGAGGCAGGGTAAATATATAGTTGTTAAAAAGCCTGGAACGGCGCGAAGGTTCGTTGGCAAGCCCAACTTAAAAGGCTTCAGAATCTAAGAAAATTTGATAATCCTAAACATGAAAAAGACGAAGCCAAAGTTAGACAAACAACTCTTCTTCACAGATACGGATTCCCTATGCTACCACGTAAAAACGTTTATCTTGAACAAGGTCACGTTTAAGCGGATAGACCTCTTTGACACCCTAAACTACCCCAAAGATCACAGCTTCTGAGGGTGGAAAAAGGTGCGTAGAAAAATGAAAGTCGAGCCAGCTGGGATGTCGATCGTGGAGTTCGTCGGTTTGACGGCGAAGATGTACGTCTTCCAAACTTTAGGTGGTGAGAAGGAAATGAAGAAGGCGTACGATATAAGCAAGTCGGTGAAGTCTGTGACGCTAGTGGATTATAGGAAATCCCAATATAAGGGTGTGGTGCTGAAGCGCTCAATAAATATAACAGGAAAAAAAAGTTATGACACCTTCACAATTCAGATCAATAACAAAGTGTCACTATGCTGGAAAGAAGATAAAAGCCACATCCTGAGCGATAATTAGGAGGCACTAGATTTGAGTCGCTGCTGGCTAAGGCATCAATAGGGTAAAGCTACTATCCCCCCAAAATATATATGTATAAAAAAAAAGAAGCATTTGAAACAAGTTATTATCCGTATCTATATTACAATGATCCGATTTCTGTATGTTTGTTTGTTACCGTAACACAGCAAAAATGGCGCAACGGATTCAGTTCTTGTTAGAGCAAATACCATAAAGTGCCCTAAATTGAAGAATAAAACAATTTTCATGGCAATCGGGCCACCAGTTCCTGAGTTATGACTCATTTCTGGCCTTTTGCTTTAAGTTTAGTATTTGGCTTTATTGGAGGGGATGGATTCTCCCTTGGTCCAGCACTGAAATTACAGCATGAGAGAAGAGAGAAGACTGACGTGTTGGTTGTATTATCACTCTGTCGCCTCTCCTTTCTCCCTCCTTATACTTTTAAAATTGTATAGTGTAATGCTATAGCATAATTTAGTATAACAGCAAACACTTCTATCCTCTCTCTCTCTCTCTCTCTCTCTCTCTCTCCTCAACGGATGTCCCAGCAGGATAAAAATATGGGAAAATTTATTGCCCCGTCTCGCTCATGGTATGAGTATTTTAAATTTATGTTACCTTTCAACTAAAAATAGGAATTTACATCGAGCTGGGGCCACCAAGGGCGGTCCTTAAGCAAGTGATAAATAATGTATCAACCCATAAATATCGCTATTGTCCAGCACTACGTCCAGTTTCAAGTGCGATTTGTATTCATCCATTCACTTCAATGCTAATGGACAGCATGAGACTGCACTTCTCAACCTGGACATGCACCACACTGTTTCATACATGAACGATTCCAACAACCAGTGGATCTCTGAATACAAGGGTGACAAATTTACTATCAATTTTCCGAATGCGGTCAGTTTATTAACGACACGGTTCAAAAGCAGCTTTCGCTCATCAGTCATGAAGATGTATTTGATGTCACTGTAATTTCCCGTACCCTCAAATGTGTGACCAGCATTATGATACTCCGCGTTAAGATGGTCTTTGATCAACCTCGCTCACTTAGACATCTCCTTGGGCCCGAAGGGTATACACTATTCTTAACAGCATTGGCGAGCACAAGGAAGAGAACTTGGTGCACATTTTACCCTTGAATTTTTATCCTAGTCAACAGCAATATCACTGAGGGGTCCTAAGAAAATGAATCTGTGTCCAGTTTCTACAGCTTCTTCCCTGATGTCCTTTTTGGTTACAAAATCATTGAAGAACTTATCTACACGATTTGCCTATGTAATACTCTTCCCGTGATATACTCCATTCACTTATGGTTAACGCATCATGAAGGTTGGAGAAAGAACTCTTCGAGTCCCTTGGAAATGAGAGTATTTGCGAATTTTCCTTTAAATAATAATAATAAAAAAAAATGAAGTATCGCAACAGGCTCCAAGGCTTGGCAGTACACGAGTCAGTCAAAAGATTCTAGTACCAAGAACGGGACTGCAACAGAGACGCTGATTTGAGTGAACCAAGAGACATTATCTAAAACCAGGGCATGTACCCTATCCCAATTGAGGAGTTGCCTTTATATTGAAGGGATGTTAACGAGAGAAAATGAAGTTGAATTAGATGCAAATAATGGTGAGATCTCCCATACCAATGACGGTCTAATGTCTCTATTCAGAAGGAACGAGTACAAAGTGGGACACGAAACAATTGAAAGTTTCTCCTTTCCTGGTCAAGCGCCCATTAAGGTTACTCATAACCTATGTACGGGACCAGCTTCAGAGAATGAGGTTTATGTGGCGTACTGACACGAAGGACTTTGAAAACTAAGGATTTACAGAATTATACAACTACTTGATAATGATGCCTACTCTAGTAATGGGAATTTCACCATGATTTCAACTTCGACTGTGATATTTAATAGCACAGTCGAGGTTGATAAACCTCGGTAGGTTATCCTAGAATTTCAGGCTAATACGAATAACGATAAAAAGATAAACTGAGGCAAATTCAGTTGCTGTAACGTAAACCACGTCAGTGTTAACCTGAATTGTGAGTGGTACCCTCAAATGGATCAAGGACTGGATTTTGAGCAGAATATCTACACTAGCGCTTACAAAATGCTGATCGATGATTATAACAACAATATCCACAAAGTGGTTTGTCATATCTCATTACTTGAGGGAAAGAAGTTGTATCCACGTTTAGTTTTTGACATCACCAGGCAGTCAAAACGGCTTGATAATTCTGAGATAGAAATTAGAATTAGGGTAAAATTCAAGAATATTATCTCATTACAAGCGAAAGTTTTTGTTTTCATCCTCTCAGACCGAGTGGTGAAATTAGAATCTAATTGTGAAAAAATGAACATCATCCACACACAGAAAAAATAGTTGATTTAGCCAAGTTTGTTTATGCAGCAAAAAAAAAAAAAAAAAAAAAAAAATGCCATTTTGCACCAGCACAGGATACTGCTAAATTAATGAAATCGGCTTTGCTCCGTTGAAATTTGGCTGTGGCTGTTATATGATTATTTGCAGTTCCAGTATGTTGTGTAAATATATTTTTTAAGAAAATATATTTCATAGACGTAACAAATGCATCTTTCTCTGTGTAGTAATAGTAGTCTTCTGACAAACGAGCCCTATGATGTCGCCCATGAACGATATTATTCATCTGGGCTAATTTTGCAGCTGAGTTTATTCCAGTCGTGCATCGTAATACGTACACCCACAGGACTCTTTCACACCCTGGTACCTTTAGCTTTAAATTATCCCTATTGTTTATTACTCTTTGGTGAGCCTGACAAACGATTGTTCAGTGACTTCGGTAAAAATGTCTGTAATCGATCACCATCGCCTCTCAGAGTACACAGTATGAAAAACTGTATTTTGTTATCACTTCCAATACATCATACGCCCTCCCTTTAACTCCAATTCCTCGTTTTCACAACCTCAGATTTTACAAATAATCCCAGTACCGACGGCCTATTCATTTTATGCAAGGAAGAAATGTTTTACTTTCATACTTTTTTTTTTCCCGTCTGAAAACACTCTCAATGCGCTCTCTCTCTCTCTCTCTCTCTCTCTCTCTCTCTCTCTCTCTCTCTCTCTCTCTCTCTCAGGCAACTTCAACCGTTTTTTATCCCACCCAGGGAAGGCTATCATACTGTCAACGTCATCAAATTTTGGGCCATGGTCTCGAAATTCCGTTTTACATACTGCATAACTTAGCAGAGTTTGTCCCGTGACCTCGGCCGTTAACCCTTACCTGTTTCCTTGACCTTTGACGTATTGCTCTAATAATCGATTCTTTTTTTTTTTTAATCCATACCATAACCTAAGATCTACCACAATGGTGCAACTAAGATAAAAACGATATGAGTTGACTTTGCCATGTGACTTTGATCTTCAAACAGGTCGAAATTTGACCTTGCCCTACGATCTTGTCTTTTGACATACTGTTCTGAAATTCGAACCCCTTTGTTCTTGCCTAATCCTCAACCTGTCCACTAAGTTTGGTCTAATTCAGATAAAAATTATTTTTGTTGATCTTTCTTGGTCACTGATCATTTATACTGTAGTTCTCAAACAGAAAATGTCAACTCCTTGGCTGTCCCTCCTTCTCTACATCAAATATTGTAAAAATAACACACACACACACACACACACACACACACACACACACACCAAGCGTGGGTGTAGTGAAACACTGTAGCTGGTGCATGCAGAGCTCCAAGCATGCAAATGATAGTGGTACTTCATAGTTTGAGTTTAGTCCGAATATCATACAAAGTACGTATTTTGCAGGCAAATAGTTATCTAAAAACGTACATTAAAATTATTTATCAAAGTCACAAATCGTGTACTCGACATTGTTAGACTGAGGTAAAGGACATAACCTCTGACTCAGAGGGCATATAAATTCATTGTATTATTTCTATCCCTAGTCAATATTATTCAGCTTTGGAGAAACTGCTCGAACTGAAAGGATTGGACAGAGTCCTCATCAACGTCTTTAGGGCTACCCTACTGTTCCTAGAGTGGATAACACAGTCAGGAGCAACAACAGTTAAACAAATATGACGTAGGCCAGCTGCATTAATAGGGCTGGAGCCAGAATCTCCACACGACGTTGTCTGTCGTACTGAGCAGGGAAGGCGGGTATTGCACCCTGGCCCGCCATCCTTCCAGATATCCCAGTAGCTCCTTCGTCACCACCTGGTATCTGCACCAAAGAAAAAGGAGAAAACGGTTGTAGGCTTAATACTTATCAATTTCACGAAGGTCATTTGAGCAAACTCTTTATTATTGTTTTATTCCCGTAGAAGACGAAAAGCAAATATCAAATTAACAACCAGATCCACTTTTATACTCCTTGATGAACAGGGAAAGAAAGAGAGAAACAAACATTTTCCAACAGTCTCTCCGGCCTAAAAATCAAATTCGATCGTGGCCTGGATACAGAATACTACCACTGCATCACCACTTTCCTCCCGAGTGAGTAATGGGCTTACTGAAGAGACTGAAGGTGGTAGACGGTACAGTAATTGGCTGGCTATTGGAGTGTTGAGTGTACGAAGAAATATAAAGATTGAATTAGAGCATCCAGAAGATATGAACAAACATGACAATTTGAAAACAAAAAAATGCTTCCAAAAACACAATCACTATGCTTAGAAATTAAAAAAAAAGCAGCACACTTCATAAACACAAACACTGCACTTCGCTAGCAAAATAATAACACGCATGGAAAAAGAGCAACAAAACTTCGAAAACATACACCTTGCTTCCAAAACTTGACACGGCGCCTAGAAAAGACAAAATATGCACCAATAACTCACTCCTCCGTCTGTGGGTTGATGGGTGGGAGGTCCTCATAGGGGTCGTGAGTGAGGTCGTAAAGGTGAGGCTCGTGTGTCAGGTTGTGCACGTCGGTGATGCAACTGCAGTACATTTTAGTCCCCCACCCGCACTGCGTACTGCCACTGTGCCATCGGGTTTTGTACAGGTATAGCTTGTATACATGTTCACCTGGGTAATAAGAGGAAGATGTAATAAAAGAATCTGTCTGATTATGACTTTTTTTTCTGTTGCATATCTTAGTGTTTCTCGAGCTCTGCCAGAGTCCCGTCTGGTTCGTTCCAACAAACAAAGCTGTCAAGTTTGCTATTGGTGATGCTTTTCTAGTAAATGACTTCTGGGGACACTACAGGAATGAAGTTATGATTCTAAAGCTTTGGGGAAGTTGGAAGCAAGAAGTCCATGACCTAGATTCACGAACAAAGATCGATTTCTAGTCATTACCACATTTTTTTTTTTTTTTAAGAAAGTCAAGGAATGAAGCGTGCAGTCTTCTCATGTCACTTGTACCTCTTCAAAATATCCTAATTATCAGAGGAAAATTATTGTTCGTTAAACTTTTGCTGAATGAAGAATAATGAAAGGAGAGCTTGCAATCTTCTCATGTTCCTAGTTCTTCCCGGAAAATTACATCTAAGTTACAAGGAATTGATCGTACATACTTTCAAGAGTCCCACGCCAGGCCTTTATCACAGGTAGTGTCCCAGGAGTTAACTTCATTGCTTTCAGCTACTGTTTCCACGAGACTGAGTTTTGTGGAGCGGAGGGGGGGGGGATTCTTTAAAGTTTTTGTATCGCAACTTGACTCTAGTCTTTGCTGTGGATGATTGTATGTCTGAGAATCTAAGTTTGCCAATGCAAAATCTCTAGGGTAATGAAGTTAGGTAAATAGTGAAGGTAATAAGAATAAGTAGGAGGGAAGATTTTCAGTAAAGTAGATTTAGGAGAAATGGAAGTATTATAAATACTGCGAGTAAGTGCGTAGATTAATGCGAGGATAGAGGGAAGCTAATTGTACATGCGACCAGTTAAGTCTGATGTATGTTGCCAACGAGTGACAGGCTGGAGAGAAAATATTTCAATCAGTAGGTTATTAGATAGGTCGATATGGTCAGACAGAAGAATGTAATGGTTAGAATTGTAGTGATTTGCTGGAAAGTGTCAACAGATAAAGATTGCAAAAACCAGTGATAGAACTGGGGGTAGACAGAATAAAATAATAGATCAGAGTAAATAAATGCAACCACTTGTATAAATAAGAGAGGAAAAATGTATATACTCTGTAAGTTCTCGTAGCTTAGCAAATTCTGCATTAATTATTTAAGAATGCAGTCACTGCTCATACAAGAATTATAGCATTCTTCCATATTTTACACGAGTCTGGCCTTTGTGTACGTTGTTCTAAATATAAGCCGCTAGGCTTGGGGTGCTAGCTGAGATCATCACATCTCAGCCATTACACTGACTATCAGACAAGGAAATGAAAGCCTCCCGAGGTTTATCTTTCAGTTCCCCATTGCATTCTAACTCCTTACGCCAAGACAGACGAAGTTCTTTTGGTTTTTAGTATTTGGAAATATTTAATGGCGTCCTAATGACAGATCATAATCTAACGTGTTCGGTGTCTTCAAAATGTATGCGCATTCAGGAACACATAGTATTTTTAGTTGTGTCGTTCCAAATTCATATTTAGCCTATCCTGCTTGAGTCTTGTCTGTTTATCTTGGCACATAACCTAAACAGTTAATGCTGAGCTTATAATCTAGTGATTTTTTTTTTTTTCGGGGGGAGGGGGGACTGAGCATGTGCAGTAGCCTGTTTCTTTTAGAGTTAACGTATCTCAGATTTAATATTAAGACCGTGACACAGGTTTCATTTCCAATAGGGGCTCATTTTTTTCAGTAGAAGAACGACCTCCTACATTCCCAGGCCCAACAACAAACTCTGTCCACGTAACTAAGAAAAGCAATTTTTTTCTTATTTTAGTCACTGGGAAATTCTAACTCCAAATATGGTACAAATTATCGTTCTGCCTCGGTGAACTTTTCCACCCAAGCTAGTGTTGGCTCGGAACTCTAGGAGCTATGCACATCGTTCATCCCAATCTGATCCATTATTATGCAATGTAATATAAATTACTGAAAATTAACTTGTTAATTATTTTTATTGTTTTGCCACAATAAGGAAGTTTCGCCTTCATTGTTTTTAAGATATGTGCAATAAAAAAAAAATGAAGACCCTAAGGTAGCTTCTTGTGTAACATCAACAAGATCTGAGGACAAAGGTGTCGACGAACGCATGTGTAAATTTTACATTTCCCTCAATAACTGGCTAACTGCGTGCTTAACAGTAACCATGTTCTTTTCACATGATAACAGGAACCACAGCTATATAAACGGAAAGTTACAACGCTTAAACTTTTGTGGTTTTCTCTAAAATGTGTTGCAAAGAAAAAACTATAGTACTTTCCACTGGGCTAAATGGCAAAATATTTAGCCAAAATTATTCAACAAACATTTTTATAGTAGGATTTTCAACAAAATAGTTGTTATTCAATTAGTTTCTGAGATAGTTGAATTTCAAACATGCAATTTTGAGAATAAAAATGAGTAAAATACCTAGGGTACCTTCATGTATATCACCAAGATTGAAAAAAAAAAAATGATACTGATGAAAGCAATATGCTTCACCAATAGTACGGCGAAGCTTGAATTAATTAGAGTCACTGAATTCCCCCCCCCCCAAAAAAAAAAATAATAATAATAAAAAATAAGAAAATGTGTACCCTGGCTCAGATCGCCAAGACCTGTAAGATGCACATTGGATAACAATCTACCTGTCTATCTATATACCTAGGCTGCTTCCCCCAAGGAAAGGGAGGTAGCCGGGACAGGACGACACACTCCCCATTTACTCATCCATTCAAACACATTCCAAAGCATTTTAGCCCCAAGGGGAGAACGGACAGATCCTCACCGCACCACACCGCACAAGGGTCAACTGCGCAATGCAATCAGTGACATCCACAGCAGGGCCCGACAGCAGAACTGGTTTACCCCTGCCACATCATAACAGACCCATCCCCTTACCCGCACCTGACATGACTAGCTGATCAGACCAAATGCGGGAGAATATCCCCTTAGGGCTGCGTCATCACTTATACATTCACAATTTCTCTCCACTTATTTCTGTCACGCACAGCCACTGTTCCTTGCTCAACAGACATCCCTCTCACATCCAGTGCTCTCTTCACACTGTCCATCCATCCTATTCGTGGTCTTCCTCTCACCCTTACACCTCTCACATCAGATCTAGTTATCTTTTTCACCAATCGCTCATTATCCATTCTCTCCATATGCCCAAACCATCGCAACACCCTCTGCTCAACTCTACCAGCCATCTCCCGAACAACTCCAGTTCTCCTTCACACTTCATCATTTCGCACTCAATCTATACGAGTCACTCCACACATACTCCTCAGACACCTCATCTCCATTACATTCAAGCTTTTCCTCTCTGCTACACCCATATTCCATGTTTCAGCCCCATATAATGCAGTCGGCACCACAACACCCTCATACAACCTTCTCTTTACATCCATTCTAAACGAACGACATCTAAACACTTTTTTCATTCCTCCCAGCACCTTTCCTACTTCATTTATTCTAAACTTCACTTCTGCATCTATTCTTCCATCCACAGCAACATGTAACCCTAGATATTTAAAACACTCTACTTCCTCAAGCAACTCGCCATTCAAAGCTATATTCATCCCCCTACCATCTACCAACCTCGTACACTTAATCACATTACTGTACTCTTTTTCTCATTTACTTTCAATTTCCTCCTTTCACACACCTTTCCAAACTCCTCTACCAACTGTCTCAATCTCTCCTCTGAATCAGCCACCAGTGCAGTATCATCTGCAAACAGCAGCTGCTTCAGATTCCACTCTCCACCATCAACATTCACCAGACTCAGACCTCCACCTAAAACTCTTGCATTCACCTCCCTTACAACATCATCCATGTAAATATTAAACAACCAAGGCGACATCACACATCCCTGTCGCAGCCCCACTCTCACAGGAAACCAGTCACTCACAGCATTTCCCACTCTTACACACGCTTTACTATTTACATAAAAACTTTTCACCCCTTTTAGTAACCTTCCATCAAGTCCATACAATAAAACACTCCACAAAGCCTCCCTATCAATTCTATCATACGCTTTCTCTTAATCCATGAATGCCCAAAACACATCCTTGCCTTTCGCTAAATACTTTTCACACACTTGTCTCACAGCAAACACCTGATCCACGCATCCCCTCCCTCTCCTAAAGCCACACTGCTCTTCACCAATCACTCCCTCTGTACCCTCTCTAACTCTCATAATTAACACTCTACCATAACCTTACCTACAACACTTAACAGACTTATACCCCTAAAGCTAGTACAATCATACTTATCACCCTTGCCTTTATACAACGGGACCACACAAGCACTTGCCCAGTCAATTGGCACCATACCTTTCACAAAGCACACATTCAACAATCTTACTAACCAGTCAACAATGGTCACTCCACCACCCTTTAGGCATTCCACAGCACACCCATCCATACCTGCCACTGTCCCTGTTTTCATCTCCTTTACTGCCTTCTCCACTTCCTCCTTCGTGATCAAAGAATCATTCAACTCTCCCAACACATTTATTCCTTGCACCCTTCCATCTGCCACAATCTCAGCCACCCTTTCCTCCTCTACATTTAATAATCTTTCAAAATACTCTGCCCATCTCTTCCTTACTGCATCCATCTCAATTAACATCCTTCCATCCTCTGCTTTTACTCGTTCTTCCTTCCCAGACTCTCCTTTTCGCACCCTTTTCACCTCCTTCCAAAACATTTTCTTATTCTGTTGAAAATTCTCTGTAAGCCGCCTACCCCACCTCTCATCTGCTGCCACTTTAGCATCACGCACAGTCCTTCTCGCCCTATTCCTCTTTTCCTTATACCTTTCATATGACGTCTCATCCTTCCTCTGCAGCCACACTTCATATGCACGTCTCTTCTCAGCCACAGCCATACTTACTTCCTCGCACCACCATTCACTTCCTTTTCTTACACCACCACCCACACGTCTCACACCACACACCTCTTCTGCATGCCCCACCACAGCACTCTTAAACAACTGCCATTCCTCCTCCATACTGCCATTTTCCTGATCTTTCACTGCGTTCCACTCATCTTTCAATTTCTCCTGATACTCTATCTTTTTCTCTCTTTTATCCAACTCACTCACTTTCAAAACCTCCCTGCCATACCTAACCCTCCTAGCTCTCACCCATCTCTTACCTACTCTTAACTTTCCCTCCACCAGGTAGTGGTCAGACATACCTCCACCCTCCCCTCTCAGAACTCTCACATCCAACAATCTTCCTATTACATTCCTAGACACAGCCACATAGTCCATCAAAGCTCTATCAACAACCCTTCCACCCTCCTGCCTCACCCATGTATACTTATAAATATCTTTCTTCTCAAACAGCGTATTCCCAATCACTATCTCTCGCTCAACACACATCGCTATCATTCACTCCCCATTTTCATTTCTTCCAGGCACACCATGCATACCAACTACACCTTCAGCTGCTACATTTCCCACTCTAGCATTCAGATCTCCCATCATTACCACATTCACATTCGCTCCAAAACTCTGCAGACACTCATCAACATCATTCCAGAAAGACTCCCTCTCTTCTTCATCCCTTTCACTACCAGGCCCATATGCACTCACAAACACCCACAACTCACGTTCAAATTTCACTTTCACCCACATCAGTCTCGATGACACCTCCTTCCATTCAATCACACACTGGTGTACTTCCGGACTCACTAACAAGGCCACACCTTCTCTTGCCCTTCCTCTATCAACACCTGACAATCTTCCATTCACACTTCCAAACATAGACTCACCCTTCCCTTTCATCTTCGTTTCACTCAAAGCTAACACATCAACTTTCTTCTCACAAACATTCTTCCAATCTCCTCCCTTTTAGCCTCAATTGTACTACATCCACGCACATTCATAGACCCAATCTTCAGGGTACGGGGTTAACTCCATCCCCCATCCCTTCCTCTGGCCTGTCTCTTTTTAGGAACTAAAAAAACAGAGGAGGGGGTCCCTAGTCCCCTCACCCCGCCCCTTTTAGTCGCCTTTTACGACACGCAGGGAATACGGTGGCAGTGTTCTTCCTAACACAACCTGGCCGCAGAGTAGTAGTACCACCCCATAGTGCGGCCAGATTGTGTCCCCCCCGCCACAGGGGGGCGGATAACAAAGAATAATAATAAATACTCAGTAAAGTTTGAAAGGAATGTAAAAAAAATAAAGTCAGTGAAAACACCTGATTTCAGTGACAAACGTTTGGAGCTGAATACTGTATTTTATAAGGAAAGGAATACACAACATTTCATCATACATTATTGGTTACTTGAGATACAAGAAGAACCGATTTAAGATAACGATGCTAGCTAGTATCTGTTTACAGTTTTCAGCACCAGGTGAAAGGAGGGCTCACAAGTATATATTAGTTATATATTGGTATAAAAGGAACAAGTTGCACAATGCCTCCTCATATAAGCTCGCATGTTCTACGCCAACAAAGGCTCAACAAGGTTAAGCACATTTTCCCTTGTTTATGTTCAGACCATACCTTGCAGACATTATGCAACTGAACTCATTACACAGTGGACAGCACAAAGGCACAATATTTACCTGTATGAAGTCTCATGGCATGAACTGATTGTCCACAATGATGCAGAAATATTCTCTTTTCCATCTGTTTCTTCACTGCCCCTTCCTTCTCCTCTTGTTTTAGCAATGGAGAGATGTCAACACCGTCCATCTCCTGAAAATACGCTGTCTGGTGGTCTAATGATAAAATACTGGGGTGAGTTAGGGTGATGATGTGGCACGAATGGTTTGAAACTCCCAAAGATGACAGGAGGTTTTAGTATATTAGACAAATGTTACCAAGACTGTCTGGTTTTAGTATATTACACAAATGTTACCAAGACTGCCTGGTTTTAGTATATTAGCAAATTGCCACCAAGACTGTCTTATACTGCACATTCCACTTCATGTATAATGTATGTATTGTACTATGAAGCTTACATATGCTACCTAAAGGCGATGACACTCGTCTCACAAAAGACTTGAATGGTGTGCTAGTGTGTCTGTTTCTGCGATGTGATGCTTCAGTGTGAGTAGTTTATACATAGTAAGCTGACAAATTCGACTCAGGTGTGGTAGTGTGTCTTTTCAGTGTTGTGTGTTGTGACAGATAATGTAGATGATGGGTTGTTTATATAAACAGGTGGAAAGGACGTTAAAGCTGTGGGAATGTGTGTGTTTTAGTGCTGTGGTGTGATGATGTGCGTGGTGTGAACGTAACTAACCTTGTGGGCGGCGTGAGGCAGGAGTTGTGGGAGGGGAGGAAGGCCAGCAAGGGAAAGGACGGTGGGCATGAGATCCATGAGTGAGGTGGGCGTGTCCACGGTCGCCTCAGCAGGCAGTCTTCCCGCCCACCGGTAGATCCCACCCACTCTCACACCGCCCTCACTCCCACCCTGACGTTTCCCTCCTGCCACAGATGGGAGAAGAATATAACCCCTTGGAATTTGGGAGACATTTTTTTTTTCTTTTTTTTTAATTCTTGCTGCTACCACTACCAAACAATTCCTCTGAAAATAGTAATACCGTCACGTACTGAAGGAGTTTATTAAATATATTAGATAACCCCTACAGGTTGGAAAAAAAATCCTAAACCTAATGAAAATCGTCAGATGGCAAGAAGACATAAAAAGACGTATATGGACACTAGGGTGGAGCTTAAAAGATTATTTTTTTTCCTAGTTCTTACCTCTTCATAATGTCCCACTTCAGCTAAAAACATTTGCAAAAATGTTTGAACCTTCTTGTTTAATATTTACAAAAAATGCAATAATAAATAGTTAAATACAGAAATAAATACTTTAATATTTCCAAAAAAATACAAAAATAAATTTAACAAAAAACGCAGAAACAAATTCTGTACATTGTTCTTATCGTTATGAAACAAGCTTAATGGCCTATGTTGATATTTATGTTCACCAACAATTTGCCACACATGTCTTAATGGCTGTAGAAAGTCAGAGATAATCAGTGTAATCCACAGGGTCCAATCAATGCCTGTCTCTTGCTGTCTGGATAAAGTTGCCGGTGCTTCTCAATGATTTTTAATAAGAACTGAAGCTGTTACTCGTCTTTTGCCAAAAGGCCGCTGTATTCTTGAGTCAGAGCAACGCCACGTTCAGCATGATCATTTACCACTTTAATGGGGCGGTCAGTCTTTGCTGCTTCCTGGAAGTTTTCTCGTGTCTCCTACACGTCTGGATCAATGTCAAGAAAAGTGTCTCGAAGCACCATTATTTAAAATAGAGTTATCCTCTTGACTGAGATAAAACCTTCAGGGGTCTGGTCCCTGAATGAATATGCATTGACACTGATTCGTTTTGTATGACCCTGGTCAACCTCATCACTTTTTCATGGCTCTCACCATCAGCTTCTTTGTTGGAGTACTTACTTCGCTGCCAAAAAGGGCCAATCGAATTAGTTCAGGTGTAAGGTATCACAAGTGATTAGAAAACTTCTGTGCTGTTGACTTTGATACTGCAGGGTTGAATGTGGTGCAATTCAGAAGTGACTTCAACAACAGCAAGTTGTTGTGTGGAGTATTCGCTGCTAGGAGACTCATTATCCAAACCTTCAAATAATCCTGTACTGCAAAAATGCACACTTCTTAGTCCCTTTCCCTCTTTCGGTGTCAGAGTGAATTCTCCAAAAAACATTGAGATCTTCAAGGAATAAATGACTTTAGACATTGATCGAGCATGGTGCATGTCTCCAGGTGCTATGAATCGGATTCCTCGTGCTGGAACAGCTCCAAGAAGGACAATGACCAATTCTAAAAATTCCCTATAGTCATCTTTGGCTAGTTATCTTGCAGATTCACTTTTCCTCTTTCTTGAAGATTCTGCAAGAAGAGTCCGATTCATGGCACCTGAGGCCATCTACCATGCTCATTCGATGTCTAAAGTTATTCACTCCTTGAAGATCTGGATGCTTCGTGGCCAATTTACCCGGACAAAGAAAGAGGAAAAGCGAATTCAAGAGGTCTGATTTTGTTGTATGTGTTTACCTGAAGGTTTAGATAATGGCTCCCCTAGCAGCCAATGCTCCATGCAACAACTTCCTGCTGTTGACATCACTCCTGAATTACACCACAATCAATCCTGCAATATCAAAGGCTAGAGCACTGAAGTTTTCTAATTACTTGTAGTACTAGTCACTGGAACTAGATGAACTGGCCCATTTTGACAGCCAAGTAAGTGCTTCAACAAAGAAGCAGATGGTGAGCGCCATGAAAAAGGATGATGAAGTTGACCAGGGTCATACAAAACGAATCATTGTCAATGTATATCCATTCAGGGACCAGACCCCTGAAGGTTTTGTCTCAGTTAAGAGGATGACTCTGTTTGAAATAATGGAGCTTCGAGAGACATTTCTTGACGTTGATCCAGACATGTGGGAGACACGGGAAAACTTCCAGGAAGCTGCAAAGACTGTTGGAGCCATCAAAGTGGTAAATGATCATGCTGAAAGTGACGTTGCTCTGATTCTAGAATACAGTGGCCTTTTGACAAAAAAATGAGTCACAACTTCAGCTCTTAATGAAAATCATTGAGAAGCACCGGCACCTTTATCCAGACAGCAAGAGACAGACATTGATTGGACTCTGTGGACTACAGTGATTTTATATATTTTTTTCATTTCTACAGCCATTGACATGAATGTGACCAATTGTTGATGAACATAAATATCAACATAAGCCATTAAGCATGTTTCATAATGATAAGCAAGATGTACAGAATTTGTTTCTGTGTTTGTGTTAAATTTATTTTTGTATTATTTGAGATGAGTGAGCTACCTGTAAATATTATACTAGAAGGTTCATACTATTGTGTAGATGTTTTTAGCCAAAGTGGAACATTTTTAAGGGGTGAGATCTATGAAAAAAATAATTAAGTTCCACTCTACTGGGCACAAGTGGTTATTTGGATTTCTTTAAATGTTGCATGTTCCTATGGTAGCTGAAAAAGAGGCTTTATTCATGCTTTACTCTGTATCTTTGTCCATTGCACCCGTTCAGCGACTTATCCAGTTTAGGCAGACTGAGAATAAGACTTACACCCACCCACTGAATAATTCTTTCTCGATATGCAGTAGGAAATCCACACCCTGGAGGAAAGTCTGTAAGCCCACCTCTCAGGAATTCATTGCGTTCTGTTGTCCTCCTTCTACCCTCTTTATTTAATTCTATTCATTTAGCTTTGTTCTTCGAATATCAGTCACACCCACAGGTTCTCATTATTTTGCCCTGGCATTATCAATCTCGTTTAATCTGCTCGCTGTTGTATTGCAGTCTGTCTTCCTTTAACTTCTTCTACTCTAACCTCTTTCTAACACCTGCCTTCTTTGCTTCTTCACTCACCCTTAAAGCGTCCATTGTGTCCTCCTATCCTCTCCATGGTGCCTGGCTCCACCGCCTCCAGATGTGCCCCGTGGTCCGAGGCAAAGTAAACGATGGTGTTGTTATCCAGTCCCAGGTCACTTAGGGTTTCCATAATGGCACCCACACCCTCGTCCAACTCCTCTACGTTGTCGCCGTACCTGATGACATGAAATTTGAAACTGGACTAAATCTAAACACAAAAATTATAGACAGCTGCATGACAAGCAACTATTTTCCAGAATACTCCTTACACTAACGTCAAGTTTTTCTACACTGTTTCCGTATTTGTTAAGGAACCCGCTTGCTAATGACATGGTTTGATTCCAGGAGATGGCTGGAGGTTTTTTCATTTGTTGAGCACTGCTATAGATGGTCAAATGGTCAAGTAGATTTTTATGGCTTAATGATCCGGACTACGATGCCTCTTATGATTTCGGTCATCCAACAGCCTTCAGCATCGGTATTAAGTGATTAATTGTTACCGTTTATCTACTGTACAGGTGTCAAAGAGTTTTCAGTTATACTTTTTCTATGATTTTTTTTTTTTTTTAATCATTCCTACAAACAGATGATTATCTTAGGAGAGATCCCTCCAAGTGAAATGATTGAGGTTGAAGACAAAAGCAGGGAATCAGCTATTGGGGCCGTTGCTTCCTGGATGGTGCTAACAAGCCAGTGGTTGCACGAACAACAATATTATCTTTCAGTACTTAAAACCTTTAAAGCCAAGGGCACTATATATGGCGGAGTTCAACACTGGTTAATGGGAATAATCATTTCTTTTTTCATATATATATATATATATATATATATATATATATATATATATATATATATATATATATATATATATATATATATATATATGCTAGAAAGAAGGAACCAAAGGCCATGAGCCCGCAATAACTGTTCCTTCCACGAGAAAAGCAAAATACAAGAGAGAGCCAAATTCAAGATCCGATCATTTCGAGATGCCTGGACACACCGCGTTTGAAAGACTGGAGATCATAGGAAGCAAGATATACAGACAGAGGGAGACAGTTCCAGAGATGATCTGTTGTATAAATGAAGGACTAGGAGTAACGGTTAACTCGTGCATTAGAGAGTTGGACAGAAAAGGAATGAGAATTTGCTGCTAGGCGGGTGTTACGCGCCCGTCGTAGAGGTGGAGGAATGCAAGTAGACAGTTTAGAGGAGCAGTGACCAATGAAGTAGCGAAAGAAAAGAGATAGAGATGCAACAGTGCGGCGAAGAGACAGAGGTTGAAGGGAGCCAGTAAGAGGAGGAGAGTTAATGAGACGAAAAGCCATTGACTCCATCCTATTTAGAAGAGCTGTGTGTGGGGAACCTCCCCACACATGAGTGTTGTACTTCACACAGGGGAGGATAAAGCCCGTGTATAGAGTCAACAGGGGTAAAGAAGGAACAGAGTCGGCTTAGCACACCTAATCTCTTGGAAGTTGATTTTACAAGAGACGTAATATGATCTTTCCAAGATAAGACCCGAGTGAATGAAACCCCCGGCATGGTCAAGGATGATGCAGGATTAAGCTGAATATTATTAAACATTAGTGGATACACCTGTGGAAGATTTTGTTGGGTTGATAGGTGTAAGAACTGAGTCTTTGATGCATTAAAAACAAGATTTTTTTTTACCCCACTCAGAGATACGAGCCAAGTCAGACATTATGTGTGCCATAGCCTCATCCCTTGTTTGTTGCAGTAACTGGTGAGATGGACGTTGCTTGAACTGAATGGAAAGATGAAGAGTGGAGTCATCAGCGTATGGGTGGATAGGGTTAGATGTACAGCTTAGAAGGTCATTGATGAATAAAAGGAAGAGAGCTGGTGATAGGACAGAGCCCTGAGGAACACCACTATTGATAGATCTAGGAGAAGAACTATGGCCGTCTACAACAGCGGCTATCGAACGACCAGAAAGGAAGCTAGAGATGAAGGCACAGATAGAAGGATAGAAACCGTAAGAGGGCAGTTTGGAATTTAAAGATTTATGCCAGACTCGATCGAAAGCCTTTGAGATATAAAGTGCAATGGCAAAGCTGTCGCCAAAGTCCCGAAAGGAGGATAACCAGGTGTCTGAAAGGTAGGTGAGAAGATCGCCAGTGGAGCGTCCCTGATGGAAACCATACTAACGATTTAAAAGAAGGTTGTGGTAGGAAAGATGCTTTAAAATTTTTCGATTAAGAATTGACTCGAAAACTTTTGAGATACAGGATGTTAAAGCAATTGGACGATAGTTAGAGGGTTGGAAATGGTCACCCTTCTTTGGGACTGGCTGAATGAGAGCAAACTTCCAGCAAGAAGGAAAGGTACAATTTGATAGACATAGGCAAAAGAGTTTGCCTAGGCAGGGTGTAAGCACAGAAGCACAGTTCTTGAGAATAAACAGGAGGGACCCCATCAGGCCCATATGCCTTGTTAGTATTGAGGCCAGTGATGGCAGAAAATACATCAGCTGAAGAAATTTTAATGTCAGCCATGAGGAAGTCAGAGGCGGGAAACGATGGAGGAACAGCACCGGAATTGTCTAAGGTGGAATTGGAGGAGAAAGTCTGAGCAATGAGATCTGCTTTATCAGTAGAAGAAATAGCTACAGAACCATCAGAGTAGAAAAGAGAAGGAAAGGATTATGAGGTAAAGTTGTTAGAAAGGTTTTTGATGAGGTGCCAGAAGGAGCAAGAAGAATTCAAGTTGGAGAGCTGAGAGCACTTAGTACAGATGAAATTATTTTTAACTGAGCGAAGAACAGACTTAGCATGATTCCGGGCAGAAACGTAAAAATGATGTGATTCAGGGGTGGGTTGGCTCCGGTACTTTTTATAGGCCCTCTCCTTGTTACGGACAGCATTAGAACAATCATGATTAAACCAAGGCTATCTTGCATTAGTCAAAGGATATGTGAAAGGAATATATGCTTCCATGCCCGAGAGAATAACCTCCGTAATGCGCAAGGCACACTCAAATGACTCCCAGCCATGGAAACAATAATCATTCCAGGTAAAATCAAAGTATTGCCTGAGGGCCTCCAAACGCGGAGCTCCAAAGTGCCTCAGACGATGTTTCTTTGGAGGGTCCACAGGCCATACTAGAGCGATAGGACAGGTTAAGGTGATAAGGTTGTGATCAGACGAGCTCATTGGAGAGAAAAAATTAACAGTGAAAGAAGAGGGATTAGTTGTAAGGAAGAGGTCAGTTATGTTGGAGCTCTCTCCAAGGCGGTCAGAGATACAGGTAGGGTGTTGTGAAAGCTGCTCTAAGTCATTAAGAATAGAAAAGATGTAGGCTTGTTCACCAGGTGAATCAGTGAAAGGAGAGGAGAGCCAAAGGTGGTGGTGAACATTGAAATCTCCTAGAATGGAGATTTCAGAGAAAGGAGAAATGGATAGAATGTGTTCCATCGTAGAATTAAGATAGTCGAAGAATTTATGATAGTAGAACTAGGGGAGAAGTAAACAGCGCAGATATATTTAGTCAGAGAATGACAGAAAAGCCGAAGCCAGAGTGTAGAGAATTCAGAAGAATGAAGTTCAGGAGCACAAGAGCAAGATAAGTCGTTGCGTATATATACACAACAGCCATCATTGGCTTTGAAATGAATATAGAGAAAGTTGGAGGATACAGAAAAGGGTTTACTGTCAGTTGCCTCAGACAGCTGAGTCTTAATCAGAAAAAGAAGGTGAGGTTTAGAGGAGGAAAGCTGGTGCTCAACAGAGCAAAAATTAGAGGAAAGGCCACGAATGTTGCAGAAATGAAGAAGTGAGTCAGACAGTTGTTCCAGGCAGCACAAGTCGTCACCGGGAGAGGGGCGGAAGGTGGGGGCATTTATGGTCCCCCCCTCGGGACTCCGAGGCTGAGTATTGTGTAGAAGGAGTAGACTGTAGCACCAGTCGAGCAGGGCAGTACTCCCGAGGTGGATGGAAAACTGATGACAGGGAGTGCTGGAGCTCCCGTTTCATCAGCCCTCAGGACTAGTTCCTGACCATCCCCCTTTGCTGAACTTTTTCAGTGTCTCAGTTACACAGAGAGTAGGCCAGCATGCTCTCCAGTACAAATTTCTCTATCTATCTTCACCAAACTACATGCACAGTACACACTACACTTCCTATTCAAAATTCACCAAAATGGCGTCAATTCACCCAGCCTCGGAGTCCCCAGGGGGGGGGACCATAAATGCCCCCGCCATCTGCCCCTCTCCCGGTGACGACTCGAGGTGCCTGGAACCACTGTCTGACTCTCTTCTTCTTCATTTCTGCAACATTCGCGGCCTTTCCTCAAACTTTCGCTCTGTTGAGCACCACCTCTCCTCCTCTAAACCTCACCTTCTTTTTCTAACGGAGACTCAGCTGTCTGAGGCAACTGACAGCAAACCCTTTTCTGTATCCTCCTACTTTCTCTATACTCATTTCAAAGCCAAAGGTGGCTGTTGTGTATACATACGCAACGACTTATCTTGCTCTCGTGTTCCTGAACTTGATTCTTCTGAATTCTCCACTCTCTGGCTTCGGCTTTCCTGTCATTCTCTGACTAAATATATCTGTGCTGTTTACTTATCCCCTAATTCTACTGACTATCAAAAATTCTTCGACTATCTTCCTTCTACGATGGAACACATTCTGTCCATTTCTCCTTTCTCTGAAATCTCCATTCTTGGAGATTTCAATGTTCACCACCACCTTTGGCTCTCCTCTCCTTTCACGGATCCACCTGGTGAACAAGCCTACATCTTTTCTATCCTTAATGACCTAGAGCAGCTTGTACAGCACCCTACCCGTATCCCTGACCGCCTTGGAGAGAGCTCCAACATACTTGACCTCTTCCTCACAACTAATCCTTCTGCTTACTCTGTTAATCTTTTCTCTCCGTTGGGCTCCTCCGATCACAACCTTATTACCTTAACCTGTCCTATCGCTCCAATACGGCCTGCGGACCCTCCAGGGAAACGTCGTCTCTGGCATTTTGGAGCCGCGGACTGGGAGGCCCTCAGGCAGTACTTCTTTGATTTTCCCTGAATGATTATTGCTTCCATGGCCGTGAGCCATCTGAGTGTGCCTTGCGCATTACGGAGGTTATTCTCTCGGGCATGGAAGCATACATTCCTTTCTCATATCCTTTGACTAACACAAGAAAGCCTTGGTTTAATCACACTTGTTCTAATGCTGTCCGCAACAAGGAGAAGGCCTACAAAAGGTACCGGAGCCAACCCACCCCTGAATCACATAATCTTTACGTTTCTGCCCGGAATCGTGCTAAGTCTGTTCTTCGCTCTACTAAAAATAATTTCATCCATACTAAATACTCTCAACTCTCCAACTCGAATTCTTCCCGCTCCTTCTGGCACCTTGCCAAAAATCTTTCTAACAACTTTACCTCATCATCCTTCCCTCCTCTTTTCTACTCTGATGGTTCTGTAGCTATTTCTTCTACTGATAAAGCAGATCTCTTCGCACAGACTTTCTCCTCCGATTCCACCTTAGACGATTCTGGTGCTGTTCCTCCATCACTTCCCCCCTCTGACTTCCTCATGGCTGACATTAAAATTTCTTCAGTTGATGTATTTTCTGCCATTACTGGCCTCAGTACTAACAAGGCATATGGGCCTGATGGGGTCCCTCCTGTTGTTCTCAAAAACTGTGTTTCTGTGCTTACACCCTGCCTAGGCAAACTATTTCGCCTTTGTCTGTCAACTTATACCTTTCCTTCTTGCTGGAAGTTTGCTCTCATTCAGCCAGTCCCAAAGAAGGGTGACCACTCCCAACCCTCCAACTATCGTCCAATTGCTTTAACGTCCTGTATTTCAAAAGTTTTCGAGTCAATTCTTAATAGAAAAATTTTAAGGCATCTTTCCTATCACAACCTTCTTTCCGATCGTCAGTATGGGTTCCGTCAGGGACGCTCCACTGGCGATCTTCTCACCTACCTTTCAGACTCCTGGTCATCCACCTTTCGGGACTTTGGCAAAAGCTTTGCCATTGCACTTGACATATCAAAGGCTTTCGATCGAGTCTGGCATAAATCTTTAATTTCCAAACTGCCCTCCTACGGTTTCTATCCTTCTATCTGTGCCTTCATCGCTAGCTTCCTTTCTGGTCGTTCTATAGCTGCTGTCGTAGACGGCCATCGTTCTTCTCCTAGATCTATCAACAGTGGTGTTCCTCAGGGCTCTGTCCTATCACCAACTCTCTTCCTTTTATTCATCAATGATCTTCTAAGCTGTACATCTAACCCTATCCACTCATACGCTGATGACTCCACCCTTCACCTTTCCATTCGGTTCCCGCAACGCCCATCTCAACAGTTACTTCAAGAAACAAGGGATGAGGCTATGGCACACCTAATGTCTGACTTGGCTCATATCTCTGACTGGGGTAAAAATAATATGGTTGTCTTTAATGCATCTAAGACTCAGTTCTTACACCTATCAACCCGACAAAATCTTCCACAGGTATACCCACTAATGTTTAATAATATTCAGCTTAATCCTGCATCATCCTTGAACATGCTTGGGGTTTCATTTACTCGGGACTTATCTTGGAAAGATCATATTACATCTCTTGTTAAATCTGCTTCCAAGAGATTGGGTGTGCTAAGCCGACTCCGCTCTTTCTTTACCCCTGCACAATTGTTGACTCTATACAGGGGTTTTATCCGCCCCTGTGTGGAGTACAACTCTCATGTGTGGGGAGGCTCCCCACATACAGCTCTTCTCAATAGGGTGGAGTCAAAGGCTTTTCGTCTCATTAACTCTCCTCCTCTTACTGACTCCCTTCAACCTCTGTCTCTTCGCCTCACTGTTGCATCTTTATCTCTTTTCTATCGCTACTTTAATGGTCACTGCTCCTCTGAACTGTCTACTTGCATTCCTCCACCTCTACGACGGGCGCGTAGCACCCGTCTGGCAGCAAATTCTCATCCCTTTTCTGTCCAACTCTCTAATGAAAGAGTTAACCGTTACTCCCAGTCTTTCATTTATGCAACAGGTCAGCTCTGGAACTGTCTCCCTCTGTCTGTATTTCCTTCTGCCTACTGTATGATCTCCAGTCTTTCAAACGTAGTGTGTCCAGGCATCTCAAAATGATCGGATCTTGAATTTGGCTCTCTATTGTATTTTGTTTTTCTCTTGGAGGGAACTGTTACTGCGGGCTCATGGCCTTTGGTTCCTTCTTCCTCGCATTAAAAAAAAAAAAAAAAAAAAAAGCCATGATTTTTATTTTTTGAATTTTGGGAAAATGAGTGTAGTGTGTACTGTGCATGTAGTTTGGTGTAGATAGTTAGAGAAACTTATATTGGAGAGCATGCTGGTCTACTGTCTATGTTACTGAGACACTGAAAAGGTTCAGCAAAGGGGGATGGTCAGGAACTAGTCCTGAGGGCTGATGAAACGGGAGCTCCAGCTCTTCCTGTCATCAGCTTTCCATCCACCTTGGAAGTACTGCCCTGCTCGACTGGTAATATATATATATATATATATATATATATATATATATATATATATATATATATATATATATATATATATATATATATATATTAGGGTGGTGCTAATTTTCGATCTTGCGAATATTTAGGACGATACCCCTTGAAATCCTTCCATATAACACGAAAACATGTCATTCAAAATATTTTTCAAAAATATTTATATTTAGAGGTCACTCATCGGCCTTTTATGTTATTACGTATCGCCACATTGAGCTTGTCCCACATAGTTGTCACAGAAATGTCTTTCACACCATTTCGGTGTCTTGAAAGTACTCAGTTCTGCATTGTACAAAGTTTTAAATTCATAGCACCTAGGCAGATCACAGGTGCCTACTGTGAACCAGCCGTGGGAGTTAGATAATTGTCGTTAGCCCTCATGACTTGGTTATGCTGCTGATATTCGTGGTGACGATAATTTACTAGATTTCAATGACAATTTGGTATATAACAGTGTTTCACTTACTTGTTAAGAGCATAGAGATGTCACTGTTGTGTACTGGTAGCATACAATGATAATCTAATTGCACCCTTTAATTGCATGCTTTCTGCTTTTACTGGCAGTCCTACATAATTACTGATAACAGGCTGAACTGTGTTGATTCTGGATGAATATGACTTCGACAAGTGGGAACACTGATGCTAAAGCAAGGAACCTGTCTTGGACTCGGTCTGATGTCTACTTGCTCGACAAGCTGGAAGATGATATCAAAGGATCCAAATTGCCTTCAAACCGCCAAGCCCTAGGTTATCTTTTGCACCTACACCTGCGCAGAACAAGACAAGTAAAACATCAGTGACAGCTAAAATAATTGATAAAGTGGAACAGTTCTGGGAGCGTGCCCGTATTCCAGTTCGACAAACATGCAATTCCAAGAAAAAAATGGAGATTTTGCTTCAATGGCAGTCTCTTAAGAAAAACAAGGGCCGGACAACACCAGCACAAGTCCAGGGTGAGCTATCATTTAAAGATACATTGGATGACCTTTTCGTTATTGCACATGCTGATGCCTTGAAACTGATCACAATAGAAGAGGACAAGCAGTTTCTCATCAGTCAACGTATGAAAGGTCAGTCGGGGGCAATTCCAGGAATCGACAAGACCCTAAGTATCAAAGAATCAAATAAGGTCCACCGTGAGTATATGGAGCTCAAACGAAGAGAAAAGGCCGCCACTGCATTTGCGCAGGCTCAAGAAATTGCTGAATTGGACAGCAGCAGCGGCAGTACTTTGTCATCTGGGGATGAGTCCAGTGGTAACTGCATGACTCCTGTAAATGAAGACTTACATGTAAGTCTTCCTTCGCCACCCATATGTGTCGGAAAGTTGTGCTGAATCAAAATTTGTTGGCCACTCTGGATCGATATCAACTGTCTGATTGCGCTGCTCTGATGATTCTCAGAGAAACAGCAAAAGCTTTGGGTCATGATCTCAATTCATTAATTCTGAACTGCAGCGGCATCAGGCGACAGCAACAGAAATGGCACAAAGAGACGGCGATGAGCACAATGAATGAGTTCGCTCCGGACGAAGTAATCGTCATACACTGGGATGGAAAGCTTCTTCCAGACCTCACCAACAATGAAAAAGTGGACCGACTTCGGATTTTCATCAAGTGGTAATTCGCAGCTATTAGAAGTTCCAAAATTAGAATCAGGGACTGGTTTGCAGCATTCACAAGCTGTAGTCAGAGCACTGAAGAAGTGGGGAGTGCAGAAAGGCTCCAAGGCATCTGCTTTGACACGACAGGCGCAAAGGTCGCCACAAAGGAGCATGCATTATGGTGGAACAGCTACTGGACAGGGAACTCTTGTACCTCGCCTGCTGGCATCACTGTCACGAATCAATCCGCGACATTTCCCTTTTGTGAGAAGCCACGAACTATTAGTGGAAAACTCACTGCGTATCGCTCAGCTAACCGTTTCTCCCTCCATTTCGGGGTACACTTTTCAAAACATTCGTCACTGTTTTCAAGAATGACCGATTTAATGCACGTCACTAAGTGCTGTACTGAGCGATACTATTGTTTTCTTTATTGTTCGCCCCTGCTTGCACTTGACCGTTAAAAATGCGGCTTAGTGCTCTGCTTTTGTTCCCACGACTTAGTCTAGTGTTTGTTGTGACGGAGGAAGGTCCTGTGCCAGCAGTGTGAGAGGTCAGCTAGTACCCAAACTCCACTCCACAGTTAATCCAGTCCTCCCACCCCTCGGGTGATACATAGCATTCATCGACTGGTATTTCCTTTTGTATAATCCTAGTTTTAAGAGCTTAGTTAAGGTGTTTTTCCTAGGCGTAAGTATTTAGCTATTGCGTGAGTGAGTGAGTGCGTCTCATTTAATTTGATTTGAATTGTAACGTTAAATTTAGTTTTTTTGTAATTAATAAATTTAACAGTTCTTTTTCTTGAGCTCAATGTAAAGTAAAATCTTGTTTCATTTCTCCATAATTAAGCTTATTTTCCATACAGCTCCTAGCTTGCATAAACGTTTGCTTTCATAACTGGTACTTAGACCAGTCTTGTTGTATTAACTTAATATCCGTTGTGCCACCTGGGAGTTAAGCATCGGCAAGAACCTGATGTTAATATTAGTTATTTATTGTCAGGGGTGAAGTAACTTTCTCCAGAGGCTAACAGTACTAATTCAGCATTTGTGAGTAACTAGTCTCTGCTGTGTACTGTTGAGAAAGTTTATAAATTCTCGTTCTTAGAGAATCTTAGCAAGTCAGCGTAAAGTAATCGTTGCTTGATGTAGCAAGACAATCATTGTCTCTGCTCTTCAATATTATTGAATATTATTATCAATTTAAATAACATTTAACCATTTATTTTCAAAATTACCGTGATATTATAAAAACCCCGTGACAATTGGCGACCTCATTCCAGGATATTAACTCCTAGCTCTAAAGCTATTCACGAGATAGTGCTCACTCATTCATATTTAGGTATTTATTATTAAAGTTTATAGGCACAAGTTTACTGGTGGTTACCGTTGATTTAGCAAGTGAATTTTTGCTTTATTAATCAATAGAGTACTTAACTCTAGTTTATTCTTGGTAACGCCACACGATTTTATTCGCTCCTGGGTAGCCGCCGTACCCATTGTGTTAATTATTGAGAGTTCTTAGTCATTTACATTTTTTATTTATCTTTGCCAGTTAACTAGATAAGACTGGTCACCACTAGCTTGTGTCTGTATTCTTTACTTGTGTTTATTAGTATTCGTCGCTAAGCAGTCAGTACTCAGTTTCGGTTTGCTTAATAAATTAGCGCCATGGCTACTACTGTATTTTTACAGGAAGCCAAAGAAATGGGTCTTTCGGACCCAACCGAAATTAAAGAGTATATACTCTCACGGCATAATCAGGAGCAGCAGCGCGAGAATGATGCCCGTGAAGAGCGTAAGATTCAGCGCGAATGCGAGCGAGAACAGCGCGAATACGAGCGTGAACAGCGCGAATACGAACGTGAGGAACGAGAGAAAGAACGAGAACATGAACATGAAGTGCTGAAGCTCAAGCGAGATTCCTTGGCTTCAGACACGTCTGGTGCAGTTGGTCCAAGCTCCACGAGCGTTCTCCCTGCACATGTCCTGGCGACCCCACGCATCAAGCTTCCTTCATACAAGGAAAGCGAGCGAATCGAGCCGTACATAGTTCGTTTTGAGGACATGGCAGACTTATATCAACTGGATGAGGCAGCTAAGCGGCTTCAGTTTCTTAGCCTATTTGAGGGCCCTGCCCTTGATATTCTCCACAGAATTCGTGGAGACAATCTCACATATGAGATGATGAAAGCTGCACTCATTAAGGCGTATGGTCTCACAGTAGACGACGGCAAAGTTCAGTTCATGCGAGCTCGTCTCCAAGACAAGGAGACAGCTGTTCAGTTCCTTGATCGTCTCACAGCTTACTTAAATGAGTGGATGGAGAAAGATGAAACTCCTTCCACGCGTGACGGGATAATTGACCTTATGCTGCGTACACAGCTAGAGAGGTCGTGGCCTGCTGAGCTCATAGCACAGCTTAAGATCTGCCAGGTGAAAGATGCCAGCCAAATGGCAGAGAAGGCTGACGCATTCTTTACTGCATACGGGTATCAAACTCGTAAGCAAAACACCTGGAACAGAAAACCTGATAAGTCTGGGAAGCCGTCTCAGACTGAACCCCAGCAACAAGGCCATTCTCAGAGTAATGGCCAAGGTCCAAAACCGCAGTGGAAGGACCAGGGGCAAAACACTCAGAAACCTGAGTGGAAGAGGTACAACAAGTACCCTAATCAGCAGCAATATCAGCCACGCAACCGACCGTCGGGACAAACTTTTTTACCACCAGCTCAAAAGAGGCAGGAAGCGAATGCAGCCTTCATTCCTCAGCAGCAGCACGGTGGTCACGTCCCTACCAGTGTGGGTACTTCCCCACAGTTCACTAGTCCCACATTGACAGTGAACCCCCCTCCACAGATGGCCAATGTTCCATCTCCTTATAATTCTCAAGGCACAATGTTTGCCGTATCAATTCAGCAGCCTCATGAGTGGCTAGCTGCTTCCTCCACAGGCCCTCCCACAGGTGACAGTACCTTCCTTGTTCAGCCAGGGTTTGTGGGAGACATTCCTGTGAAGGTCCTGAGAGACAATGGCTCCTCAGGTTGCTCTGTTAAGCAGAGTTTAGTTCGGCCTGAGCAGTATACAGGTCGACAGATCCAAGTTAGACTTATTGATGGATCAGTGAGATTGTTCCCTGAGGCACGTATCCAGGTGGCGTCTCCATTTTTCACTGGTACGACACTTGCAGTTGTCATGCCAGAGCCTCTATTTGCCTTTATAGTAGGCAATATTAATGGAGTCAAGGATAGTTGCTCCGATGACGCTACTCAGACTTCGGCTGCTGCGGTAACACGAGCCACGGCTGAGGCTCCAGACTGTGTCACCCCAGTGATCATTGAATCGCCGCAAGATCTGATGTGTAGTCAACTTGTTGTACAAGAACAACATTCTGACCCGACACTTGCTGCCGTGCGGAACAAACAAAAGGGTCGAGTGATAAAGTATTCATGGGGAGGTCGAGCCAAGTTCCTTCGCAAACAAGGACGGCTCTACCGTGAGTCACGAACACCCGAGGGCGAGGTTCGACTGCAGTTTGTCGTTCCCGCCAAGTACCGCCTAGCAGTGTTACAATGGGGTCATTGTTCAGCCTCAGGAGGTCACATGGGCAAAAGGAAGACCCAGGGCCGTATCCGAGCTGACTTTTTCTGGCCAGGGATGGGACGGGACATAGATAGTTTTGTCCGTTCTTGCAGTGTGTGCCAAAGAATCACCACTAATCAGGGACATGCCCTTCCTGTGCCATTTGTAACTACACCTGTAATCTCTGAGTCAGTTGAGAGACAGGGTAGTGGTAACGTAGGTGCAGACCTGATGTCTCGCCTACTAACTGCTGACTAACATGGGCAGTTGTTGTATGCTGGGTTCCGTGATAGGCATCCTCAGAGATTTGAGTAATCCAAGGACTAGCCTGGTTCCCAGTCAAAAGTGTAGACCTGACGTCTCACTTTTTGGCCCCACAGGACACAGTATGTCCAGGGCCTGTATATACACGTGTACTGTAGGTTAAGGGGGAAGAGAGAACTCCGCAGAGGCGACTTGAGGCTATGGAAAACCCAAGTTTGCACAAGGATTCTCAGCTCCCCGATACTAATATAAGTACTGTAGGTTAAGGGGGAAGTTCAAGAGAGAACTCCGCAGAGGCGACTTGAGGCTATGGAAGACCCAAGTTTGCACAAGGATTCTCAGCTTCCCGATACTAATATAAGTATTGTAGGTTAAGGGGGAAGTTCGAGAGAGAACTCCGCAGAGGCGACTTGAGGCTATGGAAGACCCAAGTTTGCACAAGGATTCTCAGCTTCCCGATACTAATATAAGTACTGTAGGTTAAGGGGGAAGTTTGAGAGAGAACTCCGCAGAGGCGACTTGAGGCTATGGAAGACCCAAGTTTGCACAAGGATTCTCAGCTTCCCGGTACTAATATAAGTATTGTATTGTAGGTTAAGGGGGAAGTTCGAGAGAGAACTCCGCAGAGGTGACTTGAGGCTATGGAAGACCCAAGTTTGCACAAGGATTCTCAGCTCCCCGATACTAATATAAGTACTGTAGGTTAAGGGGGAAGTGAGAATTCCGCAGAGGCGACTTGAGGCTATGGAAGACCCAAGTTTGCACAAGGATTCTCAGCTCCCCGATACTAATATAAGTACTGTAGGTTAAGGCACAGGTTGAGGACCCGTGTGCAGTTCGAGGCTATGGAAGACCCGAGTTTGCACAAGGATTCTCAACTTGCCGACACTAATCGTGTGCTAAAATTAATGGCGACCTCGAGTGTACTTTTCATAGCATGTACTGACTGCTAGCCAGAGAGATTATTGTAACTTAATAAGAATTTTGTCTCATTGACACTTTTGATGCTCCACCTCAATTGGTTTTGCAGGTTCAGCAATGGGCGTAGCAGTTTTGCTGTGCGGGCCAGCTGATTGTCTGCCGCACGCTGCCACCTCTTCTCCTCTGCCTTCGTCGTCGCCATATTATTATTTACTGTGTCATTTTCCACGTAGGTACAGTTACACTACAACTGTCACACCTACACCGTGTATTACATACACCACGCTACACAACAATTAGTTGTCAGTGTAAATGTAGCGACTTTTCGCTCAGTTGACCTGAGTACAGGATTTTCACCGTCGTCACGGAGTTTTTTCCCTCAAGCTTGCTTCTATTAACGTAAATACGAGGTTTTATCGCTCACTGGCGACTGCGACTTTCTCCTGTAGCAGGATAGCACACACACCACAGTGTGAATCTTGTGCGAATGACTTAGGATGTGTACACATATATATATATATATATCCACAAATTTTTTCCCATAAGGAAAAAATTTAACTTTGTAAGGGCGTAATGTCACGAATCAATCCGCGACATTTCCCTTTTGTGAGAAGCCACGAACTATTAGTGGAAAACTCACTGCGTATCGCTCAGCTAACCGTTTCTCCCTCCATTTCGGGGTACACTTTTCAAAACATTCGTCACTGTTTTCAAGAGTGACCGATTTAATGCACGTCACTAAGTGCTGTACTGAGCGATACTATTGTTTTCTTTATTGTTCGCCCCTGCTTGCACTTGACCGTTAAAAATGCGGCTTAGTGCTCCGCTTTTGTTCCCACGACTTACTCAGTCTAGTGTTTGTTGTGACGGAGGAAGGTCCTGTGCCAGCAGTGTGAGAGGTCAGCTAGTACCCAAACTCCACTTCACAGTTAATCCAGTCCTCCCACCCCTCGGGTGATACATAGCATTCATCGACTGGTATTTCCTTTTGTATAATCCTAGTTTTAAGAGCTTAGTTAAGGTGTTTTTCCTAGGCGTAAGTATTTAGCTATTGCGTGAGTGAGTGAGTGCGTCTCATTTAATTTGATTTGAATTGTAACGTTAAATTTAGTTTTTTGTAATTAATAAATTTAACAGTTCTTTTTCTTGAGCTCAATGTAAAGTAAAATCTTGTTTCATTTCTCCATAATTAAGCTTATTTTCCATACAGCTCCTAGCTTGCATAAACGTTTGCTTTCATAACTGGTACTTAGACCAGTCTTGTTGTATTAACTTAATATCCGTTGTGCCACCTGGGAGTTAAGCATCGGCAAGAACCTGATGTTAGTATTAGTTATTTATTGTCAGGGGTGAAGTAACTTTCTCCAGAGGCTAACAGTACTAATTCAGCATTTGTGAGTAACTAGTCTCTGCTGTGTACTTTTGAGAAAGTTTATAAATTCTCGTTCTTAGAGAATCTTAGCAAGTCAGCGTAAAGTAATCGTTGCTTGATATAGCAAGACAATCATTGTCTCTGCTCTTCAATATTATTGAATATTATTATCAAATAACATTTAACCATTTATTTTCAAAATTACCGTGATATTATAAAAACCCCGTGACAATCACATCTTAGAACTACTTGCAGGAACTGCTTTCAAGGCAGCCGTGCATGTTGCTCCAGCACCAGATATACTGCTCTTCATGTGATTTCAAACTTTTTTTTAGTTCAATTGACCAGGAGCACTTCCAAGACGCATCATCTGAAGAAGTGGTCGCAACTCAACTTGAAGATATCAAGGAGGAGGTCCTGACCGTTGTTTTCACTACACTTCTGCACAAGCATCCTCGAGATGATTACCGTGCAGAACTCGAGCTGACTGCCATCTTCCTCGGTTCATCACCACCACAAGGTACTTGTTTTCATAAGCCCAGTGTGATGCATCAAACACGATGGATGTCAAAGGTAATCTACACATTCAAAGTGTGGATGTTTCGTTCACAGTTTACCTTGACCATCAGTGAAGAGAGTGGTCTCCGTGACCTGTGTGTGTTTTACACACGCTTCTACGTCAAGGCCTGGATAACAGCACCACTTGCAGTGGGCGCCTCACAGAACGACCTGCATCTGTTGCAGGACCTGGTCGACTATGCCACCACCAACAATGAGATTTCCAGAGTAACAGCTCAGAAAATTGCTTCTCATCTGTGGTACTTGAATGAAGAGTGGTGGGTCTTGCACTATATGATGATAACGTCAGTCAAGAACTCAAGAAACAGATGGTGCAAGCTATGAATTTCAATGATGGTATGGAGGATCCTCCCAAGTGTGTGACCTTTGCAACTGGTGACGTTCTTGGAAAGACTGTCGCTGATTTCGCCACGAAGCAGACAATGAACCTCTTCAAAAGACTGAATATCAATGATGACTTTTTGAAGTTACCTGTTGACCAATGGTATGAAGATTGTACATACGGAAAGCTGCTGACATGTTTGCAAAAACTCGCAGTAACCAATGATTACACTGAACGAGCAGTTGCACTTATCGAAGCCTTCTCCGGTCGTCTAACGAAGGATAAAGACCAGCTGCAATACTTCCTACAAGTTGTGGCCGACCACAGACACAGAGTTCCTCATGGAGTTAAGCGATTCCTGCAGCAATGAATGGTCAATGATTTGGTTGGCGACATATTGGTCATTTAATAATGCAGAAGTGACTGTACTGATAGTCGTTTACTCGTATTACAATTATATGTTCATCAAGAATCTATAACTTGCTTTGAAGCAATTCAGATTAGTTAATAAATATATCTACCTTTTTTCCAAAATTAACCGTTTGTGACCTTCTATGAGCTGATATCGTATCTGAAAATTCATCAATGTCAGAAAATTTCAGATACAAAATCCTCTGAATATACACGGTTTGACTCTTATACAGTGAAATTCAAGGGCAATGAGCAGCCTCTAAAAATTATTTGTTGTCAAAAATATTTCACATACAGCATTTTTAACCAATTTAGAATGTTTTGAAAGGGTTGGCATTTGAATTTTCGAAATCGAATTTTGGCCCTACTGGATAAGGACCACCCTAATATATATATATATATATATATATATATATATATATATATATATATATATATATATATATAATCAATCAATCAATCATTTCCTGTGGCACACCACGGGATGCATAGGGCCTCAATGAACTCTCTCCACCAATATTTGTCTCTTGCCATCCTCTTCAGGTCCCACCAACACTCCTCTCCTGCTTCTTTTTTCGTTGTCCTCAACCAGGTTTCCCTCGGCCTACCTCTACCTCTTCTTCCTCTAGCAGTCCACTCTGGCACATCCTGTATTAAATTACCTTCTTTTCTGTATATGTGCCCCAGCCACTTCCAGCGAGACAGTCTCACATATTCATTAACTGGTTCCACTCTCGTAATATCCCTTACTCTTGCATTTGTAACTCTGTCTTGCCATTTTACCCCAAGAATCCTTCTCAGTATTTTATTCACAAATCCTAATACATTCTGATCTGTTGCAATTGCACTGTACCATGACTCATGCCCGTAAATTAAAATTGGTCTAACCATGGACTTGTAAATTTTCACTTTAGTATGTACCGAAAGCATATTATTATTCCAAACAGATTTCAACATTCCAACAGCTCGCCAAGCCTGTCTAATCCTCTCCTCAATTTCATTGTTTAATGATCCATTAGATGATACAATCGTTCCCAGATATTTAAAGTTTTCTACATTCTTCACCAGATTATTCCCAATTACACAATCGATTTGGTTCTCCACGTTCATATTAATAATTTCAGTCGTTCCACAATTTGTTACCAATCCCACTTTTTCTCCTTCCTCCACCAGACAATCAAGCATCCTCTGCATCTCGTAAATACTTCCACAAATCGGTACAATATCATCAGCATAGTCCAAATCCAACAGCTTCTTATTTTCTTTCCAGTTAATTCCTGCACCTGTTCTCCTTACAACCTTTTTCATAACATAATCCATAACCAAAACAAACAACAATGGCGAAAGAACTCCTTGAATCACGCTTGACCTAACTTGAAATGGATCACTCAAAGAACCGCCCACCATTACCTTACAAAAATTACCTTCATGCAGGCTTCTAATAATATATACAAACTTTTCTGGTATACCATAGAATCTCATAATTTTCAACATAGCTCCACGTGAAACACTATCAAACGCCTTTTCAAAATCCACAAAACACATACTAAGTGGCATTTTCATCTCATTAGCTTGTTGCATTAAATGCCTTACAATAAAAATCTGATCATTACAACCTCGACACTTTCTAAATCCCGCTTGTTCTTCTCTTAAAATTTTATCAATTACTGGCTCTATTCTGTTCAACAAGATTTTGGAAAAGACTTTTGCAACTACAGGTGTGAAAGTTATCCCCCTTCAATTGCCACAGACACTTAAATCTCCCTTTCTTGGTATTTTCATAATCACTCCATTTTTTCCACTCTTCTGGAATTCCACCATTATCCCAAGCCACATTAAAAAGTTTCAAAAGCGCGTTCATCAACTCGTCATTTTCCACCTTAAGCATTTCAGGGAATATTCCATCCTCTCCTGGGGCCTTAGAATTCTTTAACTCTTTTTTAGATTTTGGTACCTCTTCCAAAGTTATATCTCCTGTTTCTGCAAATTTCTCTCGGCTGGCAAAATGTCCTCTTCAGCTGGGATTGGTCTATTTAGAACAGATTCAAAGTGCTCTTTCCACCTTCCTTTTATATCCAAATCTTTAGTCATCAAATTACCATTTCTATCTCGTACAGGTATTTCCTTCCTTCTCTATTCAGTACCAGTTAACTCCTTTATGGCCTGATACGCTGCTCTTGTGCTCTGACCGTCATTTTTACTTAATTTATTTTATGTCTCTGTCGCCTTTTCATCATATAGTCTCCTCTTATCACGTCTAAAGAGTCTTTTTACTTCAGAATGTAAACTCCAGTGTTTTGCTCTAAGTACTTCAACTACCTGGCCATCAACATGTTGTTCTTCACTTCTTAACTTAGCCTCTTTCCTTTTCTGAATTGCATTCCATGTTTCATCTGATATCCACTTTTTCCTTCTCGCTTTCCCCTTTTTCTTAATAGTAACCTTAGCACTCTCATGCAAAACCTCTTTTACCTCTCTCCACATTTGATTAATATCATTGTCTTCAGAGTCCATCAAAGTCTGCAGGACTAGAAACCTGTTCCTACATTCCCACCGAAACTTTTCCCTCGTGCTCTCATCACTTCTCAGCTCATCCAATCATAATTATTATCTCCTGTACAATTACCATTAACGTTTCTCTTAAGTTTTATTTTAATATTTGACACAAGTTGATGATCACTGCCTATATCTGCCCCCCTTCTTACGCAAACATCTTGCAAATAACTCCTATGCCTTCTGCTAATTGCAGTATGGTCAATCTGGTTACAATATTTACCACATGGTGAAATCCAAGTAGTCATGTGTATTTTTCTATGCTCAAGGATAGTTCCACCAATTATAAGGTCATTTGCCAAACAAAAGCTTCCAAGTCGCACCCCATTTTCGTTTCTTATACCAACACCCTCCTTACCCACACAATCTTCAAAGCCATCCCTACTACTGCCAACAATCGCATTAAAATCACCAATGCAAACTAACACATCATGTCTTGCCACTCTGTTCCCTACATCCTGCAGCTTCTCATAAAAGTCATCCTTCATTTCATCAGCAGCCTCATTTGTCGGAGCGTACCCTACAACCATACTGATATTACCATGGTCAGATTTTAAACGAGCATAAAGCAAGCGCTCATTAATTGGTTCAAACTCACATACCGACTTACAAGCATCTCTACTCAGCAGTAAGCCTACTCCTTGGTAATGATTTCCATCACTCCTACCAGAAACCAACATAGTAATACCGTCTTCCAAATTCATTTTATCAACTCCAAGCAACCTCGTTTCTGTAAGAGCACAAATATCCATCTTGTATTCCTTGAACACTGAAATAAGCTTTTCCATTTTACCAGCCTGATTGAGAGTTCGAACATTCCAGTTTCCTATTCTTAAGGCTCTTTTTGGATATATAAACTTATTTTTACACCGTGGGATTCTTAGCACCCCCTGCCCACTTAAGGGCTGCACGGGACTGAGGGCCATTGCTTCTTACACCAGAGTTCATCAAGATTTCTTAGGCAGAAAAATATTTTACCCTGGAGCCAATGCCAGTGACTCGCAGGAACCAGACAGTGGAGAGAGGAAATTAACTAAATGAAAGTAAAATGCAGAGGGTTTAGACAGACAAAGTACAAGGGAAGGAAAGAGAGCAAAAAGAATGTAGATAAAAGTGTCCTTTTTAGTCGTCTCTTACGACAAACAGGGAATACTGGGGAAATATTCTATCCACCCTGGGGAAGGGGGGATAGAATACTATCAATATACTGTTTATATATATATATATATATATATATATATATATATATATATATATATATATATATATATACACACACACGCAGACACACAGGCATACCCCGGTTTAATGATGGAATTGGTTAGGTAAAACCCACTTGTTACCTAGGGTATTGTACAGTATATTGACGTACCTTTAAAACGTAAATCAGTGTGGACCATTTACTATCCTTGGGTCTCCCTCCAAACCAAGACCAAAACCCACCGAGACGAGCCCAAGAACAGGTTTAAAGGCCTAAGTGACCTAACAGCTGTCAAGGAAGCTAACCTAAGCCTAACATCTGTACATAACTCACTAAAACCAACAAATAAAGCCTGATTATCATAATGAATGGTTAGGAAATATAAAACACCTTTCATCACTTACTTCTTGTAAGTCCATGTCCGTTCCTCATCCTTGCTATCACCCCCGAGGCTAGGGGACTAGTGGTGCTACCTAACATTCAATCATCCTCTTCAAAGCCCTCAAACCCCATCTCCAGGCGAGGGTCGGAGGGGGAGGGAAGCCTGGTGAGGTGAGGTGCTCATAGCGGGAGACTGATGCACTTGCTCTGGGTGTGGTGATGGAATGCAATGTGATGAGGCAGGCAGTGGCGATGGGGTGTGATGTGATGGCTCAGGTGGTGGCGATGAAGTGCAATACGATGGCTCAGGCAGTGGCAATGAGGTGCAATGGGGTAGCAATGGAGTGCGATGCGATGACAGAGAAGGTGGTGAGGGAGAAAGCTGTGATGACCAGTGAGGTGGCGACAGAGACCACTGCGATGAATGATGAGGTAGTGATGCATTTAGTTGCGATGGCTCACGCCGTGGCAAGGGAGACAGAGACAGGGGCTGAGGTGGTGTGGGAGATGGAGGCCAGGACGAGAAGGCAGCGATGGAGTGGCAGAGTGCCTTTGTGGAGACACAGGTGACACGGGAGACGGGAAGCAGCTGGAGGTTAGGTCCAGCACTATGGGCCGAGCACATCCTCAACGGGAGATGTCCCTTGGTGTTTCTTTGCTGGTTGAAGGTTGGGGGAATGCTGTGCTGGTTGAAAGGTGGCGAGATGTTCTGCTCACTGAAGGCTGGGGAGATGCTCTGCTTGTCAAGGGCTGGGGAGATCCTTTCTGGGTCGCTGGCATGTTGGGGGCCTGCTTGAGCAAGGCTGAGATTGTAGTCTGTCTGGCTGCCCTCTTCTTCCCCTCCAGCATCGTCCTGTACACTTTCATCTCCTCCTTGAGCCAATTAGCTGCATCTCTGCTTCCTCCTGGGATGGGGTTGTGTGTTTGCATAAGCTCAATCATCTCATCCAGTTTCATTAGCGTTGCCTTCAAGATTTTTATATTCAGAGCTCACACTTCAGGGATGACCTCCTCCTCTGCCTCCTGGTGTGCCTGCTGGATCTCCATATTGAGAAGCTCGTTGTTGCTGAGCTCCTCCCTGTGGCTCTCAAGAATCTCCTCCACATCATCCTCATCGACCTCACCGAAACCTGCCTCGTGTGACAATTCCATTACTTCCTGCCGCACATGCTGCACAGGTGGAGCTTGCACACTATCGGGGAAGCCAGTGAAGGAGTGGACACACTCTGGCCACAACTTCCACCACACATCGTTCATGGTGGCCTAGCTAACCTCACTCGATGCTGCAGTGATATTCTCTTGGATGTAGCATATGTTGTAGCCCTTCCAAAATTGCTGCACTGTTGTCCTGTCATTACTGTCACCAACTGCTGCATAGTGCAGCGGAGGTAATAAGCTTTAAAGGCAGCAATCACCCCTTGGTCTATCAACAGCAACAAGGACGGTGTTGGGGAGCAGGAACACCACTTCTGTATTGCTGACCCATCCTTTCATCGTGGGAGGGTGGCTAGACACATTGCCTACCACGATGAGAAATCTGTTTGCCAAATTCTCCCGCGAGGCATACCTCTTCAGCACACGAGACAGGTACGAGTGGAAATATGATGAACAGATACCAGAAGTCAGCCAGGCCTTCTTGTTTGACTTCCAGATAACCCCAAGGTTCTCTTTAACATACCCCACCAAGGCCCTGGGATTCTCAGAGTGGTAGACAAGGAGTGGCTTCAACTTTAGGTAGCCCTCGGTGTTGCCCCCCAGCAGGAGTGTCAGTCGGTCCTTTGAGGGTTTGAATCATGGTGTAAACTTTTCTTCTGTTGCAAGAGATGTCTTGGAGGACATTCTCTTCCAAAAGAGACCAGTCTCATCAAAATTCAAGACCTGCTTTGCATTGTAGCCACCCTCCACGATGATGCATTTGAGTTCATCAAGAAACACTGCTGCCACCACTGTATCTGCACTCGCCGACCGTACATCTTCATGTGGTGGAGGTTAGCCTGCCTCTTGAACCAGTCAAACCACCCATGGCTCGCCTTAAAGGTCTTGCTATCATCAGTAATCCGCCTGACCTTCATTCCATCCCATAGCGAGAGAGCCTTAGTGCATGTAATTGCCTTGCTCATGGGTGCCTTACACCAGTTCTGATCCATCACCCACGTGCGCAGCATCCGCTCCAGCCTGTACATCACAGGCTCTCGCTGGCGGGTGATATGGGAGGTACATAAGGTTGCAACCTCCCCAGCACAGCCTTAATGGCCTCCTTCTTCTTGATGATGGTGGAGACAGTCGAGTGGGCCAGGTGGAGAGCCGATGCAATAGCACACATACCTTCGCCTTTGTTGTGGCACTTAAGAATTTCTATTTTCACCTCTAGTGACACAGTCTCACCTACATGCTTTGAGGGAACATCACCAGCACCACCACTAGCAGGCCGCTTAGCACCATGACTAGGGCCTCCACTACCACCCCACTAGCCCCACCACGTGCAGCACTCTTACCAGACATTATCATACTTATTTAGGCCAAAAATCACACAATATTGCACACCACACATGATTAGTATCACTGCTCTACTCACGGCACTACTCAAACACAGTTACGATGCACTAAGATAGCAGCTTGTTTGTGGTGCAACACAATGCATGGTGGGCAAGTGTGAGTTCCTCACTCTGAGATGGCCAATGCGAGAAGAATGATATAGGTGAGCATGGGGTGACTGATGACTGTGGGGCCTGCACGAGCGTTTCTGTGCATGCTGGGAGGCAGGCAGGCTCAGCTGGCAGTGGGAACGCAAGCTATTCAAAATTTCAGCCTGTCACCTATGGACGCAATGTCGGAGGGCCCATCATTAAACCAGGGCTCTGCCATCAGGTATCGGGGTGTGGTGGTATTTGTAACCACATCGCTAAGCCAGGGTATCGCATCTAGAGGTATCGTAAACCGGGGTATTACTATATATATATATATATATATATATATATATATGCAGGCAGGGGTACCCGGTGTTGCCTGTGCCAAAAAGGCAAACACTCTAATTCTGTTTGTTCTACTTCAGTCTTATTACTGCAGAAAGGCCATGTACACTCGAGGAAAGTTCTGCATTATACACTCGCTCGCCACTTCGAAACAGGAAATGTGAGACAAATGGTAACGAAGCAATAGCTAACATTCAACTCTCTGATTACTGTGTGAGAGGGATGGGGAAGGAAGAGGGAGGGATTGCAACTATCAGCCCCCATAACCTTCCTTCTTTAACTTCTCCCCTCCCACACAGTGGTACCATACATTTGAGTGACTGGCTACTGCTTCAGTAGTGGTTGTCTCATGCATAAAAGTCCGAACTGGCAGGCAGGTATATAAAGCGGAATTTTCCTTGAGTGTACTTGTTATGCTTTTGAAAAAGGATTATAAGAAGTCCAGGAACTTTCTATTTCAGCTTTCACAGTAATTGTGCGCACTTGTTTGCTATTACCGATGACCTCAAATGACCTCCAATCAGTGACCTCAAATGACCTTGGAGGTCAACCTCACATAGCCTATGTCCGAACTGGAGGTCATCTGAGTCTCAATGCCAAAAATTATACTGCTTGGTCCAGTCGTTCCAGCATGAATTACCAGTGACCTCATATAGCCTCTGACCAGTGACCTCAAATGACATTAGAGGTCAACCCTACATAGCCTATGTCCAAACTGAAGGTCATGTGAATCTCTATGCCAAAATTTCAGCCGCAGGGGTACCCAGCATTGCCGGGACCAAAAAGGCGGACACCCTGCCAATACATAAAATGACCCAGATCTTTATTTTTACTCCCCCTAAAACTATCCTTGGGTCACTCGAATTCAGGATTCATTATATATATATATATATATATATATATATATATATATATATATATATATGGAGTCTCTGTGGTACAGTGGTAGAGTGTGTGTTTCGTACACAGGTGGACCAGGGTAATAAACTTTGGCAGTGTTCACCCGGCCACGTACTGCATTGGGGACACCAGGGGTGCTGTGGTTGGACCAGTGTCGCTTACTGTAAAGTATGCTTACACCCAGTCGGCTTGTGCAGATCGATTACACTTGGTTCACAGATTACGCACACATCCAAAGCCACTCCAACACTACAATTACACTAACAAGCACTTCTTACCCTACATACAATCTCTACTAGACAGCCTAAGCCACATGGTAGAGATACATTGGCTGTATCGTCCGGACTTCAGTCGGGATAGGCCGGTCCTGCAGTGGATACTCAAACAGCTGATGATGATGATGATATATATATATATATATATATATATATATATATATATATATATATATATATATATATATATATATATATATATATATACTGTATATGTGTATATAATTTATATTTATATTTATATTTATATACTGTAGATTAGGGTGCCTATTAAAAATTAATTTCTGAATTTCTTCTGCGGTACCCTCCCTTTTATCGTCTTTAATGACTGTAGTCCATAGTGATTTTGTTTTAGAATTGTTTGTGCATTTAATTAAAGGTTGCTCAAGAAGTTTGAAGTTAGAAGCTTGTTATCTAATGGCAGGTTATCTCCGCTCTTCATTACTCAATTATTTCTCAGACCAACTCAATACAATTCTGCCATGCGTTTATTGCAGCTGTATCACGACATATTTTCATCAGTCAAAACAGTAAGCATAACTGCCTTGAAATCACTACAGAGGAATATTATCCCCGATAAGCAATGACATTCTAGCTGCTGGGTAATTGACTCAGTGACTTGAAACAACCTGCAGTAGGTAATGCTTCTTTTCTTCAATTGTTGTGAAAGTTATATTGCATTAGTTTCACAGCTCGCTCTGCCCGGTCATTCACCGACGCCAAAATGTTGACGAATTTCTTTGTTCGCTGAAAATCTTCAAGTGAGTTCCAACTGTCTTGATCCGCTTATGTGAGAAAGTCTGTGTTCAATCCAAAGCATGGCAAGTACTGTTTGTGACAAAATCATGAAATTCGTTTTCAAAAATTTTGCTTCGCTCCATCTGGATTCGTTTGGATGATTCATCAGAACCATCTTTCTTCTAAGTGCTGACCATCTTTTTGTCAGTGTGTCTGTCTACGGCATCATCGAAAAATGCAAGGGCAATTAGCTCCTCACTCAGGTATCATAGGTGTCTGAGGAATGCCTTAACTACAGCAAACGAAATGCCCTTGTTGATAGCCTAGTAGTTTTTCACTAGCTTCATAAAGGCAAGATCATTGGTCGGAGCAGATGCTGGAATTGGGCACAGCGTCCAAGCTTTTGTGTACAACAGGCATCCAAAGAGGTTCATTTCCCTCAGTGCAGTTCCTTCACTTACCTTTAACTTGAACTTCTGTTTAAACATCCATATTTTTACACAGTACAGCAACTTGGCCATCCATCTAGCTCTTTGCATCGCTTCAGGGGCCACGAATCTTATACTACCTGGTGGACCATCACCAAGAAAAAGTACTGTTAATTCTAACAATTCACGGTAGTCATCAAGAACCTGCTGACTTAACAGAAGTGCTTGATTGGCGAAAACTATAACATCGTCCTTCATGCAAGTACATTTCTTCAGGACTTCAATGCAGACTGGATCATTGTTTGTTGTCTGAAACTGACTCTTGTCAGTTAGTGGCTAAATTTGATGAAAACGTTTGAACAAGCTAATATCAGGGCTGTTTGATGGACCACAACAGCATTTGAATACATCTCCAATCACAATTTCTTGTACATGGTCTCAACAAGCCAGATACAACATTTTTTTGCTAAGGCTTTTCACTGCCGCACCACAAGCCCATCTTAGTCTGCCAGTATTTCAGGGTGTGGTGTCAAAGCACATGGCCTTCATCTGATTCATATCCTACTTCCAACATTTTAACAACAGCATTGCTAGCTGTTTCACCCATACCATTTGGAAGTGTTGGGATGCTGAGAAGCTGCTCCACTTGAAATCCTGATAATAAAACTGGCAACCTGTCAGCTTTATCCCAACCTGTAATATCCGGCAACGTTTTACCCTCCCAATGCATACTATAGGTACGGATGCATCAAAATTGTTTTTTCCAGCTTGGGCCGTCTGTTCACGAAACTTCAGTCTTGCACTTCTGATTGATTCAGGATTGACAGTTACTGTAAACTAGAGATATCATGTCCAAGGCTTCTTGCAGGCTCGGCCAGGAGAAAGGTTGCATTATGGTTGCTGACATTGGCTCTGTCAAGTGCAGCACTTAATTCTGTTCTAACAATAGCCAAAGACCGCTGTTTGATACATCTTGATGAGCAGCATGGTTCAAAACTTGCCTCAAAGTCATCGACAACTAGTGTGGGCAAATCGTCTTTTGATGTCAGTTCATGTGCCTCAGCTGTGACATTCTCTCTCCTTCTTCCCCCTTGTTTACTTCTGAAATATTCCTCTCGCTTCAGTCTTTTTACCTTTCTGTCCTCTTGCAACTAGTGGAGTGTCCCCACTACACATATAGCCTATGCGAGGCCCACATTGGTCTTCTAAGAAGGCCCGGTCTTCAGCAAAACAGTTATCATTTTCATAGCATTTGCATGTGCTACATCAAACAGTTTTTCCAAACCTTCATGCAAAGAAGTTTCATTGGCTATCTGGATCTAAGTTCTGCGAATAATGTCCTTCAGTTTCTGCCATTGGTAAAACATTTTTTCAAGCTTCTCAATGGCATTATTTTCAATTGTTGTTGGAATACGAGCCACTGACCCCATCTGGAGAGCTTCAGCTATGGCACACCTTGAGCTGTCCCTGATTGTCTTATCAAGAACTTTATGTCGATGGGAAAAAGACGGAGAGCACCTGTCAGTAAGTCGGAAGTTTGATTCCTTGAAACTTTTCTGATGCTGGAATAATCATCCAAATCTGGGTGGCACTACGTGTTACTATGCCTAAAAGAGATGCATCTGCCATACTTTCTGTCGAGATACGGAATACTATTGACTAAGCTGAAATGCAAACAGAACAGCACAGGTGACCAGTGAGCAATATTATATAGCTGAGCATTGAATATTATTATAAAGCTGGTCAGATATTTGACAGTGTTTTAGAAACAGTTGGTACAATGTGACAGTGATGGCACCCAAAGGAGCAATGTTGTTAGATGATCGAAAGTTTGCCTGTAAAACTGAAGTCAGAAGTGCCCAATGGTTGTCCAACAGTTTAATTATTGAAAATACTAATAAATTTACTATCTGCTTGTCGTAAACCACATATGGAATAAGACTATCAAATAAGTTTCATCGAATCATCCAACCATAAGAGCCCTGTCATTAAGAAAAGCCCAAATATACTTGAGCGAGATATCGAAAACTTTACCCTCATTGAGGAACCAGTAAATGTTGACATAAAATTTGACTGAAATTTACATATATATACAGTACTTCATTCATCAGGCATAACAATTTTAGAGGGTACCCCATCAAAAATTTACAGCTTCGAATTTTAACGCTGGTTTGACGTGCACCCTAATATATATATATATATATATATATATATATATATAGATAGATAGATGGATAGATAGATAGAGAGATGGATATAGATAGATAGATAGATATAGATATATAAGTAATCCCTCTACTTTCCGGACACCCACTTCTCAGACATCCCCACTTACCGGACATTGTGGGCCTGGACCATCGGAACCGAAAAATGGCCAAAGAAAGAAAAAAATCCCCTAAAAATCCGAATTTTTTCCCAACCGTAATTTGAAATTGCTGCACGGCGCCAAACAGCTGCTTACACCATGGCCCCTTCACCCCTTCCTTCCTCCCCCCTCCCCCCTTCCCTGTCAGGGTTGCCGTTTGTTATTTTTCATTACCAAATGTGGGCCAATTTGGCAATGAAAAATTCGTTTGGTAATGAATCAGAATAATACATTACTAAATGGATTTTTCACATGTATGAGGATACACAGGATGGACATGGTGGATTGTTTGCTCTCTCTGATTAATCTGCTACCCTACATAGCATTAAAATAATCAACATGCTATTAATTATGAGAGTGATTACATGTATTTCCACTTGTATATATAATTAGTGAAGAATAAATGCTGGCTTTACGAATTTGGTAATGAAAATTTAAATTTGGTAATTTAAGTTGAGGAGATTGGTAATGTGGCCGTTGCGATCTGGCAATTCTGTTTCTCCGACATCAACAGTTACTCCCAAACTTCGATTGTGAATAGATCCTTATCGCACTTGAAGCCACACGTGCTCGTTTTTTGTGAATAAACAGTGAATATACTGCAATACCTCGCCTCTAGACCACATGGGAATTTACAGTATTGTGCAGTGTTAAGAAATTTGAACTTAGAGTGCAAAGGATCAACTGTGGAGTGCAAATTGGCAGTTTATCTGGCGGTTAGAACTGCAGTGGTGCAGTTAAGAACAATGTGCAGTGTTAAACAGTTATAACTCACAGTGCAAAGAATTAAGTGCAGCACAACACTGGATTACTGTACGTGCTTCAAGAGCATTTTCACCACTGCCAAAACTTTAGAAAAGCAGCCACAAACGTGAAGTAAGTACCCTGGCTGAGGTACAGTCACTTCTAATTCCTCATTCTTTGGTTCCTTTTCATTTATTTCATTCTTTATGTCCATTATTGGTGTGAATAAGGTATTAAATAGGTTTAAATAGGTGCTATGCATGTCCGGTAGGGAGTTATTTAGGTGGCTTTCAAAGTTAGGCTGGGTTAGGGTCTATAAGTACCAGTCCAGGAGGCTGGTGCCCACTATCTGGACAGGACCACTTTTGGACGTGCCTTTGGTTCTATTACGTCGGATAGTGGAGGGATTACTTATATATATATATATATATATATATATATATATATTCTGGAAAGAACGGCGGAAATATAGTGACAGCGTTAAGAAATATGAATGTGTGAAGGATATAAGTGGTAGATTATTAGCCCATGGCGATGAAGTAAGGACTAGATGGAAAAAGTATTTTTAAAGCCTGTTGAATGAGAATAGAGACAGCAGAGCGGCTGTAAACATGATTGGTTTGGGGGATGTGCAGAGAAGGAATGCAGTGCCAGGAAACGTGACACTCGCACAGTTGAAGAAGACTTTGAAGCCCCTGAAAAATGGGACAGCTAGCTGGGGTTGATGAGGTGTACAGAGATGGTTAAGTGTAGTGGAGAGAGCGGAATGAAGTGCCTGTTGGAGAAATGTAAGAGGATTGGATGAGTGAAATTGTGCCAGCGGAATGGAAAAAGTCTGTGATTTTACCCCTGTACAATAATTCAGGTGAGCGAAGTGAGTGCAAGAATTTTCGTGGCATAAGTTTATTGAGTGTGGTAGGGAAGGTATATGGAAGAATTATTATAGAGAAAGTAAGAGAGATATCAGAAGTCCTAAAGAGTGATGGACAGGGTGGCACTAGGAGTGGCAGAGGTTTTGTGGATTAAATATTTACAATAAGATAGATAGTGAAGAAGGGTTGTGAGAAGGACTATAAGGTATATATGGCATTCATGGATCTGGAAAAAGCATACGACAAAGTAAGCAGAGGAGGATTGTGGAAGGTTTTCCTCATGTACGGTGTAGATGGTAAGATGTTATATGCTGTCAAGAGTTTTTATGATGGCAGTGAAGCATGTGAAAGGTAAATGGGCATCTAAGTGAATGGTTCACGATCAATGTGGGCATGCGACAAGGTTGTGTGATGTCCCCATGGTTGTTATATATATATATATATATATATATATATATATATATATATATATATATATATATATATATATATATATATATATACTGATGGAGTGATGAGAGAAGTATAAACTCGAGTAATGGAAAGAGGGATGGCGTTGATAATGAATGGTGACAGATGGAATATCTCAAATACTGTATACTGATGATCAAGTACTACTGGCAAATACCAGCAAGAACTTGGTAGACTACTGCAGAGTTTTGTAGATATTTGTGAGCATCGTGCCTCGATAGTAAACGTAGAAAAGAATAAAGTGATGGTTTTTGAGAGAGAATGTGACTCCCAGTGTGATATTACAGTGAATGGAGAGAGACTGGAATTGGTGAGAGTTCAAACACCAGGGTACAGTGATAAAAAAGAGAGGATTATGTGCAAAAGGAGTGGAACTTAGGGTGACACAAGGAAGGAAGGTAGATGGTGCTATGAATGCCTTGATAAGAAACAGAGGCTTGAGTGTTGCAGCTGCATGAGGCTTACATAACGGAGTGTTAGTGCCAGCTTTAACATATGGATGTGAGACTATATGGTGTGGCATGAAAATTAAAAGTCAAGAGTGAGAGCAGTGGAGATAGGTCTGCTGAGGAATGTATGTGGAGTACAGAGAGTTGATAGGATACGATATAATGTGATTCGTGTAAGATTTGGAGTGAGAAAGTCTGTGGACAACACAATCAAGGAGAGTGTATTGAGAAGGTATGGGCATGTGGAAAGAATGGATAACAACTGAGTGGTGAAAAGGGTATATATGAACGACTTTGAAGGAGGAAGGAGGCGAGGTAGGCCGTAGAGAAGGTGGAGGGTTGTGGTGGATGAGTGGATGAGGAAGAGAGGAATGGAGGGTGATGAGGCTATGGGACCGACAAGAGTTCTAGCTGGCTGGATGAATGTTGTGAAAAGAAACGCATGATTAGGGATTTGACACCCCAGTTTAACGTGACAGCGTCCAGACTGACTCTATCGGATATGATTATGTGAAGCTACAGAATGTGTTGAATGTTTTTGGCGTATCACATAGAGCCAGGATTCCGGGGGCTTGAACGATGAGTGAATGGAAGCATGGCCTACTGGACCGGGCAAACTTGGACTGTCCTGTCTGGACGTTGCCACTTCTCACCGTATACTGTATATATCTATCTATCTATATCTATCTATCTATCTATATATATATATATATATATATATATATATATATATATATATATATATATATATATATGGGTTGTCCTTATCATCAAGTGACAGATTTTTTACGGGCCACCCCGCACTTTTGTTCCTGTTGGTACAAAATCTATACAGGCCAAAGTTCAGTCTTCTATTGTAGTATTTACTGGTGCTCCACTTGCCTCGAAGTTCATACTCTGGGGCAGCTGGGCTGAATACTATGCCAGCACAATTAGGTTGCCCTTACTGTGTCGGTATTAGCCACTTGTTGGTAGGAGGTGTCATGGGAGCTGATCTCACACTCATTGTTGCCTAGTTTGGGAGGCATTGGTAGCCTTTCAAACATTCAGGAGTCAGTGATGATGAGCTTCTATAACCTGTAACAGGAATTGTGCTGCTCCTCGTCCAATGACAGGGATGAAATCCTGCATTCAGTACAACTCCTGACTCAGTGAAGTCGTTCATGACTTTCAGTGATTAGACACATTGTTTGGCATTCTTGTATTGTCTCGTGCCATCCACATGCATGAGTCAACGTCCAGGAACCCACCAGAAGATCGAAGGAAGGAAGGAAGGTGGCGAGTGCTGCTTGTGGCGAATCAGGGAAAGTCTTCATTCGAATGACAGCCACATTCAGCTTCAGAGTCCTTCTTTTCTCAGGCTTATCACCCCCCTCGTTCTCCAGAGCTGCAATCATAGCCCTCTTCATTTCCAAGTCGAAGGACTTGACGAACGCTAGGCCATTCAGTTCCTCAGAGAGGTACCAGAGATGATGGCTGAAGGCCTTCACAGCGCAGATGAGACATCTGAGTCACCATAGCCCAGGATGTCTTGAAGGCCTTCAGGTCTTTTCGAGAAGCAGACGTGGCGACCGGCACTGAGAACCAGTACTGGATGTGGAGTGTGACTGTAGAGATGACGTACCACTTGAGTGTGGTGAGCTCTTGCACATAGAGCAACTGTCCGTGAAAAACGTAGATCTTGGCTGAGTAAATAATTTTGACCATCCAACAGGCAAGGTGGTAGGCGCCAGGCCACGAAATGTGCAAGCCATGAGGAGGACAATCACCGTGAGCTCAAGCAACTCCTGATAATCATCCTGTGGCTGTTGGGCAGTGAGTTGACAGCAGAAGGTGGTGACCTCATTGCAACGGGAAACAAGGTTGGTGAGCATCTTCAAGTGATCTGCTGCAGCAGAGGACGATCCCCACTTGAAATGCTTGAGGAGAGGGATGTCCAGCTCTAATGTGATGATGCCAGTACAGACTGTGAAGACTTTTTGGATCATGATCTCGCCGATGTGCTTCTTGCAGCCTAGGCAAGTGAGTCCCTTCTCCATCTTCTGCTGCAGGAGAGTGCAGGCCCCAAAGCGAATTCCGGTGTTGCTAGCAGTTGTGCCGAAGGCCATGCTTGTCTCCAAATCCACCAGGTCCCATTCTTGTACAGCAGCAAAGATCGCCTCCACCATGGCAACTCCTGTTTCTGATCGCAGCTTGTGGACATTCAGCAGCTTGACAGTTCCCTCTCCAGACACCAGGACGGATAAATATTCCAACTTTTCTTGGCCAGATTCTTCAGTGACTAACTTAATGTCCCAGTGAATGGTGATGGGAACATCAGGGTTGAAGGATGAGCACAGAGCTCCTGCCTGTTTGCCACGGGCCTTGATTTGTCCCTAACAGATGCTCTACCAGTTCAAAGCCATTGTTGAAGGGTCTTTGCCATACACAGATGCTGCAGCAGCCAAGATGTGAACAGAATTCCGGTCGCAGGTCTTTGTGTGATACAGGACATTAGACAAATCTGGAGTGATGATGGATGCACGAGATCGCAATCATTGTCATTTGGGTGAGAATGTGGAAGCTGACGTGGATGGCTGGGGACCAAGTTTTTTGTCCTCTTTGCCCTCTTCAGTTCCCCAGCTCAGTGGAAGCTTATACTGCAGCTCATCACTGCTGCTCTCTTAGTTCCTGATCTCGGGAATCCTCCTCTCTCTCATGCTTCTTTACTTGAGCATCTGATAGTTTTCAGCTGATACCAAGCATGATGCCTTGGCAGCCTTCCTCCCATTGAGCCTTCAGAAATGCCTTGTCCTCTCCATTCTTCAGGAGCTTCATGGCATTTGTGTGTGCCAAGTCAAACAGGTTCCTCAGCTTCAGTTTGCTTCCCTTCTTCCACCTCCATGTTCTTGTCCTTCAGCCTACTAAGGAAAAACTATTCTCCTTACAGATTTTTAAACTTTTGGGATCCTGTCCTACCTCTGTATCACTGTAATTTTGGTCCAATACCAGAGTCCAAAGACCTCAGAGTCCATGACCACTGTAGCATCCTGCAGGATCTTCTTTTCCTTCTGCAGAAGATGGAACAGCCTCCAGAGGACATCTGACCACCTGTGAGCTGGACAAGGGTGTCTCCAACAAACCAGATCATGTTCTTCCTGGTTTTCTTCTCTTCCTTGCATCTGTCATGGTCATCCTGCTCCTAAGGAGAAGGCTGTTCGCTAGCTAAAGCCACTGCAATCAAACTTCGAGACTGACTTACCACCTGGGAAGATTCCTCGGATGAAAGACTGTTATTTACATTCGTAATGCACAGAACAACAGTTTGCTAAGCCAGTCAAAGGGGAACGACACATTACTGATGACCCAGCTCCTGCACCCCTCACCCTACCACAATCCTCCCAGAGGCCGTCGTATCTTCTCTCCCCCCTCCCTGTCACTGCCTGCCTTTCCCGCCGTGACCACGTCCTCTTGTGGATCAGTGAGAGGTTCCCACGAATGTGGTCCCATTCTTCTGTCTCGGGGGGAACTTCAGGGCCACTGGGGCACCAGAATTCTTTAAGCAATGCACACAAAAATTTTACGTGCGATCGTGTGTTTTTACGTCAGTGACATAATACTAGGGGTGGCCCATGAAGATTTACCATATTCAGTTTTCACAATATTAAAAAGTGACAACCCCATATATATATATATATATATATATATATATATATATATATATATATATATATATATATATATATATATATATATATATATGGGGAGGTATGGAGGGGCTGGCTGATGAGGCATTGAGTGAGACTGTGGTCAGATATATATATATATATATATATATATATATATATATATATATATATATATATATATATATATCCTCTGACCACAAAGTCTCATCAATGCCTCATCAGATCACCCTCCAAATCTCCCCAGTCCTGAACCTGTCATGGTGACCCGATGGCACTCTGATAGGGCAAACTGAGACGGATTTAGAAATTATCTTGCCCAGGAGAGGCATTTCCATGGCATTCTTTTCTTTCCTTTTAGTGATGTCATTTCTAACCAGTCCCACATTAATGACTTAATACTAGCTGGTATGGATATATATTGATATCAAGTCAACAATTCACTGAAAGATCGAACTCCAAAATGGTTTGATAGCAACTGTGCTAGAGGAATGGCCTAAAAATCACTAGCATATAACTCTTACCTAATCCGCTGCATCCCGGCAGATTTTTCACCACTAACCCTCCCCAATCCTGGCCAGAGTTTGGAATTTTTAGAGAGGTTCAAACCTCCGTTTTTCATGAGAAACAATGGCGCAATTCACAAAAAAGTGCTCACCTGAGCTTAGAAGTGGTCTAAACAGGTGACCTTCCAAGCACCGGGTACTGTCATCATTTTCTGGAGCTGCTTCCTGTGCTGTCATCTGTGGTAGTCAGTAACTATTGCAAACCACTCAGAATAGGTAGATATTTGTTCATTTGGTACGAATTATATGTAGTACATTTAGAATATATTGGTTTTCACACAATAATTTTAGGTGATATAAGTGTTGTTTCACTCAATGAACACATCAACATACCATACCTTCCTTGGCGACATTACCTCCTCATCACTTGCCTGCTCGTTTCTCCCGTTGGTGCCACATAAACTCTGTCCTCCACATAATCATCGATTGGGGAATCATTCGCACCTTGAATTTCTCATACCGTGGAACATAACATGTCTCTACTGGCCAGGTCACTACTGCTAACAAGTGAGTTGCCAAGACAGTGATGTGCATGTGGGGGGGGGGATCAAGCGGGGGAAGGCAGTGTCACGGGCCTGGTGGTGGGTAGAGGAAGGTCCCCCGCATATGCTGACCCAAAATAATGTGCGCCTAAACTTTAAAAATGTGCAAATGACGGACCTTGCAATTGCAAAACGTATCAATACGTCGATGGGACTCACTGTGACAAAATGTTATGACGTATCCATACTCTAATGGGATGCTTCAGCAGTGGCGGATCCAGGAGGGGTGGGGGCCGCCGTCCCCCCTTCTAGCTATGAATGGCGCCCTCTAAGAGCTGATTATTATAAAATATCAATATCAGTAAAAATAAAAAGGTATAATAATAATAATAATAAGATAATCCATAGCAATAATGATAATAATAATAGTATCAATAATGGTAATAATAATAATAATAATAATAATAATAATAATCATCATCACCATAAAAGTACCACAACTTGCCCCAAAATGCTTTCAAATGCTTGTGAAATGTTATAAAGCTTTTTGTGGCCAGGGCTCCACCCCAGACCCCATTGGGGGAGCTACAACTCACCCCAGACCCCCTACCTTATTGCCTCGCGCCTTCAGCACTCGGTGCCCCTTACATTGAGAAACAGCCCCCTCCCCCTTTCCTAAATCCTAGATCTGCCACTGTGCCTTGGGTTAAAATAAAAAACATCTGAATCACTCTTTCAATATAAAATTGCTAGAAACCATGCAAAAGCTGTAATAAATCTTGCTAAATCAAACTTCCCTTCAAAATGAAGCATCAAAACTACTTAACAACCCTTAATGACAATAGAATATCTCAGGTCAACTCTCTAACTCTTTCAATAATGACTTTAACTAGTCATCATCCATTCCCTCACTACAATCTTCAGATGGCAACATTACAAATGACCCATGTGGAAAAGCAAATATCGCTTGCCAGTACATTTGCCAGAAATTCAACCATTCCAGGAAGTCAGCCAGAACTTCCCAGTACTAGAACTTGATTCTCCCTGAAATTGTTCCATTCAAAATTCAGTAAAAGATACGTAAAATCCATCCTAGACAATTTTACCTACCGACAAAACTCCAGGACCAGATGGAATTTCACTCCAATTGTTTTTGAAAAAGTGTTCCCCAGAACTTGCC
>NC_136969.1:21644910-21668256 GCF_032717465.1 Coenobita brevimanus | reverse complement strand
TAGTTCCTGATCTCGGGAATCCTCCTCTCTCTCATGCTTCTTTACTTGAGCATCTGATAGTTTTCAGCTGATACCAAGCATGATGCCTTGGCAGCCTTCCTCCCATTGAGCCTTCAGAAATGCCTTGTCCTCTCCATTCTTCAGGAGCTTCATGGCATTTGTGTGTGCCAAGTCAAACAGGTTCCTCAGCTTCAGTTTGCTTCCCTTCTTCCACCCTCCATGTTCTTGTCCTTCAGCCTACTAAGGAAAAACTATTCTCCTTACAGATTTTTAAACTTTCGGGATCCTGTCCTACCTCTGTATCACTGTAATTTTGGTCCAATACCAGAGTCCAAAGACCTCAGAGTCCATGACCACTGTAGCATCCTGCAGGATCTTCTTTTCCTTCTGCAGAAGATGGAACAGCCTCCAGAGGACATCTGACCACCTGTGAGCTGGACAAGGGTGTCTCCAACAAACCAGATCATGTTCTTCCTGGTTTTCTTCTCTTCCTTGCATCTGTCATGGTCATCCTGCTCCTAAGGAGAAGGCTGTTCGCTAGCTAAAGCCACTGCAATCAAACTTCGAGACTGACTTACCACCTGGGAAGATTCCTCGGATGAAAGACTGTTATTTACATTCGTAATGCACAGAACAACAGTTTGCTAAGCCAGTCAAAGGGGAACGACACATTACTGATGACCCAGCTCCTGCACCCCTCACCCTACCACAATCCTCCCAGAGGCCGTCGTATCTTCTCTCCCCCCTCCCTGTCACTGCCTGCCTTTCCCGCCGTGACCACGTCCTCTTGTGGATCAGTGAGAGGTTCCCACGAATGTGGTCCCATTCTTCTGTCTCGGGGGGAACTTCAGGGCCACTGAGGCACCAGAATTCTTTAACCCGTCACGTCCTGAAGTCTTCTGCACCTCCAACATTCCCCAGTCCCGAGGTATTTTCGAAAAAAAAATTTTTGGCTAAAACCTTCGCTTTTGGTGAGAAACATCGAAAATTCATAGAGAAATCACTCACCTGAGGTTTAAAATACTCAATCCAGGTAGGAGTTCCTCCTTACCTGACTGGGTTTTCTAACATGCTGGCACCAAAGAAAACAAGTTCTATGGGAGAGTAACTATTTTATCCACTCATAAATGGTATTTATTTATTTACTTAGTACGAATGTATATGTAGTATGAGAGTATATTGGTTTTCAAGCAGTAATAAAGGCATTATAAGCATTGTTTCGCTCACTAACTAATCACCACACCTGACCTTTTTTTGCCACATTACCTGATCATTATTTCTGGCTGTTTCTTCTTCTAATGCTATGTAAACATTGTCCTCCACATTGTCATCGATTGGGGAATCACTCTGGCTCTGAATATCTTTACTGGCCAGGTCACTGGTAACAGGTGAATTGCCGAGACAATGGCGTGAGGGGGGGAGGGGGGAGGTTATGCGGTGTAAGGCATTGTCCCTGCTTGGCATCTTGTAGAGGAATAGAGGAAGGTGTCCCGTGTATACATACGAAAAATCACGTGCGAAAATTGAAAATTGTGCAAATTAGGGATCTTGCAATTGCACGACGTAGCGGTACGTCGCCGGGACTGGCAAATGCAAATCGTTGCAACGTACCCATACGTCGACGGGACGGGGTGGGTTAAGCAATGCACACAAAAATTTTACATATGGTGTGTTTACGTCAGTGGCACAATACTAGGGGGTGGCCCATGAAGATTTACCATATTCAGTTTCCACAATATTAAAAAAGACAACCCAAATATATATATATATATATATATATATGTATATATAGTAATCACTCTAATATCCAGACGCCCAATAACCGAACATCCCCACTACCCGGACCTTATCATCCTGGGATCCAATATTCCCAAAATGGTCTGAAAACCCCCAAAAATAAAAAAATAAAACGATTTTTTCACGTCCGTAATTTGAACTTGCCGCGCGTGCCGCGGGAGAGCATTGCTTTGGTGCGTCATTCCTCCGACGTCCGATAGAGTGCCACTGCATCCTCCCCACTTCCCGCCTGTCTCTCACCGCGACTGGACCTAGGCTCTTCACAATGGCTGCCCACGTGCTCGCTTTTGTGGTGGTGCCGCACCTGCTGCAGGGCCTCCTGCTGCTCTCAGGCCTCCTCTTAGTGTCTGTGATGATGGCCCCGCTACCTTAGAAAAGGAAGAGAGTGGTGTTGACTCTGGAAAAGAAGAGGGAGATATTGGAGAAAGTTGATGTGGGTTGGTCTTCTTCCCGCATTCTCTGCGAGTACAACCTGGCCCGCTCGACTTTGTTCGATATCAAACGTTCCCGAGACAAACTCATGCAGTACACGGCTGATTTCTCGTCGCGAAGCAAACGCAACATGGAAAGGAAGGTTATGTTTACCCCCAAGTTTGCAGAAATCGACCGATCCACGTTGATTTGGTACCGACAGCTGGTGTGATGGTACGTGGAACGGAGCTGAAGGCTGCTGCTGAGAAGTTCGCAAGGCTTCACGACGCCCTAGACTTCAAGGCATCCGAGGGTTGGCTCTTCGCGTTCAAGTTGCGACATGGCCTTGCTAACCGTAAAGCACATGGCGAAGCATTGGATGCTAACGAGGATGGAGTTGACAAGTTTCGGCACAAGGTGAAAGGCTTGATCAACAGGGAGGGCCTAACTCTCGGTCAAGTCTACAGTGCTGACGAAACAGGCCTATTCTATCGCTCGCTGCCAACGAACACTCTAGCCGAGGAGACGGAGAAGCGTGTACCTGGCCGCAAGCTTTCCAAGGAACTGATATCTGCTTTGTGTTGTGCCAATGCTAACGGCATGCACCGGCTTAAGCCCGTTGTTGTTGGCCGTGCAAAGCAGCCTCGGTGCCTTCGTGGGGTCACAGCTGTGATTTTCAAAGACTGGTTTCACCGTCACTTCGTCAAGGAGGTCATCCATTACCAGACGAAGACACTGAGAATCCCTCGCGATCAGGTAAAGGCTCTCCTTCTGCTCGACAATGCACCTGCCCGCCCGTGCGACAAGGACTTGGTGGCTCAGAATGGCCGTATTAGGTGCATGTTTCTGCCACCTAATACGACTGCTCTCATTCAACCCATGGACCAAGGAGTGATCGTGGCAACAAAGCGCCTGTACCGTCGGAAGTTCCTGGACGAGGTGATGGTTGTTCTCGAGGACGAGGACGAGCGCAGGGAAGGACGTGACACATGAGGCAAGCGGACTTTGGAAAACCTTCGCCGCTACAACATCAAGTCTGCGCTGTACAACTGGGCTAGTGCATGGAAGGAAGTCCCTGTGAAAACTCTTGAAAATGGTTGGTCTCATCTGCTTCTCAGAACGAATGTGGAGTACGATTTTCTAGGGTTTGACGTGGATGACTTCCATGCACGGCTACGTACGCAAGGCGACGATGTTGATGTGGATGATGTCCACATATATATATATATATATATATATATATATATATATATATATATATATATATATATATATATATATATATATATATATATATATATATATATATATATATATATATATATATATGGGGAGGTTTGGAGGGGCTGACTGATGAGGCATTGATGAGATTGTGGTCAGAGAATACATACATATATATATATATATATATATATATATATATATATATATAACCTCTGACCAGAATCTCATCAATGCCTCATCAGTCACCCCCTCCAAATCTCCCCAGTCTGAACCTGTCATGGTGACCTGATGGCACTCTGATAGGGCAAACTGAGACGGAGTTAAAAATTATCTTGCTGACATTCCATGGCATTCTTTCTTCTTTAGTGATGTCATTTCTAACCAGTCCCACATTAATGACTTAATAGTAGCTGGTATGGATATATTCATATCAAGTCAACAATTCACTGAAAGATCGAACTCCAAAATGGTTTGATAGCAACTGTGCTAGAGGAATGGCTTAAAAATCACTAGCATATAACTCTTACTTAATCCACTGCATCCCGGCAGATTTTTCACCACTAACCCTCCCCAATCCTGGCAGAGTTTGGAATTTTTAGAGGGGTTCAAACCTCCGTTTTTCATGAGAAACAATGGCAATTCACAAAAAAGTGCTCACCTGAGCTTAGAAGTGGTCTAAACAGGTGACCCTCCAAGCACCTGGTACTGTGTTTTCTGGAGCCGAACTGCAGCTGTCATCTATGGTAGTGGTAACTATTGCAAACCACTCAGAATAGGTAGACATTTGTTCATTTGGTACGAATTTATATGTAGTACAAGAATATATTGGTTTTCACACAATAATATAGGTGATATAAGTGTTGTTTCACTCAATGAACACATCAACATACCGTACCTTCCTTGGTGACATTACCTCCTCATCACTTCTGCCCGTTTCTTCCGTTGGTGCCACATAAACTTTGTCCTCCACATAATCATCGATTGGGGAATCACTCGCACCTTGAATTTCATACCGTGGAACGACATGTCTCTACTGGCCAGGTCACTGCTAACAAATGAGTTGCCAAGACAGTGATGTGCATGTGGGGGGGATCACGCGGGGGAAGGCAGTGTCGCGGCCTGGTGGTGGGTAGAGGAAGGTCCCCCGCATATGCCGACCCAAAATAATGTGCGAAACTTAAAAAATGTGCAAATGACAGACCTTGCAATTGCAAAACATATCAATACGTCGATGGGGCTCACTGTGACAAAACGTTACAACGTATCCATACTCTAATGGGATGCCTCAGCAGTGGCGTATCCAGGAGGGGTGGGGGCGGCCGTCCCCCCCTTCAGCTATGAATGGCGCCCCTAAGAGCTGATTATTATAAAATATCAATATCAGTAAAAATAAAAAAGGTATAATAATAATAATAATAATAATAATAATAATAATAAGATAAACCATAGTAATAATGATAATAATAATAATATCAATAATGGTAATAATAATAATAATAATAATAATAATAATAATAATAATGATAATAATAATAATAATCATCATCATCATCACCATAAAATTACCACAACTTGCCCCAAAATGCTTTCAAATGCTTGTGAAATGTTATAAAGCTTTTTCTAACCAGGGCTCCACCCCAGACCCCATTGGGGGAGCTACAACTCACCCCAGACCCCCTACCTTATTGCCTCGCGCCTTCAGCACTCGGCGCCCCTTACATTGAGAAACAGCCCCCTCCCCCTTTCCTAAATCCTAGATCTGCCACTGTGCCTCGGGTTAAAATAAAAAAACATCTGAATCACTCTTTCAATATAAAATTGCTAGAAACCATGCAAAAGCTGTAATAAATCTTGCTAAATCAAACTTCCTTCAAAATGAAGCATCAAAACTACTTAACAACCCTAATGACAATAAAATATTCAGGTCAACTCTCAACCCTTTCAATAATGACTTTAACTAGTCATCATCCATTCCCTCACTACAATCTTCAGATGGCAACATTACAAATGACCCACGTGGAAAAGCAAATATCTTTGCCAGTACATTTGCCAGAAATTCAACCATTCAGGAAGATAGCCAGAACTTCCCAGTACTAGAACTTGACTCTCCCGAAACTGTTCCACTCAAAATTCAGAAAAGATACGTAAAATCCATCCTAGACAATTTACCTACTGACAAAACTCCAGGACCAGATGGAATTCCTCCAATTGTTTTGAAAAAGTGTTCCCCAGAACTTGCCACTGTTCTAGCTAAATTGTTCAGACTATGCGTACGTATTTTGTCATTCCCTAATTCACTGAAAGAAGCCAATATCCACCCAATTCCAAGGAAAGGGCGTTCCTCTGACCCCTCTAATTACAGTCCAGTAGCCATCACATCTTCTCTTCGTATAGTATTTGAAACTGTAATTATTAATCATTTGGTAAAAAAAAACTTTAATCCAGCAGCTTGATTAATGATAGACAATAGAGTTCTCGTCACTAAAGATCCACAGTTGACATACTCAATCTCCTGACTCATACCATCAATCAATTAACTGACCAACATGGAGAAACTTATGCAGTAGTTCTTGATATTTCTAAAGCTTTTGACAGAGTGTGGCACCATTCCCTGCTCTCCAAACTCACTTGCTATGGACCAATGTCTTTTATTCCTCTGCTTTCCTCATATCTCAGTGACAGGAAAATAAGAGTAAAAGTAGATGATGTATGTTCCAATTTCCACTCAATCTGGCGTGCTACAAGGATCTAGTTCTAGCACCAACCCTATTACTAGTTCATATTAATGATCTCTTATCTATCACCCACAATCCCATCCATTCATATGCAGATGACTCAACACTTCACAGTTCATTCACACTCAAACACCCATTTACAAAGTTTAATATCTCTAACTCTCATTTCAGTACAGCCATCTCCATAAGTGAAAACTTATCTAAGATCAATGAATGGGGACAAAATAACCTTGTCTTCTTTAATGCTAGTAAAACCATATATATACAGTTTACTAACAGCCAGATATTGCCAGATTCGTTTTTTTACTTTCAGTGCTACTAATATTCCCATCTCCAAAAGTACTGGAATTCTCGGTGTTCCACTTAACAATGCCGTCAGTTGGACCTCTCATGTCAGATCACTTGCTAAAACCGTCTCAAAGAAACTTAGATTATTGTACAGAGTCCATAATCTCAGCTAGAATATTGCTGACACTTGTGGAATGGATGTGGAGAGGTTGCGCTAAAACAACTAGACATAATTTAGAAGAAAACTGTTGGAAATATTAATGACCCTAAAATTAATGATAAACTACCTCCCATACAGGAAAGAAAGAATCCTCTCTTGCATCATTTTACAAACATTTTTATGGCAAATGCTCAGAGGAAGTTGCGTCCATTGTGCAGCCTCTCCATGCCTTCCCTCGTGCTAGACGGATGTCTGGTGGCGCCATTGACCGGAATGCCACGCAGCAATACTGCTGAACATCTGCCTATCAGAATTCTTTTATTCCCTGAACAGCATCTCTCTGGAACTCACTTCCTCGAAGTTGTTTCTCCTCAAACATGAACCTACAGCTGTTCAGTTCAGTTATAGATATTTAATGATTGGAAGCCACCAGTAAGAGATCTGACAGCCATGCAAGACGGACGTGCTGACATTGCCTGTGACCCATTGAGGGGGGCAACCAGCCAGCCACAGTCTCCTGCCACCCAGAAGATCCGGGGGACAATGGTTTGGTTTAGCATACTGGTGGGGTATGGATTCATCAAGTGCCAGGATACTGGCGTTGATGTTTTTGTGCACCCCCAGGCAATCTTTAAGCCAAACCCACGGAACCTCCAACGCTCCCTAGGTGATGGAGAGGCGGTGGAGTTTAGCGTGTTTGGAACCCCCAAGGGTCCTGAGGCCCGGGATATTACTGGGCTGGGAGGTGTAGCCATGCAAGGTTCTGCTAATACACGGCAAATTCCCACGGCCTGCGGACGTCTGGCCAGGGATCCTGGGAGTTTCAGACAGATAAACCTCGTCATGGAGATGTGCATCGCAACAGCTAAGGCTTTTTCCGGGGATGATAAAAGGGCTTTGTGTGTTCTCCTCCCTAAGATCTTCGAGGAGAACGGGCTGCCTCGTCTTATCGTCCCTGATTGCTTCACCCGCGATATACACTCGGTCCCTCACCGACGGGAGCGTCGGGCTCGCCACCCACGATCCTCTGCTCCTTGCCAGACACGAAGGAACAGGCTTAGGCTGGAGGCCCCCCTCAACTGATGGACTGCTTTCCAGATCACTGACCTGGCTCCGGACACGATCACCGACACGACCACAGTGGAAGTCCACCATCTGCCATCAATGTCTGAGGAGGAGTGAGACTCTACTGACACTGCCTCCATGACCGAGGATGCGACGACCAGCTCCTTGGCCGAGGGGGAAGTCGGTGAGTCCCCCCCTCTTCAGGCAGAGGAGGGCACACCATCTCGCCCTCCCATCATCGACCTCATGGATCAGCTAGACATAGCCTCCTATAGACACCTTCTGGCTCCCAGTGCCTACACATGGTCGTACCAGCTTGGAGCAATGGCATACTCCATCCTTTATGATCTGCTACGAGCTGCCGACCAGTGCTGACTGTCAGGGTGGAAGAGGTCCATCTAGCTGACCTACGAGCATTTTATCATATACTCCAACCACGACTGGGCCTCTAGATCAGCGATGCTGAGTGGTGCAGGAGTGCCCTGTGGACTGTATATAATAGAACTGGTTGGCCTCATATCCCACCCTGAAGGTGATGGCCATTAAGCCACAATAAAAAACACCAGTAATTTGGTGCGTGGATTATTCTTTTTAATTCATTTGTTTTGTTCTGTTATTTAAATATATATATATATATATATATATATATATATATATATATATATATATATATATATATATATATATATATATATATATATATATATATATATATATATATATATATATATATATTTACATAGGTGGGAAGTACTGAGGTACTAAAGTACCAATTTACATTACTGAGTTACAATTTGAGTACCGGTAGCAGTAGTGACACTACTTTTTCGTTATGTACTGAAATTGGTACCGACGGTACATTCTTTTAGCATATTTTGTCGGTACTTGATACCGGTACATTTTATTTATCTATATTCACTCATTGCATGATAAAAAAAATGTGAGGAGAAGGCCTACATGGGAGTGCTGTTGCCAACCCTGGCCATGTGCCTCAAGAAATTAAAATAGGCGAAGGAAAGCGCCGATCTGACAGTGTGGTAGCCTCTAGTGAATGCAGTGACTGAGGGTGTGGAAGGCAGGTTCGGCCATCATTTCAAGGACAGTGGTTGCTTGCTTGCTGCTGCCTTTCATCCCCAATTCAAGATATCGTGGTTGGCGCGGTTACCCCTAGTCCGCCTTCTACGACACAGAGAAAATGAGGAGGAGGGTGGAGAAGATGCTGTCACTACTGGAGTGCAAGCTAGAGGATGCGGAGAGCAGCACCACTGATGATGATAATGATGAGCAGGATCTTAAAGAAGAGTTTTTCGAACTCCTCTATGTAAAAGGGAGGAAGAAAAGGGAGAGTGGGATAAAGCTAGTAAAGGAATTTTTGGAGAAACCCCAGAAACATAAAATCAACAAGGACTGCTTTCCTTGCAAGGTTTTGAGAGACTTTTTTGTAACTTATAACATGCCAATACCATCCAGTGCTGCTGTGGAACGTTTGTTTCCATTGGGGAAGGACGTGCTCAAACCAAAACAGATGGAACACAGTGACTATCATTTTGAAGTGCCCATTTTCCTCAGGGGCAACACTGGATAAGAAAACTGAAGTGCACTGTGTAACTATTAACCCTCCACGTGTCAGTACTGAAATAAAACGGTCTGATATAATTCCGGGCCAGTGTCAGTGCCGTTTTAAAACGGTAAAAAAAAAAAAAAAATTCACTGTGACCGCATTTTTCAAGATTCACGGGTAAAAATTGGCAGACACATATGGTAACTGTTCCTCTACCATCTCCCAGGCTGTCAAGGCCATACACTCACTCACTCACTCCCCCTTCTCACACTTGCTCTGTCACTTGGCCTGTGTGCCTCACCCAGTGCTGTTCATAGTGAAGGCATTTTGTAAATATTATCATGTACGTGTTAGTTGTAAATATTTTCTTGTAAATGTAAGGACTTTATAGTGAAGTCAAGTAATAAATGCCTTCTTGTAAGTGCCAGGACTGTACATAATGAAGTCAGGTTGTATGTATCTTCAAGCAAGTGTAAGATAATGCATTCACAGTGAGAAAGACACGCCAATTGTGATAGATGTTGAAGTAATAAGTAATCAGAAAAGTGTACTGAACATTGCTATACCTTCCCAGCATAAATACCTGAGTATACCTTACACAGAAAACGACTTTCTCTCACCTACGTGGTAAACATGAGAGAGCGGGTATACCTGTATATGAGTATGCAGGACTCAATAAAACCCATTTCCAAGCATCGGTGAGCATTTTAATGGTTAAATTCGTTGTTTGCACATCAAAATTTATCATTTTAGCCAATAAAATAAAGGTCGAAAAATGGCTGGCATGGAGGTGACCCATAGGGCTAAAAATAGCTGGCAAACGGCGAGCTAATCAGATTATTGTGCATATAATGACACAATGTAGTCATAAAATTGTGTTTATTTTGATAGACATTAAACTGGGTGCATAAGAATGTGAATTACAGTGGCTGGTTAAAGTTTAGCAATCTTTGTACTGAAAGTAAAGGACTGAATGGTCACAAAACCATATGCTTTACTCACCCTATAGTTAATGTAACTGTGACAATTGTCTAACATCTTTCATCTCTCCTCAGGTCCAGCTGTGGTGACAAGACTGGTCTCTGGGTCCTCAGTGTGGTAACAAAAAAAAAAAAAAAAAAAATTAAAACTGAGCAAGTTTACTTAATTCATATTCATGTATCGAGTACCAAGTACTGAGTCGGTACTCTGTTTTTTTTTTTTGTACCGGTACCGGTAGTGACACTACAATTTTAGGAAAGCACTGGTAAGGGTACCAATGGTACTTTTTGTGTACCAGGTGACCTCCTCTGTATATACATATATATATATATATATATATATATATATATATATATATATATATATATATATATATATATGGATAATGGAGCCTCTATGGTACAGTGGTAAAGTGTGCATTTTCGTACATGAAGAACGAGGGTTCGCACCCTGCCAAGGTAATAAACTTTGGGAGCTTTCTTCAGGCCACATACTGCATTGGTGGACACAAGGGATGCCATGGTTGAACCAGTACTGTAAAGTATGCTTGCACCCAATCGGCATGCTGGGCCGATTACATTTGGTTCACAGACTATGCACACATCCAAAGCCACTCCAACACTACAATTACACTTACACGCACTTCTTACCCTACATACAATCTCTACAAGACAGCCTAAGCCACTTGGTAGAGATACATTGGCTGTATTGTCCCCACTTCGGTTGGGATAGGCCGGTCCTACAGTGGACACTCAAACGGCTGATGAGATGAGATAGATGAGATATATGGATAATGACCCTCCACTACGAGAATTAAAGTTATCCATATTGATGTGACTGACCAGGTCTTAGACAATGGTAAAGTTGAAACGGAAGGAAATCTGACAGACTACGAGTATTTGGGGCAAATTGCTGTGGATTGCATAAAGACTCCTAAAGCAAGAAGGATCTGTATTGGAAGGGTGAAATAAAAGTGTAGATGAAAGCTAACACTGCACGAAAAGTGGAAAAAAAATGAAATAGTGAAACACTAAGGTAACGAAAAATATAATAACGAAACACCACGGTATCATTAACCCATTAAGTTCTTGGTTTTAGCGCACTGACGATCTTCCTGTATGCAGGGTTTTTCCCCAGAAGTTGTCTTTTTAGCCCATCTTATCTCGCTAACAACAACACCTAAGCCCTTGAATATTAAATACCCCCTTGGCCCTGCCCGCTCTCCCATCGGCCCGAGTAGGAGTTCTGGGACGTAATGGATGCCAGTCTTGCCATGCCAGCGTTAGATAAATGTGTTAGGCGCTCTCACTAATCGATGCAACAAAACTTTTGTCTCTCTATTGCAAGTGTACCTAGGTCTTTAGGTGAAGGCATTGTGGAGGTAGGAGGTGATGAATGGAGATAATTTTTGCGGATGCAGCAAGCTGCATCCGTACAAGCTGATGAGTTGGTGATTATACAGGTAGCGTTAGCCAGTCTCTTGTGCCCCACCCCCTTGGCCCTGCCCGCTCTCCCATCGGCCCGAGTAGGAGTTCTGGGACGTAATGGATGCCAGTCTTGCCATGCCAGCGTTACATAAATGTGTTAGGCGCTCTCACTAATCGATGCAACAAAACTTTTACGTAACCCCTTAACTGCAATGATATCTTTTCCATTTGACTAGGAAATATGTTTTGTAGTAAAGGATGTTGGAAAAAAGTACCACGGAACGTCATCGGCCTAAAAGGTTTGTAAACGAAAGTTCCCTGTATGAATATAAAAAGGTATACCTTCTACAAAGAACTTAGTGTTTTGACTTTTTTCCTTATATTTGGTATCCACACACACACACACACACACACACACACACACACACACACACACACACACACACACACATAACCCTTTTCTCTCTATAAGATTTCAATGATTTCACGTGTATAGAATCAAATTTCTTATACAACATTGTTGGTATAAATAATTAGCCTACATGCCTTTAAACTTTTGTTTGGATGACAACACCCACGTGCGCTCTCTCTCTCTCTCTCTCTCTCTCTCGTTATAAATATTGAGGAGTAGGACACTTGGCTGTAAATCAAGTGAGCTATATTTAATTTCTATTATTATCCTGACTTATTTCGTATTACTACTGTCCCCCCAGACTGAAAAGTGGGGGGGGGAGGTTTTTCCCTCCTTTCCCCCCTTGGATGACGCTCATGTGTCCTATTTAGGAAAATACAAATACATATACTGTAATCGTTTTGCTATAGCCTAAGGACAGTATTACGATGCGACAGGTGGAATACTATATCGGGTAGGTGAAGCCATTGACATTTCATTTTCCTCTTTCTGTATTTGAACCCTGTATATTTAAGGAAATTAATGAAGGAAATATTAAGGAAAATTACAACATGGTTATGATAATGTAACTTACCAGACATGTCAGATAGATGAGTTTATATGTACCCTGTTCAGGTAGAGATGGGTCTGTGAGACCCACCACCCCCATCCCGTTGTTTAGTTCACTAACTTCTGCATACGCGGGAGTTCTTTGTGTATCCATGCAAGGCGTGAGGGAGTTACTTCAAGCTCTTTCTCCGTTTCCCCAGTATAAGGGTGGTTTTATATGTTACCGGTCTGTGAGACCCATGTCTACGTGAGGTGTGTGGGGTATTTGTTCTCCCTGATTGAAGATAAAATTTCAGAGTCTGGCATCCACTCTTCACACCAAGAAGCACCATCCCATACCATTTTATGGAACCACTCAAGCAACCATTCAGATTTTTATTTCTTTTCTTTTTTTAATATTTTACTGTTTTTTCTAGTTTTTTTTTTCAAAAATTTGTTAAAAATTTAAAGAGAAAAGAACTTTATTTTTTTTACATGTTTGTGATGCGGAAACATTAAATATGTTACTCTGCTTTCAGTACTGGAATAAACGAAACATAAACAATTTTCCCAAATTTTTATATTTGTGGGTCCACGAGAACCACGTCTACATTCTATGCAACGGGGACCGACCTCTACCTGAGGAGGATTGGTGATAGGGGCACAGCTGCGATGTGTTATCGCTAAGCTCAACTTTCTCGGCGCCAAAACTCAGCTGCAGTCGCGGGAGGAGGTGGGCTGGTTCTTTTCAATTTGATTTTGATTCAGATAGCAAATTTTAGAGATTTCTTTGTCATACAGAAATGAATTCAAAGTAAAAGTAAATACTGCGATAATATTTCGTGGTAAGGCTCATTATTCTGTCAATAAGAAGAATAATCTCAGCCAATCAGCAACGAGTAGAGCTGGAAGAGGGTGGGGCATTAGTAGGGGGCAGGGCACAAGAGACTGGTTAACGCTACCCATATAGTGCGAGCTGGCAGCATGTCAGCCTGGGTCAGGTGGGGCTGCATCATTCGCACTTGCCTGCACTTCCCCTTTGTCCCACTAGCCCATTCTGCTCGTCATCACCTGCCCCTCTCAAACTCCATGTACAACCAGCCTGCTCATTTTCTTCGCATAATTCACCATGTTGTTCCAGTGTGACACTGTGCCATACAGTGTGTGGGAGCGAAATCTACCAAGGCTTATACATTACGATGCACAGCACTTCTTTCATTTTCACTTGGGCACGTTTTATATGTACTTTGAAAATCTATTTCCATTTTTGTTGAGCTCGTTTTTTACACCCATAAGTGTCCGTATCCTCCACCATCTTGCATACACATTGCATTTATTTGGCTAAGTTCTTACTTCACCTCAGGATGCATTAAATTATAAATTATTTTTGTCAAAAAATTTTATTCTTGCTTATACTACAAGGTCACTTTCATTTTCACTCAAGCTCGTTTTTATATCAAGGGTTACACTATGATGCAAAACCACTGAAGAGTACTTGTCCCAAAAGATTACTCTCAGTTTTCACAGCAACATTTGTCTTCTATACCGGATGATACAAAGGCACCATGCAGCTTTGGTAATAAAACCCATTTTCAGTACTGTAGCTTTCCTTACCTTCTGTATCTTACGTATATATCTATTTTTTTTCTACACCCTTACTTCACTAAATGAGTATCAGACTTTACTTTCTTTAATACTAATTCCCTATAATGAAATTTTCCTTACTTTTCTATACTACGTATTATTTTTACCACTTTAGGTAAAATTTTAACCTATATAGGTTACACTTACCAACACACCGGCGAAGTGGCAGGCTGGGGTGATACGGATGGAGGCGAGAGGGTGTTGGCACGCTGGAGCTGCGAAGGTGATGGGGAGGAGGCTGGGGGACAGTAAAATGTGGTCAGGGCACGTCACTTTATATTCTGTGTAGTAACTTCCCTTTTCAGAAGCCATCTCGCCATTTGATAATGACAATACTGTCATCTCCAAAACTCTCCCCATCGCACACTCACTCAAGTCTTTCCCTGTATGAGTGGGTGGCTTGGCAATGGTGGAGGTAGCAGAGGCCAGGTGGCCACCCATGGCATGAAGCGAAGTGGAGTGTGTAGAATCAGATATGACTGTCCCTATTCCTTCCGTTTCCTAAGGGAAACTGGCAGTGTAGCTCACCTGCCTCCTATACGTCTACATCATGCACTGCACACCACAGAAAATGGGTAGAACTTGAGGCACTGGGAGGAAGTACAAAGTGGCTATGTCCATCATCTGAGCTGCCCGGAACACCTGTTTTATGATAGCTGTGTCTGTCAGTATAGCTTCAGGGTTTAATAAGTAGACGAACATAGAAGTAGAAATAGGTGCACACAGGGTAATTTCTTGCCTGTGTAAATGCGATATGTATGTCAAGTAATGTCATTTATTTTATTTCTACTTATCTATTTGTTTATTTATTTACTCATTTATTTTGTCAGTTCTCATCAGTTTCACCATCCAAAGTTAGGCTTTCCATATGTGTCTCGGTGCCAGGGAAAAGGCAGTTTTCTTGATCTTGAGCTTTGATGTGCAGGGATGGAAGTTTCCTGTGGTTGATATGTGGGACATTGTGGGTTAATTAGCCACCTCTTCTGACGATGCAGACTCATCTTAGTCAGGGACAAGAACAAAGAGTGGAAATGAAACAGAAAGCAGTGTAAGAACAAAGGATACTACATGAATGGATCACAGTAAAGGACATGAAACAGCTGAAAGAGGTGGAACAGGAATGGCGCTCACTGAATCAGCGAGAAGTGAAGAGAATGGAACAAGAATAAGAGCTGGGAAAGATGTATGGTGCATTATTTCCATAGGCTGAGTACTTTGTGTTGAAGCTTGTCTCATATTACTATGATTTTCTTTTAATGAACATATTAAATATGCAACTGTAGTGGAAGAACAAAATCTGAATTTTCTTATACCACCTTGTAAAATAATCCCATTTATCTACGAGCCTACTCTAGACTGGAGCATCATTATCAGCAGCTCTAGTCACACACCGGGTGCAAATGAGACGTTTTTCTTCTCTCTCTCTCTCTCTCTCACTCTCTCTCTCTCTCTCTCTCTCTCTCTCTGATACACTGAATCGGCACAGCACACTGATGTGTTGCTGACACCCACTGTTCTTAAGGAAGATTGTCTGCTTTAATGACTTGCTACGTCAGTAGGAATAAGTTAAACCTTTCTTTGTTAACCTTTTCTCCATTGTGTTGTTAGTAGATAAAAATCTAATCTTTCTTCGCTGCCATGAATCTAAGCATCTTTATGCAGTCAGCAAACTTAAAAATTATTAATCGTTATGCAGTTTGTAGACATGAATTTATGAATTTAATCCTTCAGTCAGTTGTCATACACAATAATAATCAGTCTTCTTCCAGTTAGTACACACACAGCTAATCCTTTATTCAGTCAGTTGACATCAATTCAGTCCCTCTTCATGCAGTCGATGGTTTTTAACCATTCTTTTTTCTTACTTGCCGTCTCAGATTCGCCCCTTCATATGCTTCGTGAAAAGCAAGTGTGCAATGACCAAAAGTATGGAGTAATAAAGGGAAGAGTCACTGTGGGCGTGACCAGCGATATGAGAGTACATTACAGTCCAGGTTAAAATGGTCACCTACGGCATCGCTACTTCTTCTTCAGTTCATAGGGTATGTCCGTTACTCTCCTCCCCTATGCTTCATATCAGAATTATCTATGAGTAATGGATCAGACTAAACCTCTGTTTGGAATTGTTATCCAGCACAGAAGAGTAAACAGTAACAGATATGAATATTATGCAAAAAGAAGTGTAAATGAAGATCTTAATGCAACACCAGTAAATAATACAACACTAGGAAACAGAGAAAAGTTTACGTGAAGACTAACAGGGAACAGAAAAACTTTACCTGAAGATCAATATGACACTGAAGTAATATACAAATGTAGATTATGACAGTATCGAAGCACTACAGCACAGTGGAAATATAAAGTGATTGAGGAGAGTGATGCAACACGAAAGTACAACAGATATGTACTGTACGCAAAACATAGAGAGTAAGGCATTACTATAGTACAGTAGAACTACAGATGAAGACAGCATTACTGCGCGAGGACAGACAAGAGATGTAAATGAAGACAGTAATGCAACGGTAAAGTGACAAGAAATGCACGTGAAGAGAGTAATGCAAGGACAGCCAAACCAAGACATTACCTCACCTGCCGTGTCGACTGAGGCCTTTCCTGTGCTTGGCGGAGAACATAGGCGTGTGAACGTGGCCAAAGGCGTGGAGAAGAAAGAAAGGTTGGTCACCGTGAGCGTGGGCGGCTATAAAGCGTCTTGACTCCTCCACCAGCCTCTGCGATAACCCATCCAGTTCCAAAGGACGCTCAGCTACCCGGCCGTCACGAATCAGCAGGCAGTTGGAGTATCTATACAGCCATGACGATTTCTTTACGAGAGTAATATATAGATAGCAACGATAGAAATATTGATCATGGTGACAATGATGATGATGATAAGGATGTTGATGATAGTCGTCTATCTATCTACATACCTAGGCTGCTTCCCCCAAGGAAAGGGAGGTAGCCGAGACTGGACGACACACTCCCCATTTACTCATCCATTCAAACACATTCATTCTCATCTTAGCCCCAAAGGGGAGATCGGACAGATCCTCACCGCACCACACAATAAAAAATGATGACAAAAAATAAAGAAAAAACTACGAATGTGTAGTTTTGCAGCCAGTGACACATATGCAAGGTCCTAATTTAGCCATGATGGTAAAAATAATGACGGTGAATATCAAACATCTAACACTGATGAAGATAATGGTGATGATATTGACAATAATAATAATAATAATAAAAGTGATGATGATGATAACCAGGGGTGCTGTGCAGCAGGGGCGCATAGGAGTGATGCCTCACCTCATTCTTCCATCATAGATAGTTTCATTTAAAGGACCGATACATATGAATGATAATCGTCAATATTTAGCATGATGTTTGCTAGAGTTAAAATATATTACTCTTCAATGACTTATATTGTTTCTAGGGAGTGAAAACAATCTGCCTACCTTTCTGTAATTCTATCTGTTTTTTGCCAGATGTCTTATTCCCGGAAGGGGTGGCAGTAGAACAAATCAACTCCACACACACACACACACACACACACAAACACACATAAGAACGGTGGGCAACGATGGCCGTCTCTAAGCGGACCAAGCTTTGTCAGTGACCGGAAGAGACTTTCGACACTTAAAGTTATTTTTATATGGAAGTACTCCAGTGCAACATGCCATCCAAGAATCATGACCCTGGCTTAATAATCTTTGGAGCCTTAGCATTTCGCGTGAGCAAGGTCGTAATTTTAACGCTTTTCACATTTTCTGCACCTGACCTTTGACCCTTGTCCTGGCGGATGTAGGTCATGACTAAACGAAAGACACTTACAGTACTCATTAGCGTCTATGAGCATGCAATGTTCCATTCGATTCCATCCACCCACCGTGGAGCTAAGGAACTTGAAATTTGCAGAATGGCACACCAGAGGTACAACTTCTAGGTGGTGCTGACAGCGACTAGAAGTGAGTTTCGACACTCATTTTTTTATTGAAGTACTCTAGTGCAACATTTCACCCAAGAATCATGGCCCTGGCTTAATAATCTTCGGAGCTCTAGCATTTCGATCGGGCATAATTGTGATTTTGGCAACGAATGGTTGCCAAGCAACCAAATCCTTGCGGACACAACTAGGTCATAGACTGGTCATTGTGTCCAAGTTTGGTTGGGTTCAGTCAATTCTGAAGGGTAGAAGTGCCTGCCACAATTAAACAAAAAAGAATAAAAGAAAGAAAATGCGACTAACAAGAAGGGCAGCATGGAGCTGGCCTCTATATATATATATATATATATATACATATATCTATCTATCTATCTATCTATACCGTATATATATACATCTATCTATCTATCTATCTATCTATACCGTATATATATACATCTATCTATCTATCTATCTATCTATACCGTATATATATACATCTATCTATCTATCTATCTATCTATACCGTATATATATACATCTATCTATCTATCTATACCGTATATATATACATCTATCTATCTATCTATCTATCTATCTATCTATATATATCCAAGGGTAAAATCCTACTACTACCTAGTGCGTCCCTAGCTGGCGGATAGAGGAAGGTCTTGCAGATGTACTGTACAAGGTACGGTCAGGGAAAGTTCTGTGTTACCCACTGTTCGGAGCATTGGTGGTCGACGTATAGTTACGAAGCAGCAGCCAGACCCACTTGTCTGGTAACTGTGAGTGGGAGGGAGGGTGGCAGGGGTGAGAGGGTTTGGAGAGTTGCTCATGTCTCGGTATCAATCTTGTTTACTGTCAAAAGTATGTTTCCATGCCTTCGTTTTGTAATGTTCGATAGGAATGATAGTTACAGAGACCGATCTTATAGTTAGGACTTCCCATGTGATTCTGTCTAAAGGAAAACGAAAAACCTGTTAATCGCTCATATAGGTTATTATTATTATTATCATTATTATTATTATTACACACTACCTTAGACTAAGTTCGAGATGAATAATTACCAAAATAACACTGAAAATGTTTGCAGGCGGATGTTTACAGCGGGACGACAAAGGATAAATATTGTAAATAAATTTATAAGAATTTACATATAGATAGATAGATAGATAATATAGGTTTGGTTTTCGAGTCAACACATAAGATAAATATATGTTATATCGTTACGAATATCTCCTGGGGAAACGTCTCATGTTATAGTCGAGAGGGAGTGAAAGCATTCAAACCTCTGTCCGAACCCAGCAAACTTCCATAACTTTCCTGACACCACTAAGTCTACCGACATCTACGTAATCTTTTCCATCAAATTCTAGCATTATTTTGTCATCTACCCTTACTAAAGTACCGGTAACTCAAACACATCGTCCAAGTCATACATTGCTGACCTACACATGATTCCCAATCTATCATTAAACCCTTCTCTGCCCCCAGTCCCCCGCCTCCCCCTCCTTCACACTCACAGTTACCAGACATGTGAGGTCTGGCTGCCGCTTCACATTAACCTGTCTCACATCAGTGCTTCGGGAGGTGGGTAATGCGGAACTTTCCCCGACTGTACGGGAGAGACCATGTGACCCCCTATAGATATACGGTATAGGGCACCACCCAATATACTGAATAGAGATGGCACAATAAAATTACACCTTACCAGAATGTGTGTGGCAGAGAGGTGACACTGCCACAATCCCCCTAGCCAAACAGGAATTCTTCTGTTAATGATTTCACGTGCGTTCCTGTCAGACCATCGTCTACTAAAGGTCCAACCACACTGCCTCCTGTTCTTTCGGGCAGTGTGCCGCAGAAAGTGAGTAGGCACTGTCTCGGCAGTTCATAGACTGGGACATTAAACAATCTGAGGTTCATGAATATCAACACATACATTGTAGGAAGCCTCACAGAAGATTACAAACTTGATATCTTAATGACTGAGTATATCCATCTATCTATCTATCTACCAATATGCCTGTTTATCCATCTATCAGTCAACCAATCAATCAAGCAGTCAATAAGTCTATCTGTCTATCTATCTATCTATATATACATTATATATATATATATATATATATATATATATATATATATATATATATATATCGGCATACATAATAAAGCTATGAATGCTTCTGTCTGTCTGTGCCTTTGTTCGTTTCTTTTACGCAACTGGTAATAGACATTCATTTTGCATTAGGTAGGGGTAAGTATAGGAAATGTCAGGAAAAGAATTAACTGGCGATCGCACACGACGCGTCCGCGCGAAATTCTTGGAAATAGCCGAACGTAAAAAAAAAAAAAAAAAAAAAAAAAATCGACTTTTACGTCAGAAATGACAACTATGGGCCCAATAATGGTATGGAAACAAAGGTAATGGTATTTGCAAACAATTTTTGATAAAAAAGCTATTAGTTAGTCTCGCAAATTTTTGCTGGCAAGCACTAGTTCATATACACAGGGTGTCCCAGGAGGAAAAGACAATTTGGGGGAATCATAGATGAGTGTATTCTAAGCAGGAAATTTTATAAAAAAAACATTTGTCCACATCTTTGTTAGAATATGAAGCTTCCATAATGTGGTTTGAAATCTGATGGTTCGAAACCAAATGTTGGTGTTCATTGTTTACGTGTTTCGTGCTGGCAGGCACGAGCTCAGTTGTTGTTGTACCATAGCCCAATAGACATACCAGTTTACAAGGTCACTCATTACTCCTTACAATCCTGAAGAATATCTTAACCGAATAATCTAACATGGTGGCAGCGGTGGGGGCCCCTCAACTTGGTGGTGAGGTGGTTCTTTGTGTCCTGTGCTGCTGCTGTTACCACATTATGGAGCCGGCGGCTCTACCACTAGTACTGCGTCTGGGGCTAGTACTTGCTTTCCCAGAGATGGTGACAGGTCCTCTACGGTTGCGGTGGAAGGGGTACAGACTGTGCCCCATCATCTTGCACCACCCAGGAGTTTGGACATGCAGTCTTCCCATGTAGCGTATTTTTAAGCTGGACAGTTTAGTTAGTTTCTATGATCTTTTTCCTGCAGTATTTGATGGTGGGGTGGGGTCATTGCCAGGTCCACTAGTTCATCTAACCCTAGTTGATAAAGCACAGTGCAGTGTTCGACCAGCTCGTAGAATCCCAGAGGCACTGAAAAACAAGGCAGCCATGACTTTAGATGAACTGATATAATCAGACAAAATAACACCTGTTGAAGAGCCAACAGACTGGATGAATCAGATGTCACTGATAGTCAAAAAATCTGGTGACCTTCGGGTATGCATTGACCCAAGACAGTTAAACTTAGCGTTAAAACGAAAGCACTGTCCCTTGCCAGTCATGGAAGATGTTTTACCTAAGTTATGTGAAGCAAAAGTGTTCTCAGTATGTGACTTGGAGGCAGGATACCATCATCTTGAACTTGATCATGAATCAAGCCTGCTAACTAGTTTTGCTACTCCCTTTGGCAGGTATAGAAGGTTGCGACTACCTTTTGGGTTAAAAGTTAGCAGTGAGATATTTCAGAAGAGACTAAATTAGGCTCTGGAAGGACTGGATGGAATACAATGTGTTACTGGTGATGTGATAGTTTATTGTGATGTGACAACACATGATCTACGGATGAACAAGTTTTTGTAGAGGTGTAATAAGTTAGGAATCAAACTTAATAAGAACAAATGTCAATTCCGGTTGTCTGAGGTTGAATTCATGGGTCACAGAATTAGTTCGGAAGGACTTAAACTGGATCCTAGGAAGATAGAGGCAATGCTGAGCATGGAATCCCCATCTAATATTGAGAGTGTGGAGAGGTTTAAAGGAATTGTTAATTATTTGTCAAGGTTCTTACCTAAGTTGTCTGAAGTCATAAGACCAATTTCTCTGTTAACCCATAAAGGAGTAGAGTGGAACTGGGGAGACGCTCAAGAGAAAGCTTTCCAGGAGATTAAGATACTATGAACCCAGGCACCGGTCTTGGCTTATTTTGATCCTAATAAGCCATTCTCTAAACAGTCTGATGCAAGTAGTCAAGGAATAGGAGCTGTTCTTCTTCAAGATGGAAAACCTCTTTGCTATGTCAGTAGGGCCTTGTCAGACATAGAAAGACGGTATGTAGTTATAGAGAAGGAAATGCTTGCTATTGTATATGCATTGGAGAAATGGCACCAATTTACCTATGGCAGGGAGGTTATTGTATATACGGATCACAAGCATTTGGAATCAATAGTTCAGAAACCTCTAGATAAAGCACCAAAGCGACTGCAGACAATGTTTGTAAGAGTGCTGACATATGATGTTGTGGTGAAATATTTAAGAAGTAAGGAGATAGTACTTGCTGATACACTAAGCAGAGCATATTTGCCTTTTGTAGATAAAGATTATAGCAAGGAAATTGAACAGGTAAATGCAGTAGACCATGTAACAATGCCAGAAAACAGACTTGAGGAAGTTAGACAGGAAACTGGAAATGATCTGGCACTACAGAATTTAAGGGATGTGATAATTAATGGCTGGCCAGAAAATAGGTCAAAACTACAGCCAGCTGTGACCCCATATTTCAATTTCAGAGATGAGTTAACTGTTTCAGATGGCTTGATTTTCAGAGGAGACAGGATAGTTATTCCTAAGAGGATGAGAGCCAAGATTAAGGATGATATTCATATAGGACATTCAGGTATAGCGGGATGTTTACGCAGAGCCCGGGAGTATGGGTACTGGGCAAACATGAATGCTGTCATAAAGAAGATGATACAAGCGTGTGAAACATGAGATTTCTAATCCCAGACAACCTCTTCATAGTTATGAGTGTCAAGGGGGGCCTTGGAGTAGAATTGGCATTGACTCGTTTGATCTGGAAGGGAGACAGTATCTTATAACTGTTTGCCACTATTGCAACTTTTGGGAGATAGACAGGATATATGACACGAGGTCGAGAACTATAATTGGGAAAATAAAGGCTCATTGTGCACGTTATGGTATCCCTGATGAGATTGTAAGTGATAATGGGCTTCAGTTTGTCTCCTAAGGGATGAGTAGATTCACTAGGAAGTGGGGCATTCAGCATACCACCCTTTATAATGGCAAGTCAAATGGTAACGCAGAGTCTGCATTAAAATCTACTAAGAAAATGTTGAGGAAAACTTTGA
>NC_136969.1:21619910-21642410 GCF_032717465.1 Coenobita brevimanus | reverse complement strand
AAGAATGTCAACAACAAAAAGCAACTCATTGGCCTTCTTTGTTCAGCACATGATGATGATGATGTGAATGTGAAGATGATTGGTCAGGAGAATGAAGAATTTGGACATGAAGAAGTCGATATCAACATCATCAGTTACACTCTTCTCTTGGCAAGAGAGGAAAGTAGGGAACACATTCAGGTACTGAGTGAGGACACAAATGTGTCTGTGCTGTTGGTTTACTTTTGTTGGAAACACCACCTCTCCCAGGAGGTCACAATGAGGAAGTTTGATGGAACAGTTATCGATATAACTGCTACAGCTGGAAAGCTTGGAAATAAAAGCTTGCAGCTTTTGCCCTTGCATGTGATTACCGGGTGTGACACAGTCTCATACCCCTTTGGGAAAGGCAAAGTATCTGCCATTAATGTCATGATGTAGCATGACAACCTTGATCTTACTCCAGTGGGTCAACCAAACACTTCTGAAGAAGTCTTGATGGAGACTGGTCGTCGTTTGTTTTGCCTCTTGTATGGTGCCAAGATCTGCACAACCATGGCTGAAGTTCGCCACATGCTCTTCACCACAAAAAGAGAAAAATGCCCCAATCTCCGCTCTCTTCCGCCAACAGACGAGGCACTCACTCACCACATGAAGCGAGCTCGCCTTCAGGCAATGTTGTGGAAAGCTGCTCATGAGCAGCAACCCGCAGATGTGAATGCAGAAGACTATGGGTGGCATAACAGAGATGGGGTCCCCTATCCAGTAACAATGTATAGGCCTGCAGCACCTTCAGACCTGATGAAAGTTATCGCATGTGAATGCACAAGCAGCACACCATGTAGTCGTAAGGAGTGCAGCTGTAAGATTGCAAAGATGTCTTGCACCACATTCTGCAGCTGCCAAACAGAGGACAAGTGCAACAATGAATATAAAGTTAAGCAGATGTTCGATGATCCTCTTGAATAGACAGTCAGGATGATCTGGATGAATAGATGTCTGTTTTGAGCTGTGGATGTAGATGTTTAAAGCTTACATATTGTGGTGAAGTGTAGGGAGCTTTATTTTAAATATTTTGGTGAAGTGTAGTCTAGAGAACTTACTGATGAATGTTAGTCACTGCTGGCATCATACATTACGTTGCTGTTATATGCTATTTTTATACCTTTTGGTAGCTTTTTGTCTATACTATGTCCATGTATTGTCATGATGAATATGTATGATAAATAAAACTCATAGACGTTATTATAATAGCAGTGACAGCTTGTACATAGTATTTAAATCAGGTATCTTCTTGATCTTCTGCACAGTACCACAGTGATAAATATGGTCCGGCCGCCATTTTGAATTTCTGTTAATAAAAACAAATGCCCAAGGGTGCCAGAGTGGCATCCGTCAGATTCTTCATTAGGACACCCAGGAGGACTAAAAACAGCAAAAAAAAACTTGTATATACCCTACTGCAAGGTTCATCTCACTGTCTCCTGGACTATATAGACAGACAGATAGATATAAACAGGGAGATAGATATAGACAGACAGATAGACCAACAGACAGACAGACAAACAGACAGACAGACATAGATGTGTGTGTGCGCGCGCACACACACACACACACACACACACACACACACACACACACTAGGAGACGTACCCGGTATTTCCTGTCATGTCTGCATTGCTGGTCTCTGTAAGTCATTGACTACAGTATATTCCTTTCTGGCAACTCTTGCCTGATGTTCTTTATGCAGTTTTTCTTGTTTCTGCTTCTCACTCATTTTCTTTCAGCGCCTCTGTCCTTTGGACATTCCTATTTTTATTTTTTTTCCCATATGACGACTTCATTTTTCCCGTTATGACGGCTACATGATATGAAAACAAAGTCATGAATATAGCAAATCAGCAGAAATAAAAGTTGAAGTGATGGTTTAGCCAACCAAAAAGTTGAAATAGCCAGACTGAAGGTTGGATTGACGTTGTAGCCAACCATTTTTTTTTTTTTATGTGTCCGACTCTGGGCATAGATTTCACAGCCTGCTCTCAAGGTCCAGTAACCCTCCTACTTACCATGCACCTCTACATGTCACCACTTCGGCACTAACACCCACCGTCCATATTGAATACATGCTAGGGCTGTCTCATACAGGACTGGTGTACAGGTATTAGCGGGGGTATTTTTACGACATGTCGGCGGGTCTTCTGGTAGATCGGTAAAGTCTGCTTTTTAAGAAATTCAAATCCTCAAACTACTCCCTGCCCCAGCGGGGATTTGAACCTGGGTCTGGTAGGACTGCAGGCCACCTCTCTACCGATTGAGGTGATAACTTAGCAGTTTCAGAGCAACAGCTATACAGTTTCTGTAGGATAGTTATTCAGTGATAATGAAAATACTCATGATGACAAAAACGAAAACAATAAAATAGTAGTGGTATACAAAAGTCAGTCTGTTTCTATTGGACGGGACTGGCTTACTCTTACAACTTTCGTGAAATTCAGTAAGATATAGTTATGAGGTAGGAATGAGTTTCCTCGGTTACTAGTCAAACCAGCACTCTGACTACGCTTGACCATCAACATTTTTTTTTTTTTTATGTGCTCGACTCTGGGCATAGGCTTCACAGCCTGCTCTCAAGGCCTAGTAGTCCTCCTACATACCATACACCTCAACATGTCACCACTTTGGCACTAACACCCACCGTCCATATTGAATACATGCTCTGGCTGTCTCATACAGGACTGGTGCATTGGTATTAGCGGGGGTATTTTTACGCCATGTCGGCGGGTCTTCCGGTAGATCGGTAAAGTCTGCTTTACATGATATTCAAATCCTTAAATTGTTCCCTGCCCCAGCGGGATTTGAACCTGGGCCCGGTAGGACCGCAGGCCACCTCTCTACCGATTGAGCCACCGCCTCCCCCTGACTGAAAGGGGTTATAGATGCTGGTCAATTGAAAACAAACCGACTATAGTTACGCAGCTACACTAACATCTGCAAGGTATTATTGTCGTTAATATTATCATCCTCAACTTCATTATCTTCGCCCCCTTTATCCTCAGTTGCATTATTTCCTTTATCTTTATCCTCAACATTTTTTTTTTTTTTGCTCAACATCATTTTCGTTGTTAACTTCATTTTACCTTTTGTTCATAATTTGGGTAAAACCCAGCAATTATACTCTTTTTAATTAATATTCACACCTAATATTGCCTTCTCTCCATCCGGAACACTGAGCTGTAACAATAAATTAACAGTTGAATATGTTGCTCTCTGTCGGAGTGCAGTGGAGAGGATGTAGATCCATAGTACTTAATTACCTCCGCCAACGAAGCTGGATGAGGTTATGTATTTATCTATTTTTGTCTGTTTGATTGTTTTTTTTCACAAAATATCTCCAAAAGTTATTAATGATTTTCAATGAAAATTTGTGGAAGGGTGCTCCATGACCAAGAAAGAACTGATTAAATTTTGGGGAGGATCCGGATCCGGATCCTATGTATCCCGCACAATAGCTCCAAAAGTTCTCAATCAATTTCAATAAAATTTTGTGGAAGAGTGGGCCATGGGTCAAGGAACAACTGCTTAAGATTGGGGCGGATCCGGTTCCTAAGTATTCCACATAATATCTCCACGGATCCGGAGCTGAGTCCTTTTTAATGGCAATAGCATTAGCTGAGGTATGCGCTCTCTGAGTGCTTTCTAGTTTATTCTTCCATTGGTCTACGTGAAAAAAAAATTACAAAAAGTACCTGAGCGATGTTAAGATAAAAGCACAAGAGCAAGTGGAAGAGACTAACAAAAGAAACTATTAATAGATAAACTGAACATAAATCTCATATCTGTGTTCTAATCAATCTTCCTAAAAACATGATCACTGTAATCTCTCGAATCGTCCTAGAGCAAAAAAATTATACTTTTCACAGTTGTAGTGTCTCTAATGGGAAATGGGAGAGTTTGGAAACTTCCTGTATTGTTGTTTGGCTGTCAATACTGTATTGTTGAGTGAAGAATGCGAGCCACAAAGCTTGGTGAATGAGTTTCGAAACGTATCGGGTATGTAAGAAACGGAATCTAAAAGTGAATGCAGATAAGAAAGAAGTTACGGCCTTTCAGAGAAATCAAGTTACAAAATGCACAATAAGGCTGGATGGAGAGAAAGTGGAAATTGTGAGTGTCGAGTACTTAGACTTTGTAATGAGTAAAGGTGGAAGGTTAGAGGATGAAGTGCCTGAAAGGATAATGCAGGGTAGAAAGATTGTCGGTTCACTGAAAGTATTGATATTGAATAGGTAAATGAACATGGAAGCAAAAATGCTGTTGCATGACTGTATTGTGCTCGCCACTCTTAACATACGGAAGTAAATCTTAGGCCGTTTTGAAAATGCAGAAATCGTGAGTGAGTGCCGTAAAAATGAGTTGTTTGACAGGAGCATGTGGAGTTACACAAGAGACAGACAGACAAATGAAAATGTAAAGGAGCGTTATCATACTGATGTAGATGTGTTTGAAATTGTTGAGGGAAATACCGTGAGATGGTTTGGCCATTAGGGAAGAAGAATGAGGAATGAGTGGTTGACTAGAAGATTGCATGTGCTTGAAGTGCAGTGGAGACGGGAAGAGGGAGACCAGTAATAAGGTGAAGGGATGGAATGGAGAGATATGTGAGAGAAATGGGGTGTGAGTTGAAGGAAAGGCAACCAAATAGCAGAGAACAGCGCAACTGAGGCGATTTGTTTGTCGTTACCCCTTGTGGGATTATGGCGTCTGGCAATCTGGCAACAGATAGTCCGATAGAATGACCATTCCAGAACATACTATAAGACGGGATATACGGCTGTCACGATAATCAAAGCATAGCATAACTCTATACGCCAGGGATATGCTGTACTTCTAAATCCTACAGTATAATCAACTTCGTCCCTCAGGGTATCCAGCAGTCCACCTATATCAGTGATAACTATTCTGTAGACGAAGTGTTATATAATGAGGTTATCTTAACACATATACAACATTAATTAATGGGTATATCTCGTAAACCCAATGCCTTAAAAACACTCACAGGTACCACCTTCGGACAGCAGAAGATTTCTCAAAAAAGTATACTTATAGCTTATGACAACGACAGTGAATTACGAGAGCCCTGGCTGGACTATACGTTCGTCGTCACAAACATGCAAAACCTTCTGAACACACACACACACACACACACACACACACACACACACACACACACACACACACACACACAAATAAGAAGCTGCAGAAAGATGAATACAGATCTCTTTTTTCAAGATGCAAATGTAATTCCAATACGTAGAAGCGCTCAGTAGGAGCAATGCCAGCGCCCAGCAGTCGGTCTGAGGGCTGGGCATATGATTTTGCCCTGTGACCTTCATCTTGAAACTAATTGCTTGAAAGCGAATTACTTCATTCTTGCCTGACCTTTAGCTTTTCCACCATGTTTAGTCCAAATCAGTTTAAAACTGAGGTGATGTTGCTCTGTGACCTTGACTTTTGACCTTTCCCAGTGACTTTGACCTTTGATTTCTCACAGTAGAATGCCTTTGTCCCTGCCTTATCATAAATATCTCCACAAAGTAAAACTGTTTTAAGTTTTCATCGCCAAGTGACCTTGACCATTGACCTATTGTTCTCATAAACAGTTAGTTAACTCTTCAGTTGATCCTCAGCCTTTCCGTCAAGTATGGTGGAAATTGTTTTAGTTATTTTGCCCATGTGCTAACACATGAGACTGACTTTGACATTTTTCTGTGACCTTGATCTTTGACTACACGTTTATTGCTAAATTTAACCATTTGTTCTTGATCTGCCCTAAACACTTCTACCATGTTCGGTCTGAATCAGATAACCACTGCTTAAGTTGACCTTTCCATGAACTTCACCCTTGGCCTATTGCTTATGTATGCAGTTGATCAAATCTTTGGCTGATCTTTAGCATTTCTAAGAAGTTTGATTGAAATCGGATCAAAACTTTTTTAGTTTTGTTCACGCACAGATACACGGGTTAAACTTTGACTGACTACTCTCAAAGGTAAAACCCTTTGTTTTTGCATTGGCTCAACCTTTCCTCGAAGTTTTATTACTATTCCGGCTGGGGTAGGGAAGAGTCGAAGGATTTGAATCCGTAAAAAAAAAAAAAAAAAAAAAAAAAAAAAAAAACTTTACTGATCTGTCATAAAACCAGCAAAAATGTCGTAAGAAGCAAAGACTATCTTCATAGACCTGTGGCGAGACTGTGCATCAGCTGATACATCAGCTGATATGTCAGATCAACTAATAATTTCAAGCTGAACAACTTTGTATTTCATAAGAAAATCGTCCAGGGCTCTCCAAGAGTAGATATTCTAACTTTCCTTGAAGGAGAGAGAGAAAAAGAAGTTCCCAGGTGTATCACTTACAGACCTGTTTGTTTCGCCGCAGGGAAAAAGATTCATGTTAATACCAGTACAGTAGTCCTGTAACAGACAGCCCTAGCATGTATTCAATTTGGACGGTGGGTGTTAGCGTCGAAGTGGTGAATTGTAGAGGTGTATGGTACGTAGGAGGATTGCTGGCCCTGAGGAATTGGGCTCTTGAGCCTATGCTCAGAGTCAGACACAAAATGTTCACATCAAAGCTGCTTTAATATCTCTGGCTAGGTCAAATTGTGACCTAGTCCTGTGGCCTTGATCATTGATCGGTTTAAATCTATCAATCAATCTATCTATCTATCTATCTACCTATCTATCTATCTATCTATCTATATGTCAACCCATTGATGTCTCTGAACTCCACCAGCAAATTAGGTAAAGATCCGTTGGAGACAGTTATTTTGCCCCTCCCCCCCCCCACACACACATACACACACACACACTTGACTGAGAACATATCACCTATTGTTTCGCAAGCGTGGGAGTAACGAAAACCACATCATTATGAGAAGGAAAAAGCTCAATGCTTCCACTGGATACATTCCATCTATGCAGCTGTTTCAACATCCCTACTACAAAGAAACAAACAAAAAACTAATAACCTCCCACTACAGTATAAGTTGCCGTAACTGCATCCTTCCTGCACAAACTATATATCAACTTAGGGCTAACACACCCATTAAAACCTCCAGTCAAACAGCATCCTTCATGAACCACCATCAGACAACCAGTCCTCAAAAACGTCGATATCTTGAGAGATCAGACAACACTTGGTCAAAGTACGACGTGGCTATCAATTTAGGAACAACACAAATCACTACCTATAGACATTTCACTATGCCCACATTGCACTGCAGCCCTTCGCACCACAAACACACATAATCACTTCAGTGCACTTCTCCATCACAGGGAAAAAAAACAAATCAAAATAACTCTAGTAAAGGATATCTCGGAACTCTCCTGTGACCCACTGGATTCACATGCAAATGAGTCTGTATGGGGTTACAACAGCAACTCGGAGAAAGAAGTGCTGGAGAGGGACACGTTCATACCGCAAGCCCGTTTATACAAGCCTCCTCAAATCCCTCCCGGTGCCGTGAATGGAGGATCGAGGATGCAGAAGGACAAATTTAGTCTGCAGTTCACTGGGTTCACATTCAGCTGAGTCAGGGGCAACAGCAACATGGTGACAGAGATAAGACTGCATAATCTATCTATCTATCTATCTATTGCCAGACGCCAAATTCCCGTAAGGGGTGGCCATTTGACTTTGAGTTAGTTGTTTTACGGGGAGGGGCACTAACCCTCCACCAACCCACTTTTTGACACGTATGAAGTACATAATGAATTCGTAAAAAGATTTTTTATTTATTACAAAAGGAAGAATAATTATTGATGTTTATTAAAATTTTCACACAACTATAATGCCATGGACAAGCGAGAGGGAGTGCTGATGGTCGTTATTGTTGTTGTTGCTGTTGTTGTTGTTGCTTTTTCCCTAAGTTCATGTGGAGTGAACTGTGTAAACAGCAGAACCCAGTCTGTTCTGCCAGGTGCTCCGACTCAAGTATTTATTTTCTAAGATGGCGGGATGTTGACGAACTGCCTGTGTTGTGACAATGAGGTGCATGAGACGGGTAAATATGATGTGGATTGAAAGGGTGATGATTGTGACGTAGGGATCCTGGGGACTGTATGAAGTACCATGATAACGTTAGTGAACACTTCAAAAAAGAAAGCGCTGTAATGATGGCGATTATTTTAGACAACACGCTACGTGCTCTTTTACTTCGTGCAATGAATCATTTTGGAGTGGAGTTCTTTAGAACCATAGGAACAAAAACGTTCATGGACACAAACTGTATCTTCATATCCAAGATGGCTGCCATCAACGATCTTGAAAAGAAATGGCCGACTTAGAACCTAGAAAGTATTTATCATAGACATTTCTGTGATACGTCCAGCATATTTGTTGTACTATAATATTTGTGAATGCGTTTAAAGTTGAAGACAAGGAAGCATTACATAAATTCGTTTTTTTAATATAATTAATGTCAACAGGGTAAGAGTGTTTTGGTAACATTTATGAGAAAAAAACTTAGACAGCAAATAACGGCAACTCCAAAGACGCTGGTAACTCCAAACCAACATTAGAAATGTCTTCCTCGTTGTTATTAATGCTGCAAATGACTCAGAGGTTTGAATTTCAGAGTGAATATGCCTAATCTCAAATGAATACTAGCAGCTGTAAAACCGTGCCTGGTAACATGAGTACTCATGACTGGAGATTATGGTATGTCAGTCAAGTGATAGAAATAAACCAAATCTGGATTCTTCATCACCATGAACCTCAGAAAATACTCTGAAAGACTTAAGCACATATTCTTCTACTTATAAAGAGGTTCCACTTCCTAGAGCTAAAGGACAAGGGACCACTTAACCTCGTCGAGGTGTAGCGGCCCCACCGACTGGATTAACTGTCCGGAACCCGTCTAGAGAATCTGGAATCCGTATGGAGGACAGTAGTTATTCAGGAGTGGCTAATTGGTGGTCCTTCAGAGCTGAGATAGGCCTAGCAAGCCACCAGCTCTTGTAATCTTGCTCAAGATATGCATACCTTGCCTCGGAATCCGCGGATTAACCAGTTGATGACACATGAACGATATAAAGGACTAGGTTTACGGATTGCTACAATAAATGTGTCGACAATGATGAAGAAGGAAGAAGAAATTGTCAAAATTATGAAGGAGAGAAACTTGAAAGTGCTTGGTGTTTGTGAAACTCGATTCCAGGAACAAGGCAGAAAAACTTTACATTATAGTTATCAAATTATGTGGAGTGGGAGAAATGATAAAATGCATGGAGTGGTAGTGATAGTGAACCCCGAAACTGCAGAGTATATTACTTACGTGACATATATTGATGAAGTAATAATACAGTAACAATACAACTGAAATATTATTAAAAATTTTCTAGTTAATACAACACAATAGGGAAGACCAAATCGTGAAAAATAAGAATTTTTTAATAATCCACAGAATGCACTGGATCAAAATGCAAATGTAGAAAATATACCAGTGACGGGAGACATGAATGGACATGTTAGTAGGGAAAGAAGGCTGACAAACGTGATTGGAGCGTTTGGCGTGGGAGATGGTAATAGGAAGAAGAGCGAGTTATTGACTTCTGCATACTAAATAATTTATCTATAATAAATACCTTTACCAACATAAAGATAATCACACATGGAGCTGGTACAGATATAACGAAAGACTGCAGGAAGAGAGTGACAAATCAATGATTGACCTGATGTTAACTAACAATAAGAAGATATTTACAGATGTCAAAGCTATATCATCAGTTTTTCTAGATTCAGATCACAGAATGATACTGGGAAAAGTTAATGTACAGGTACCAAGAATTTGAAATAATAAGAAAAGGAAGAGGTTTACACTCGAAAACCTTAAAAATAAAGAATGTGTCAAACAACCAAGAGGCAAAGTTCAAGAAAAAATAACAAATGAAGGAAATAGTAACATCAAGAGCAAATGGAAATATTTTAAAGATGCTTTAAAAATGACTGCTGAGGCAGTGATACGGGTTAAAGTTAGTGGAAACACTAAAAGGAAAAACACTGCCTAGTGGACAGATGATGCAGAACAAGCAGTGAATGCGATGATGAAAGCTTTTCGTAAGTCGATGAAAACAAGACAGGCTTAACTATGTAGAACTAAGAAATCAGGCTGAAAATATAAAGAGACCGCAAAAACAGAAGTTTGGCAACGTATAGGGGAAGACCTGAGCAGAGGTATAGAAGGGACAAGAAAACTATAATACAGCATAGCAAGGAGCTATTGAAAAGGAAACACCGAAGTTGCATATGCAGTTAAAGATAAACAAGGAACTAACCTTCATCCAGTATATTACCACTACGCCAGGAATATCAGAAGATGTATCGGAGGGATGGAGTAGTTATTTTCAAGAATTGCTGAATGCAGGGGATTCTAATGATGATAATGAGGATATGCTGGAAACACAAGAACAAAACTTAGAGGAGTATGAATATGACATAAGTGATGAGGAGGTAGGAAGTGCCACTGATAAAATGGAAAATGGTAAAGCGCCGGGAGAGGGTGGGTTGCCAGTGGATATTATCAAGGCTCTTGGTGACACAGGAATAGTTTGGCTGAGAGAAATAATAAATGATGCTTGGAATATGAGAGTAATACCGGAGGATTAGAGAGAACCCATTGTTTGCCCTGTTTACAAAAAGGGAGATAGAACTGTGTGTAACAACTACAGTATAGAGGAATTTCATTGTTGTCACATGCAGATAAAATATAGGAACGTATTTTGGAGAGAAGGCTGAGAATGCAAGTAAAAGATATACTTGGAGAATGGCATTATGGTTTTCGGTCAAACCTTGTAAAATGGATTTGGTTTTTGCGCAAAAAATATTAGAAAAGAGTTGGGAATGAGATATAAGAAATGATATACTCGTAATGTTCATAGTTATGGGATAGGTCTTCGATCGGGCACCAAGAGAAAGATTGTGGAATATACTGAACCAAGAAGAATACAGAGTGACACCAAAATTTAGAAAATCAATCAAAAGTATTTATAATAAATGTGAAAGTAAAGTTAAACTCAGAGACGGAGATACAAACTGGTTTGAAATCAAGGAGTCCAACGAGGAGTTATTATTTCCCCACTCCTCTTTGTCATATTCATGGATAAATGTGTTAAGGAAATATAGAGAAATAACGACGATATGATATTTGCTTATGCAGATGATGTAGCAGTTGTGCGTGACTCTGAAAGAAACTTATTGGCAGAACTTTGGAATTCTTTAATGATGGAGAATGGTATGAGGATAAATACCAAGAAAGCAGAAGTAATGGAGGTTTGTCGAGGCAATGTAGAAATGAATGTAACAATAAGAGGAGATCAATAAAGCAGGCGAACAATTTCCAGCAACTGGGGGTGAAGTTCAATAGAGAAAACAAAAAGGAAGAAGAAATAAATGGCGAACTAACTAAACATAATAATAATATAACAGAATTGTACGCAGTACAAAAAAGATAACCATGTATCTAGGAGCTGTAAGGTTACAGTTTGTACCACTGTTCTCCGTCCAGTATTACTCTATGGCCCAGTGACTTGGCCATTGACGCAGAAGACCAAGTCTAAAATACAAGCAGCTGAAATGAGAGATATTACTGCTAATTAAAGGAGTTACCGGAAGAGATCGACTAAGAAATGTGGACAAAAGAAGAGAACTATGAGTAATCAGTATTATGGAGGTGGTTGAAAGGAACAGACTGAGATGGTATGGACACGTGCAGAGAATGCATGATGAAAGGTTACCAAAGCAATCAGTGGCGTGGATACCGCATGGAAAAAGACCAATAGGAAGACCAAGGAAAAGATGGATGGGGGGAGTGGAAGAAGCTGCTGGGTGAAGAGGAGAGCGACTGGAGAACGTGGTACGACGGGCGATGTATAATGTACAGGGGTCGCTGGAAGGACATCCCTGACAGAGCCTCGGTGACTGACAGGCTTTGACCTAGCAGGCGCCGGGTTAGAACGGGTGAGAATATGAGAATGAAGAGGCTGTGAATATTAGCCAGGAACTTAAAAAATTATGAGCACTTCATGTACTTGTAGTTGTAGCTAAGATTCTTATTGTAGTGGTGGTAGTAAGCAGACTATGGTGCAGCTGAACATGATTAGTTTTAACTAGTTTGCCACATATCATGTAGGAATTATGTCGAAGTCAAAAAGTGCCGAAAGCAAGAAGTAAGCGTCAAAGACAAAAATCATTATATCTCAGTGAAAACTCGCCAAATAAACATTGGTGGCAACCCATTACACAGACCTCACTCTCACCCACGAGACAGTTGATATTTCCTGTCTTTTGTGACGGAGTGGACAAGGCGAATGAGCTAATGAAGGCAAAAGTACCACTCTTGACTATGACAAAAAATGAGTGACTGTTCTCTAGTGTTAGATGAATGCAATTTGTGTAAACAATCTGCTGAACGTGTAATAGCTGCCAATACTGTTCTCAAACAAGGTTGATTTGATTGTACAGGAAAGTGGAGAACGTTAGATGCGATGTAACTGAGTCAAGACATTACGTAGATGTGTGCAGATGTTCTCAACGAGATAAGTAAGTTCTCTGAGGAGAGTCATGTATCAAGGAACCTTCTATGACAAGTTCCTTTCTGTTGCCATATAACTGCAGACAACAAGACAATGAAAGTGAGGCATTGCTGGTCCTTGGTTTCCGATGATGATCTGCCCAGAAATGTAGCTGATAATTATGAAAGACAGTAAGTTAACAGAAATCTCCTCTCTGCATGTAGTTACCAAGGTCCTCTGGCAAGGTATCTCCACGTGAAGCAGGCTTTGAAAATCTTTCTCAACCTCATGTGAATATGAATACATTCCATGCACGATGAAACTTTCTTGTACATGCATCTTGATGGACCAGGTATCTTTGAGTTACCTCCTAGATCTGAGAAGTCAAAGGCTGTTGCATCAATTTGACTGCAGGTCATGACACCTGTGTTGGTTGCAAGTCCGAGAAACTTAATTTTCCAGATCATGTCACGGCTAGGGAAGCATCGGCTTCAGTTTACTTTGATCTAAAAATGCCTCTTCAAACTTGCTGAGAATCGGTGATCAGTGATGTGCATTTAAGAAGATATCTTATACAACCATATAAATTCGGCGTCATAAGACCGAGTTGTTGTGGCCCCAAGATGTTATTTAATAATTCAATTCGACCATTTGAAAGAGCTGAGTACAGACATCGGAAATCCATGTCATCTCTCCCATGGAGAGGGTTGGTATGGTGGAGACTCCTTTTTTAGCACGTTATCATTACAGACAGCTTGGCATGTTTCATGTAACACTCATCATACAGTGATATCAAGAATTAGTTTAGTTCTGAATGAAAGAATGTCACGAATCTGCTTACCGTACACTAGTTTTACGTAGTGTGTTTGTATTACGTGATTTGGCTAGTTAATGGCTGAATGTAGTATACCCGTATTCTACCATTTAGATAAACTCTGAGGAACAATCTTATTATCCTAAATTCCCAGATCAAACATTGTGTGCTGTATGGATCGTGCAGCGTGGAGAACCGCCATTGGGTGACCAAGGCCGACACATGCAAGCATTTTGGAGCCTTTAAAAACGAGAAACGTATATGAAATCAATAAATATTATTATAAAACCATTAAATATTGCTAAAATTGGAACTATTTCTCTAGTGTGACCTTTAGATGCATCTAAAATGCAAAGGCGATCCCAGAAATTAGTTACGTGGTTTCAGATTGGCTTAGAAATATATAATAATTTTTCAGGAAAATGCTTCCTGGTTTATAGACTAGCCAAGATGGTCAACAGTAACCATCTTGGATTTTACGATACAAGTTGCTTCTTAAGATAATTATGTTTCTAGGGCCCTAACGAAACTTTTTATGTCAACCGGGATGTTTTCATCATAACTTGAAGCCTGTACACAATTAGCACTTAACGTATCCACTCTCTATAGAGATGGGCCGGTTTTTTTTTTTTTTTTTTTTTTACTCTATCGCTAGGAATTTAGAAGTAGAAACTTCTTTCATTCCTCCATTCTTTCTTCTTCCTTCTGCCTATGGGTGACTTTACACTCCCTCTTCCGACTTTCTTTCCTTCATTCTTTCCTCTTCCTTCTGCCTATGAGTGACTACACTGAGTGACAAGAATGGTTTCCTGTACACCAGGAAACCATTTACTACGCTGGGTGGTAACCAAAGAACCAGATTACGGCGCCTGGTGGATTAGTGGGTAATTAAGGAGCTCTAATCGGACAAAGCCTGTGTAGATTTATATCCAAGGGAAGGTTGGGGTTTACTGCTCACGTAATGGCACACAGGGATGAGTGAGGCTGGTCACTCTCATCATAAATGTTAGGAACAACTTGCCGAGCCCCAGGCTCCTACGCTTCTCATGGGGCAACATAGGATTGGGTGACAGATGGATGGATGAAACAAATACAGAACTGTTACCTGATGAGAAGAAATAAAATGATCATAGCTAAGACTGAGAGTTTTCGAGAATTTTTCTTTTACCATCAACGGTCAGCTCATATGCAGGACATTTGGTGGTAACACAGAACTCTTATCTTCTTTAGGTAAATGTAAAGTAAGGAAAAGAGGAAGAGGTGACTGATTTTTAATATTCGAAGTGATAAACCTATTGCTAACCAGGATAAAGATTAAAATTGTCAGTATTAGTGTATATACACTATATATATATATATATATATATATATATATATATATATATATATATATATATATATATATATATATATATGAAATGGTCATGTTTGAACCCAAAAGACATCAGGACATAAACGATTAGACGATCTGTGTCTATCTGCCATAAATCCACCTCTCTACCTACCTTCTCATTCACTCACTCTCTCACCCACCCACTCACTGACTCACACACAACTCATTCACTGACTCACTGACTCAAATGCTTATCCACCTCGATTGCTCACCTGACCAGTTAGCCTGCCTGTCCTGTCTTTACCTTTAGGCAAACAAGAAATCCCATTTTCTGATGAGAGAGGCAAAACTATTGTTTGAGGCCATGATCAATGACAGGTTAAAACCTTAAAGACAGTTTTAAAAGTCTGAAGATATTTTAAATATAATATCCTTGTTAAAACTCTAGACTTTGACATACAAGTATAAATTTAGAACTGTTACCTCCTTTGGGAAAATGTGTGCGAAGGAAAACCATGCAAGGAACATGACAAAGTGTGTAAGGAGCAGCAAAAGGAGAACAGAAGTAGCCCTCAAAGTTCTCCTGTGGTGTCCCAAGAGTAAGCTGCATACCACCACAACCCACGCCACTGCCAGGCCCTGTAATAGTGACATTATTATCAATATTGTTATTCTTGTCTTCGTCATCATTACGATTATCTTATTCATCGCCATTAGTAAGAGAATTAGTATCATTGTCAAGATCATTAATAAAAAGATTTCCTTTTTCATAGCCTTCAAAATATATCTTATTATAGCATTCTGATCAGCAGCAGTAGCAGTATTATTTTCACTATTAATGTCAACCTCATCAGCATCAAAATCATTGACATCAATATTATCATCAACCTACATGTCATCATTAGTAACAACAATATTTCCATTATCATCATCAACATTGCCTTCAGTATAACTAGTCCTAGGCCTATCATCGCCATCATTATTATCACCCCTGACCAGTTTCCCACTTTGTAATTGAGCTCATGAAATCTGTCTGCCCCTAGAACGATCATATTCAACCCAAAATGGAACTCTCTGACGAAAAGGATCAAACATTGTGTGTCAGTCTATTGTTCGTACTAAGAATATTTTTCAACTACCGAACGACATTATTGACTCCGATAAATGCGTTATTTTTCTCGTTATTATCAGATAGTTACAGTAATCTTAGGAGGGACATTTTGTGGTGATCTTAAAGAAGGACATACCCAGTTCCTTCAGTTCGAAACTTCTCTCAGTAAATGAATGAAACTATTAAGACACAGCAAAAATAAATTATAAAGAACATTGTCTGTCTGATGGGATTAAGTGCAATAAGAACGTCTTGCCGTGATGGGACTATCGTTATATTATAACAACGTGACAAAAAAAAACTACACTCTCTCATCTTCAGTGCTGAGTTGTAACAATAGTTGAAAGCTAGAATATGAGTTTACTACATAAGAAGCGTTATGAAAAGGACGTAAAACCATAGCATTGTCTTTTTAAATCGCTGAGGTGCCCAAAATAATCAGCAAAAGGGCCACAATTTTGGTCTGTGTAGTGTAAAAAGTACGACAACCAGTGCCACTTTGAATCTCGCTTGGGTTATTGTCCGTCGTCGAGACAGAAGATCCAGACACCCTTTCCTTCTATAAAATGAATCCTTTCAGTCAGAGGACGCCATATTTACTTAAATTAGAGGTATTCCTACATCCGGTCGATTTTGTTCAACCTACAAAAACATTCTTTCACTGAAGGAGATAATGGAGAATATATTATCCCATTAGTTCGAGAAAACTCCTTAGCTAAATAAAATTGAGGAAAAAAAACAATACTAATAATACGTCATCGGAATAAAGGGAATAAAATAGCATTAAGTTAATAAGTAGGTTGAAAGTTACTTTACACTTAGAAAGGATATTACAGCATTTCAGGAAGTTAAGACTGCACGAAGGAAAACAGTCCTATAATCTTTGCTTCTCGTCTAGAAGCTGCAAAAAAATACATGAATGACTGAATGAATGAGTGAATGAACAAATAAAAAGGTGTCATACTGAAATAGTTAATCACTTCAGTCCAATGGCATATTTTGCGTTTTATGCATAATTTCCGCAAATGGTTATTGTATGAAATCAAGGAGTATTTTAGAATACAGGGATGAGTTATTGCTTTCCTTTACCTCTTCAGTATGAGAGGACTTTCCTAAAGTGTATGAAGGCTTGTGGCTGTTCTTTGAATAAAATGTAACAATACGTAATACAAGTGAAGGCACTCAAATTCCTGATGACGACAGAGGTCTAAAATCCTTTTTAATTTTGTGTTTCCCGTCTCAAACCTGAAATCTGTCCTCCTCCAGAGGGAACATCCAGAAGGGTCCACTCGTCTTAAAGGGCTGAAAGACACCGACTGGAAGCCCGTAGAAGGACTGGAAGCCGTGGTTGAGGGGTCCGGGGCAGTGCCTACCCAGGAAGCTGCAGCTCATACCCAAGTGCCACTTGCCTGTGACGTACGAGAGGTGTCATCATCATCATCATCATCATCATCATCCCAACCACAAAGGAATGGGTGACCTTCCAACTAGTATGTCACTGGGATACCATAGGAAGAATGGAATTCTAAAAAGGTTTGGATACACGAAAAAGCTGCTCCAGAAAGTACCACTTGCCTGCAGAAAGGATATATATATATATATATATATATATATATACCCCCTCCACAATATGTCTACCCCCGATGTATATATGTCCCCCCCAATGCATACATGCCCCCACTAAACTGCTAGGTCAGTATGCTTTCCCACGCCTGAAGACGGCGTTATTGCATCAGATGATATCAGGCAGCCGAGAAGGGCAGACTATTTTACTGTGAGCTTGTAATAAACTCTTAATCTAGCTGTGTGTACACGGAGTTTCTATTACCAAAGTATTGCAAGTTACATATATATATATATATATATATATATATATATATATATATATATATATATATATATATATATATATATATATATATATATATATATATATATATATATATTGTTACGGAACAGAGAAAGATAACGTACACTTTAAGTGAGAATACTAAGAGTCACTACTGTCCCGTAAAGTTCCAGGTTCAAAACAAAAGAGTTAGGTAAAATTACAAGTTAAAGTTTAATGCTCAAACTAACAACAAAACATTCAGGACTCATAAGGATAATGTAACGGCAAAAAACAGGTTAAATATATGGTTAACTGCAATAGCCTCTATTAACACAAAATTAGCATGAGTAAATTTATCTAAGTCAGCCCTGATAAAATGAGATACCAGATAATACTCAGTGAATGCAAGATAAATTATTGCAGATACAAAATAATATTAAAACTGATGGACATAAAGATCCCTACATGAATTACAAAAACTTCACTAGGCCTACAAATTAAACTTATGCTACACAGTACAAGAACAAAATGCAACAACACTCATACTCAAATTACACACAGCTGCTAGATGTTTGGAGATTTCTTGAGCACTCACAATAATAATATCTGTACAGGGGAGGACAGAGATGTGAACAAAATGAGGAGCAGATCTAAGTGGCAATGATGCAGAGACTGAGCTCATTATATAGGGGCCAGCAGAGCTTGATACAACTTGTAAGAAGGACGCGCAAATGAAGCCATGGGGACAGAGAGATGAAAATCCCGCACTGAACAACAGAGAGAACGACTTACTCTATTATAACGGTAGAAGGGGGGGACTGAGGCAGAACACGCTCGTGATTAAACATGCAGCAACTGTGCGTTAAAATTACACAAAGGATGATGAAATCATAGGCTATGTAACACTTCCCCACAAAGAAAAAGAAATTTACAAAGGAAATTTCTTATTACTCTAAAACAACCTGTCTAAAGTCTAGATAAGCAATCTGCAAAAACATTTTCTTTCCCCTTGACATGTTGTATGTCTAATGAATACTCCTGAAGAAGTAGACTCCATCTTGTCAATCTCTGATTTTTATCTTTAAACTTACTAAGGAATTTCAGTGGGTTATGATCGGTATAAATGACTATGGGGTCAAAACCAGAACACAAATAAAATGAAAACTGCTGTAAACCCAAAATCAAGGCCAAAAGCTCTTTCTCAATAGTGGAGTAGTTCTTTTGAGGTGGAGTGAACTTCTTACTGTAATAAGATACAGGATGTTCAATACCCTGATCATCCTCTTGCAGCAAAACAGCCCCAGCTCCTGTATCACTTGCATCAACAGCCATCTTAAAAGGCTTAGCAAAATTTGGAGTAGCGAGCACTGGCTGACTTAATAGAATAGCTTTAAGTTTGTTGAAAGAAGATTCACAGTTATCGGTCCAGACAAATTCAACTCCCTTTTTCAGTAGGTCTGTAAGTGGTGATACAAGAATAGAAAAGTTAAGAACAAATCTCCTGTAATAACCAACCATTCCCAAAAATCTTTGTAGCTCTTTCCTACTTTTAGGTCTGGGAAGATCACTTATAACCTGAACCTTAGCTCCTGGTGGTGCAACATGTCCATCACCAATTACATACCCAAGGTACTGAACTTTAGCTTGACCAAACTCACACTTTGATAAATTAGCTACAAGATTAGCATGAACTAAACGGTCAAGAAATTTACTGACATGGCATAGGTGATCTTTCCAGTTGTCACTGAAGATTAATACATCATCAATATAAACAACACACCCTGCCAAACCCTCTGTTACAACATTCATGAGCTTCTGAAATGTGGCTGGTGCATTCTTCATACCATATAGCATTACAGAACATGGAAATGTCTTTCCTAGTGTTACAAAACATGAGATCTCCCTAGCACGTTCAGTCATAGGTACTTGCCAGTATCCCTTTAACAAATCAAACTTACTTATGTACCTAGCCTTTCCGATCTTGTCTATGCAATCTTCCACACGAGGGAGAGGGTAAGTGTCTGTTTTAGTTATCTGATTAACACGTCTGTAGTCGATGCAAAGCCTCTGTGACCCACCTGGCTTAGGGACTAGAGTGACAGGAGAACTCCACTCGCTCTGACAGGGCTCAATCATCTTGTGGTCCAACAGGTAGCCAAGCTCCTTCTGGATGAGAGGAACTTTCACTGGGTTCACACGGTAAGGAGGCAATTTAATTGGCTTTGCGTCTCCAACATCGACATCATGCATCAACACAGTGGTTCTTCCTGGAGTGGCATGGAACACTTGCGGGTACTCCTGCAGTAATGCCGAAAACTCCTGCCTTTCCTTGGGAGGAAGATGAGAAAGCTTAGTCTGGAGATCATTCATGATATCAGGATTCTTCCCCAAACTATCACTCAGGCTCATACTGCATGGGAGAGCTTCACTTGCAGACTCGGGTGGAACAGCTACAGTGCAGACTGGATTATTTTCGTCCCGCCTGTGATATAACTTTAGCATGTTGATGTGACATAGTTGCTTGCTCTTTCTACGATCTGGTGTGGCGATGACATAGTTGACATCACTGAGTTTCTTCTCCACGAAATAAGGACCACTAAACTTGGCTTGAAGAGGTTGCCCATGAACTGGTAGCAGAATCAAAACCTGATCTCCTGGCTGAAAGTGGCGTAACCTGGACTTCTTATCATACCAAGTCTTCATCTTCTCCTGAGCAGCTCCTAAATTCTCTCTCGCCAGCTGTAAAGCAGTGGACAGCCGTTCTTTGAAATTCATCACATACTCCAGCAGGTTGACGTCATCTTCCTCCGACAGCCAGCATTCCTTGAGTAACTTAAGGGGTCCTCTTACTTCATGGCCAAACAGTAGTTCAAAAGGTGAGAAGCCCAGTGATTCATTTGGAGATTCTCTTGCGGCAAACACAACGAATGGAAGACCTTTATCCCAGTCTTTCTGATGTTCCAAACAGTATTTCTTGAGCATCGATTTGAGTGTTTGATGATATATCTCCAACGCTCCTTGGGTCTGGGGATGGTAAGCTGAAGACGTGATCTGGGTGATGCCCAACTCTTTCAGAGACTGTTTGAAAACGTTTGACATGAAATTACTTCCCCGGTCTGACTGTACCTCCTTGGGCAGACCAAACTTTGTGAAGAACCCTAGCATTTCCTTAACCACGTTCTTTGCTGAAATATTTCTAAGTGGAATGGCTTCAGGATAACGAGTAGCCATATCAATCATGGTCAACACATAAGAAAATCCTGAAGAAGTCTTAGGAAGAGGGCCCACAATATCCACCAACACACGGGTGAAAGGCGCCTCAAAAGGAGGAATGGGAACTAGAGGTGCAACCTTTTCGGTCTGATTACACTTCCCCACAACTTGACAGGTGTGACAAGACTTACAATACCAGGAAATATCCCTGAAGATACCTGGCCAGTAGAAGTGTTTCAAAATGCGTGCCACAGTCTTCCTCACTCCAAGGTGTCCTGCCAAACTGGAATCATGAGCCACTCGAATGATATCCTGCCTACAAACACGAGGGATGACAACTTGATGTACAACCTCCCATTCACAGTCGGCTGATGCTGTTGGGGGTCTCCACTTCCTCATAAGTACTCCTGACTTTACATAATAACAAGTAGAAGCACCGGCTGACTCTTCTTCACTGTAAGCAGAGTTAGCTAGACCTTTCAACTCAGGGTCAGCAACCTGCAACTCAACCAACTCTTGACGAGACAAATTATCAACACTACGGGGTACTGCCTCATCTGGTGAGTGGTCCAAATTAGCAAGAAAAGTGTCAGCTAGGATAACATCATCATCATCATTATCCTCTAAATCACCAGTAACTTTAGACTTAGCCCTAGTGACAGCACATGCAGGGAACACATCAGGGACATCACAATCCTGGGACACAGCCACTGGCTCACTAGACAACTGAGGAGCTGGACACACTTGACTTCCACCAATATCATTTCCAAGTAAGAAAGTTACACCTGACATTGGGAGTGTCTCAACCAACCCAACCATAACAGAACCATTAACAAAACCAGACTCTAAATTCACTCTGCACAGAGGAACAGAGAAGTAATTATTTCCCTACACCTTGTAAGATTACAGTTTCATCAGAGGAATTAACATTAGAGCCTAGAACACTGGTCAGCATAAGGGATTGGCAAGCACCTGTATCACGATATATTTTAACTGATTTCCTGTCATTACTGTCCAGAGGACTGACAAAACCATCAGACAGGAAATTAGCACATGAACTCTTGAGAGTGTCACCCACGTTACTGCTCAAAAGAGGAGCTCCATCATGAGAATTTAAGTTACCCCTCAAAGCAGGTTCAGTTAACTCAGTTAAAGAATTCTGGGAACTCTCAAGAGTGGACACTAGACCAATTGACTGAATATTTAAAGACTCCTTTTTGTTCACATCACGCTGTCTCCTGAAACATCTCTCCGTAGTATGACCAAGCTTACTACAATAAGTACATTTACTTTTCTGAAATCTAGAGGTGAAGCTGGTATTTACTTCCTGAGAAACATCATCCTTATTCTCTTTCCTGTTACCTGTACTCTGAGTAGAGGCAACGTACTTACTCTCAGCTTTCCCTTTTTCTCTAGAATATCTCTTGTGAGTGAGAACATACTCATCAGCTAAAACTGCAGCATCAGACAAATTATCTATTCTTTTCTCATCAAGATATAGGCTTACATCTTTACTAATACACCTTTTGAAATCCTCCAGCAAAATCATCTGCTTAAATTTGTACCAAAATCAGAATCCACATTCTTAGAATTTAACCACTGCTCTAACAGATCTTCTTTGATTTTTGCATACTCAACATGGGATTG
>NC_136969.1:21587410-21617410 GCF_032717465.1 Coenobita brevimanus | reverse complement strand
AGTTACCTTTTTCACCAGTCGCTCATTATCCATTCTTTCCATATGCCCAAACTATCGCAACACCCTCTGCTCAACTCTACCAGCCACCTCCCGAACGACTCCAGTTCTCCTTTGCACTTCATCATTTTGCACTCAATCCATACGCGTCAGTCCACACATACTCCTCAGACACCTCATCTCCATTACATTCTAATTTTTCCTCTCTGCCACACCCATATTCCATGTTTCAGCCTCATATAACGCAGTCGGTACCACAGCACCCTCATACAGCCTTCTCTTTACATTCATTCTAAGTGAACGACATCTAAACACTTTTTTCATTCCTCCCAGCACCTTACCTACTTCATTCATTCTAAACTTCACTTTTGCATCAATTCTTCCACCCACAGCAACATGTGACCCTAAATATTTAAAACACTACCTCCTCATTCAACTCACCATTCAAAACTATATTCATCCCTCTACCATCTACCATCCTCGTACACTTCATCACTTTACTCTTATTCTCATTTACTTTTAATTTCCTCCTTTCATACACCCTTCAAAACTCCTCTACCAATTGTCTCAATCTCTCCTCTGAATCAGCCACCAGTAAAGTATCATATGCAAACAGCAGCTGCTTCAGACTCCACTCTCCACCATCAACATTCACCAGACTCAGACCTCCACCTAAAACTCTTGCATTCACCTGACAACACCATCCATATAAATATTAAACAACCAAGGCGACATCACACATCTCTGTCGCAGCCCCACTCTCACGGGAAACCAATCACTCACAGCATTACCCACTCTTACATACGCTCTACTATTTACATAAAAACTTTTCACCCCTTTTAGTAACCTACCATCAAGTCCATACAATCTTAAAACAGTCCACAAAGCCTCCCTATGAATTCTATCGTACGCTTTCTCTAAATCCATGAATGCTCAAAACACATCCTTGCCTATTGCTAAATACTTTTTACACACTTGTCTCACAGCGAACACCTGATCCACGCATCCCCTCCCTCTCCTAAAGCCACACTGCTCATCACCAATCACTCCCTCTGTACCCTCTCTAATTCTCATAATTAACACTCTACCATACACCTTACCTACAACACTCAACAGACTTATACCCCTAAAGCTAGTACATTCATACTTATCACTCTTGCCTTTATACAACGGGACCACACAAGCACTTGCTCAGTCAATTGGCACCATACCTTTCACAAAGCACACATTCAACAATCTTACTAACCAGTCAACAATAGTTACTCCACCACCCTTCAGGCATTCCACAGCACACCCATCCATATCTGCAGCTTTCTCTGTTTTTATCTCCTTTACTGCCTTCTCCACTTCCTCCTTCGTGATCAAAGAATCATTCAACTCTCCCAACACATTTATTCCTTGCACCCTTCCATCCACCACAATCTCAGCCACCCTTTCCTCCTCTACATTTAACAAACTTTGAAAATACTCTGCCCATCTCTTCCTTACTGCATCGATCTCAATTAACATCATTCCATCCTCTGCTTTTACTCTCTCTTCCTTCCCAGACTCTCCCTTTCGCACCCTTTTCACCTCCTTCCAGAACATTTTCTTATTCTGTTGAAAATTCTCAGTCAGTCGCCTATCCCACATTTCATCTGCTGGCACTTTAGCACCATGCACAGCCCTTCTCGCCCTATTCCTCTTTTCCTTATACCTCTCATATGCCGCCTCATCCTTCCTCTGCAGCCACTTCATATGCACGTCTCTTCTCAGCCACAGCCATACTTACTTCCTCGCACCACCATTCACTTCTCTTTCTTACACCACCACCCACACATCTTACACCACACACCTCTTCTGCATGCCCCACCACAGCACTCTTAAACAACTGCCATTCCTTCTCCACACTGCCATTTTCCTTATCTTTCACTGCGTTCCACTCATCTTTCAATTTCTCCTGATACTCTATCTCTTTCTCTCTTTTATCCAACTCACTCACTTTCAAAACCTCCCTGCCACACCTAACCCTCCTAGCTCTCACCCATCTCTTACCTACTCTTAACATTCCCTCCACAAGGTAGTGGTCAGACATACCTCCACCCTCCCCTCTCAGAACTCTCACATCCAACAATCTTCCTATTACATTCCTAGATACAACCACATAGTCCATCAATCCTTTATCCACAACCATTCCACCCTCCTGTCTCACCCATGTATACTTATAAATATCTTTCTTCTCGAAAAGTGTATTTCCAATCACCATCTCTCGCTCAACACACATCCCTATCATTCGTTCCCCATTTTCATTTCTTCCAGGCACACCATGCATACCAACTACACCTTCAGCTGCTACATTTCCCACTCTGGCATTCAGATCTCCCATCATTGCTACATTCACATTCGCTCCAAAAACACTGCCGACACTCATCAACATCATTCCAGAATGACTCCCTCTCTTCTTCATCCCTTTCACTACCAGGCCCATATGCACTCACAAACACCCACAACTCATGTTCAAATTTCACTTTCACCCAAATCAGGCTCGATGACACCTCCTTCCATTCAATCACACACTGCTGTACTTCCGGACTCCCTAAAAAGGCCACACCTTCTCTTGCCCTTCCTCTATCAACACCTGACAATCGTCCATTCACACTTCCAAACATAGACTCACCCTTCACTTTCATCTTCGTTTCACTCAAAACTAACACAACCAACTTTCTTCTCACAAACATTCTCCCAATCTCCTCCCTTTTAGCCTAAATCGTACTACATCCACGCACATTCATAGACCCAGTTTTCAGGGTATGGGGATAACTCCATTCCCCGTCCCTTTCTCTGGCCTGTCTCTTTTTAGGAACTAAAAAACAGAGGAGGGGGTCCCTAGCTCCCTCACCCCGCCCTTTTTACTCGCCTTTTATGACACACAGAGAATACGGTGGCAGTATTCTTCCTAACACAACCTGGCCGCTGAGTAGTAGTACCACCCCATAGTGCGGCCAGATTGTGTCCACCCCGCCACAGGGAAGGACACAATATATATATATATATATATATATATATATATATATATATATATATATATATATATATATATATATATATATATATATATAATTATATGTATATATATATATATATATATATATATGTATATTTATATATATATGTATATTTATATATATATATGTATATTATGTATATATCAATCAATCAATCAATCATTTCCTGTGGCACCCTCGGGGATGCATAGGGCCTCGATGAACTCACACCACCAAATCCTATCTTGTGCTAACTCCTCAAGATCTCCCCAACACTCATCTCCAGCTTCCCGTCTCATTGTCCTCACCCACGTCTCTTTTGGCCTTCCTCTACCTCTCCTACCAGGTGCCACCCACCCTGGTGTACCTTGTACTATTCCCTGTCTCCTATACACATGTCCTAGCCACTTCCATCGTGAGAATCTAACATATTCATCGATCGGCTGCACTCCCGTTATTTCTCTAATTCTACTATTTGGTATCCTTTCCCACCACTTAACTCCTAATATTCTTCTAAGTGCTTTATTTTCAAACACCAAGAATTTATTTTCCATAGTCACTGTGCTGTACCAAGACTCGTGTCCATAAATTAAGATACTCCTAACCATTACCTTATAAAGTTTGATTTTTGTATGCACAGAGAAATTATTATTATTCCAAATATTTTTAAGCATTCCCATTGCCTGATTAGCCTTCTTTAACCTTTCCTCGAATTCAAAGTTCAAAGAACCATCCTTGGCTAAATAAGTACCTAAATATTTAAACTTATCAACTTGCTTTACAACCATACCTCCAATTACACATTCCTGCGCATTTTCCATATTCATATTGATTATTTCAGTTTTTCCACAATTAATAACCAAACCCACCTTGCGACCTTCACTCACCAAACAGTCCAACACTCTCTGCATCTCTTCTGGCCCATCACAAATAAAAACTATATCATCTGCATAATCTAAATCCAAAAGTTTCCTGTTCTCTCCCCAAAGTATACCTGCACCGGTTTCTGTTCCAACACGTTTCATAATGTAATCAATGACCAATATAAATAGTAAAGGAGATAGAACACCACCTTGAATTACTCCGGACTTGACTTCAAACGAATCACTCAGACAACCATCAACCATCACTTTACAAAATGTGTCCTCATGCATGTTCATAATGACCCTCACAAACTCCTCTGGTATTCCATAATGTCTCATGATCTTCCCCATAGACTCTCTCGAAACATTATCAAAAGCCTTTTCAAAATCAACAAAACAAAGACTTAACGGTACTCTCATTTCATTAACTTGCTGCATCAAATGCCTAACGATAAAGATCTGATCATTGCAACCACGTCCCTTTCTAAAACCAGCCTGTTCATCCCTCAGAATACCCTCAACCACCGGCTCCAACCTATTTAACAACACTCTACTGAAAACTTTCAAAGCTATCGGTGACAAAGAGATTCCCCTCCAATTACCACATTCACTCAGGTCTCCCTTCTTCGGAACTCTAACAATTACACCATTCTTCCAAACTGATGGTAGTAACCCCGTCACCCATATCTTATTGAATAGCTTGGTCAAGATCATTATTAATCTATCCCCCTCCACTTTAAACATTTCCGGAAATAAACCATCCTCCCTGGTGCCTTATTATTCTTTAACTGTTTTACTGCTTTCTCCACTTCTGCAAGCCTCAACTCTCCTGTTTCTATATTTAAATCTTCCTGAGCAGACGGTATATCCTCTTCTGGTGGTATTGGTCTATTAAGAACTGTCTCAAAATGCTCTTTCCATCTATTTTTAATATCTCCATCTTTGGTCAATAAATTTCCTTCCCTGTCTCTAACTGGTATTTCCTTGCGTTTACCTGCATTACCACTCAGTTCTCTGATCGATTCATATGCTATTCTTTGACTCTGTCCATCATTTTTGTTTATTAGGATTTCAGTCTCTGCAACCTTTTCATCCACACATCTTCTTTTATCTCTCCTAGCTAACCTTCTTACTTCTGAATTCAAACTCCAGTACGCAGCTCTTGCTAATTCAATCTCTCGTTCATCAACGCATTGCATCTCACTCCTCAATTTAGCCTCACCTCTCTTTTTATCATATCCCACGTTTCCTCTGATATCCATTTCTTTCTCCTGAATCTATGTCTCCTTCCAATCGTACATTCAGCAGTCTTATGCAACACTTTGTTCACATCCTCCCACATCTCATCTACCCGTCTCTCCCCCGCGTCCAACGTTTCCAACACCAAAACCTATTTCTGCATTCTAATCTGAATTCCTCCTTTTCTTCTCCTTCCCTTCTAAGCTTAACAATATCGTATCTACCAACACCAGATTTTTCCTTCTTCTGATTTTTAAGTTTAAACCTTATTTTTGCAATGCTGAGTTGATGGTCACTACCAATATCCGCTCCCCGTTTAACATGAACATCTAGCAGAGAACTTCTATGCCTCCTACTGATAGCGATGTGATCAATCTGATTTTTATATTTTCCACACGGTGACACCCAAGTTGTCTTGTGTATATTGCAATGCTGAAAGAGTGTGCCCCTGATGACTAAGTCATTTGCTAGACAGAAGCTTCCAAACCTCACTCCGTTTTCACTCATCCTACTACCAACTCCCATCTTACCCATACATGCCTCAAATCCCTCATTTGAACAGCCCATTACTGCATTAAAGTCTCCAATGCAGATCAAAACATCATGTCTAGGTACCCTTCCTACTCCTTCTTGCAACTTTTCATAAAATGTGTCTTTCCTTTCATCGAGTGCATCATTAGTAGGTGCATAACACACAAACAGACTGATGTTGCCATGATTTGATTTAAACCGTGCGTATAGCAATCGCTCATCTATAGGATCCCATTCACTTAAAGCCTTATTTGCCTTACAACCCAGCAACAATCCTACTCTCTGATAATGCATTCCGTCCTGTCGGCCAGATATCAATAAACGTATACCATCCTCCAAATCCAACTTATCGACTCCAGTTAATCTAGTTTCTGTCAGAGCACAAATATCAAGTCCGTAATTTTGAAAAACCTTCACTAACTCATCGATTTTACCGTCATGATTTAGCGTTCTCACATTCCAGTTACCAATTTTAATTGTATTTTTTGCATTGACAAAGGAATTAGATCGTAATTGAGGCAACCGTGAGATTCTTAGCACCCCCTGCCCATTTAAGGGCTGCACGGGACTGGGGGCCATTATTGTTCTTTCAGAGTCCATCAAGGTTTCTTTGGCTAACTTCCTGAACACCTCGCCATTGTGTTGCAGTCGCAGTAGGCAGCTAACTTGCCTGATTGCCCACACCCGAAAGACCCAGCTATGCTGTAGCCAGTCACGTGCCGGCATGCTTCCCAGCCATTTCACTCTCAAGGAGTTCCTCTGCCTGAGAAAGCAACCACCCCCCTGCTCCCGAGGGCTTTTGATCTGTGTAGGTAGAGGGCGATCACTCCCTCACTAGCCATATACAGTGTATATACAGTGTATAGGCTACACTCACCAGAATATATATATATATACCTAGGCTGCTTCCCCCAAGGAAAGGGAGGTAGCCGAGACAGGACGACACACTCCCCGTTTACTCATCCATTCAAACACATTCGCATCTTAGCCCCAAGGGGTAGAACGGACAGATCCTCACCACACCACACTGCACAAGGGTCAACTGCGCAATGCAATCAGTGACATCCGCAGCAGGGCCCGACAGCAGAACTGGTTTACCCCTGCCACATCATAACAGACCCATCCCCTTACCCGCACCTGACCTGACTAGCTGATCAGACCAAATGCGGGAGAATATCCCCTCAGGGCTGCATCGTCACTTATTCATTCACAATTTCTCTCCATTTATTTCTGTCACGCACAGCCACTCTTCCCTGCTCAACAGACATCCCTCTCGCATCCAGCGCTCTCTTCACACTGTTCATCCATCCTATTCGTGGTCTTCCTCTCAGCCTTACACCTCTCACATCAGATCTAGTTATCTTTTTCACCAATCGCTCATTATCCATTCTCTCCATATGCCCAAACCATCGCAACACCCTCTGGTCAACTCTACCAGCCATCTCCCGAACAACTCCAGTTCTCCTTCGCACTTCATCATTTCGCACCCGATCCATACGTGTCACTCCACACATACTCCTCAGACACCTCATCTCCATTACATTCAAACTTTTCCTCTCTGCCACACCCATATTCCATGTTTCAGCCCCATATAACGCAGTCGGTACCACAGCACCCTCTTACAGCCTTCTCTTTACATCCATTCTAAGTGAACGACATTTAAACACTTTTTTCATTCCTCCCAGCACCTTTCCTACTTCATTTATTCTAAACTTCACTTCTGCATCAATTCTTCCATCCACAGCAACATGTGACCCTAGATATTTAAAATAATCTTCCTCCTCAAGCAACTCGCCATTCAAAACTATATTCATCCCCCTAGCATCTATCAACCTCGTACACTTCATCACTTTACTCTTATTCTCATTTACTTTCAATTTCCTCCTTTCACACACCCTTTCAAACTCCTCTACCAACTGTCTCAATCTCTCCTCTGAATCAGTCACCAGTGCAGTATCATCTGCAAACAGCAACTGCTTCAGATTCCACTCTCCACCATCAACATTCACCAGACTCAGACCTCCACCTAAAAGGCTTGCATTCACCTCCCTGACAACACCATCCATGTAAATATTAAACAACCAAGGCGACATCACACATCCCTGTCGCAGCTCCACTCTCACGGGAAACCAATCACTCACAGCATTTCCCACTCTTACACACGCTCTACTATTTACATAAAAACTTTTCACCCCTTTTAGTAACCTACCATGAAGTCCATACAATCTTAATACAGTCCACAAAGCCTCCCTATCAATTCTATCATACGCTTTCTCTAAATCCATAAATGCCCAAAACACATCCTTGCCTTTTGCTAAATACTTTTCACACACTTGTCTCACAGCAAACACCTGATCCACGCATCCCCTCCCTCTCCTAAAGCCACACTGCTCATCACCAATCACTCCCTCTTTACCCTCTCTAACTCTCATAATTAACACTCTACCATACACCTTACCTACAACACTCAACAGACTTACACCCCTAAAGCTAGTACATTCATACTTATCACCCTTGCATTTATACAACGGGACCACACAATCACTTGCCCAGTCAATTGGCACCATACCTTTCTCAAAGCACACATTCAACAATCTTACTAACCAGTCAACAATAGTCACTCCACCACCCTTCAGGCATTCCACAGCACACCCATCCATATCTGCAGCTTTCCCTGTTTTCATCTCCTTTATTGCCTTCTCCACTTCCTCCTTCGTGGTCAAAGAATCATTCAACTCTCCCAACACATTTATTCCTTGCACCCTTCCATCCGCCACAATCGCAGCCACTCTTTCCTCTTCTACATTTAACAATCTTTCAAAATACTCTGCCCATCTCTTCCTTACTGCATCTATCTCAATTAACATCCTTCCATCTTCTGCTTTTACTCGTTCTTCCTTCCCAGACTCTCCCTTTCGCACCCTTTTCACCTCCTTCCAGAACATTTTCTTATTCTGTTAAAAATTCTCTGTCAGCCGCCTACCCCACCTCTCATCTGCTGCCACTTTAGCATCACGCACAGCCCATCTCGCTTTATTCCTCTTTTCCTTATAGCTTTCATATGACATCTCATCCTTCCTCTGCAGCCACACTTCATATGCACATCTCTTCTCAGCCACAGCCATACTTACTTCCTCGCACCACCATTCACTTCCTTTTCTTACACCACCACCCACGCGTCTCACACCACACACCTCTTCTGCATGCCCCACCACAGCACTCTTAACCCACCCCGTCCCGACCACTTTTTGACCACTGGTACCCCCCAATCCCGACTATTTTTCGACCCTTTTTTTTTTTTTTTGCTAAAACTTTCGCTTTTGGTCAGAAACAATGGTCAGTGACAAAGAAATTGTTCCCCGGGGTCCATAATTACCCTAAACAGGTATGCCTTGGTCCCACCTGGCCCTGTGTTCTCCGTAGGCAGTCTGAGCCTCTAACGTTTTCTATGGTATTATAAGTCTGGGAAACCAATGAAAGTATGTAGATATGTATTTATTACAAACATAAAAACATGTGATAAAAGAGTATATTGGATTTTATACAAAAATAGAGCAGAAATAAGCATTGTACCATCGTGCGAAACGAGCAAAATCGGGCAACTTGGTCATGATGAATCGCTAACATTCTAAAATCATGATACATATCATTTTTTTTACTTACATAATACTTCTACAATAACATTATACCATTTTACATTTTATTGAACTGTTTTTACGTATTCACAGGCCTTTTGATAACATTTAGCGTAATGTTAGCGCTTATTTACGTAGTGAGTGAACTCGCTGTGACTGTTGTTTCAACTCGTATTGTGTTTTTTCTATTTACATAATACTTTTCTAATATTATTATACACTTTTCAACTTTATAGAACTGTTTTGAGATTATTTCAGGCCTTACGTAAATATATAGCGTAATAATAGCGCATAATAACACACACAGTGAGGTCGCTATGACAACTATTTCAACTTACAACCTATTTTTGTACTTATATAATATTTCTCCACTAACATTGCACATGTTTACACTTGATATAATTGATATCACATAATTTCAGAACTTACGATGGAACTGAGCATCATATTAGCGCGTACTTACACAGGGAGTGTTATCGCGATATCATTTGTTTCATCTTACACTAGTATTCAACTTATAAAATACCTTACTACTAACATTACAACAAATTCCACTTTATATAATTCCTATCACATACTTACTGACCAGAATGTGGGTGTACTCGTGACATCAATTATTACAACTTGCACTATTATTCAACTTATATGTTTTATTCATGCTAACATTACACCCGTTTCCACTTTATTTCCTTGCTATCACATATTTACTGACCAGAGTGTTATACTGAGCGTCATATTTTCGCAGATTTACACAGTAGGTGTAGTTTTGATATCAGTTCTTTCAACTTACACTAATTCTCAACTTATACATTACTTTTCTGAAAACATAACACCCGTTTCAACTTTATATTTGACTTAGCACGTACTGACTGGCCTTACCATTATAATGAGCGTCATTTCGCCTTCCCACACAGTTTCAGTAGTGTAGGAAATAATGATACTCCTTGAAACAAGGCTGAAGGCACAACGCAACATTGCACTCGACACACTCGTACCTTGTGTCTTTTCTCTGAGTGGATGGTCTGACTGTCGAGTGCTTACATACATGGCAGCGACGCTGGGGTTTACGACGGTTTGGGTCGGAAGGGATTGCGCTGGGATAGTGGTGTCCTGCAAGACGTAGAGGAGTCTGAGCAGCCATGGGGGTGCGGGTGCGGTGTGTGGGTCTGTCCTGGGCATGCTTGGCGATTATTTCACGTGCCAGCTCCCTCACAAACCCCTCAAAGGTCTCGGATACTCCGGTGGTCATTGCATGCAGGTAGTGGACGTTCAGGACCGTGACGTCGAGCAAGTGGAAAAAGAGTTTCTTGTACCACTTCATCGTGGTCCTGGCACAGTCAACACTTGAAATCATCGAGTCTGACTGATCAACTTGCCTCATGTTCAGATTATAGTCCAGTACAGACTCGGGTTTCCATACGTTGCACCTCCTCTCGCTACGGTGATCCACGGAGTCTGTGCGGTGCATCAGGGGGCTGTGAACAGTTGATAGGAGGCAAACTTCCCTGTTGTGGTTCCACAGGGTGGCAAGGATGTTTTTGGCCTGGAAGAAAACCACCTCATTCTTGTCAAGTTTCCTCCCTATCTTGACCATATGGCAACGGTTTCTCTTGACTATACCACAGACTCCGGTGTCGTGTTGGTGGAGGAACCTAGCGAGAAGAGGGCTAGTGTACCAGTTGTCCAGGTACAACACATGACCACGATGAAGGTACTCTTCTATCATTGTCTTCACCACGGCCCCAGAGAGTCCTATACTCCGATCTTCTGTTATATCTATCTGTGCGCCCGTGTACAAGACTATGTCTTGCACATAACCAGTCTTACAGTCACACATAACAAAGATCTTGAACCCGAAACGGTGTCTCTTGCTGGGTATGTACTGCCTAAAGGGAATATTGCCTCTCCACAACACAAGACTCTCGTCTATGACGAGGTCTCTGTAGGGATAAAATGAGGAGCGGAACATTTCCCGTAAATGATCAAATACCAGCCTAATTCTCCTCATTTTATCTGTGTTATTTGCATTGGCTGGATCTTCTGCATCAAAAAAGTGGAGGCGGCCGAGAATATACTGAAATCGGTTACGACTCATCACCTTTCCAAAGAAAGGTGTGAGGATGATTGGGTCAGTTGTCCAGTAGGCAGGAATTTGGTTTTTCCTTACCACACCCATCAAGAGAACCAGGGCCAAAAATAGGAACATCTCTGAAATTGTAACGGGATAGTCATACTGTTCGAAATGCCTGCTCGTGGTTCCCAAACGTTCACTTTCACGGCGCTGTGATCGTGAAAAGATATTAGTCTCTTCAACTATGTGCCCCACAAATGCCTCACCAAAGAACAAGTGGAAAAAATCCACCCTAGACGAACCTGCATGCACACCTGGAGCCGTGCAACCAGACCGCCACTCCTCAGTGAAAGGGTGAATGATGGGAGTCAAATTACTCCCATCTTCCCAGTTCCACGTGACACCACCGTCTCCAGCCACGTCCCCATCGTCCCCTTCGTCAGGGTGGGGAGGTGAGGGTGGTGGGGGAGGTTGGGGAGGTGGAGAGCGGCGCCTTTCATCACTCGCACTTCTCTTCCTTCTCCCTTTTCCTTTACCCTTTCCCTTCCCTTTCTTTCCTTTCCCCACATCCTGGGGCTGTGGGGAGGAAGTTTGGGAATATTCTGGGGCGAAAGAAGTGCTGGGGAGTGGCTCCACCTCCTCTCCCCTAGGCCTATGTGCACCACGTGCTCGTGCTGCCTCCTTCACACCACTTGCCCCTTCACCCCGCACTACCCCCACACCACTCTCACTTTCACCCCGCGCTGCCACCACAACACTTTCCCTTTCACCCAGCAATCCCACCACACCACTTTCCACTTCCCCAGACAAAAGACTTTCACCATACCTTATATGTCTTCTCGCCCCACCTTCTGATCCTCGTGGTGATATTTTTTCTTTTCCCAACCACGTGGCGATATCACGTCCTAAGCCGCCGTCATCCTCATCCTCGTCCTCATCCTCGTCCTCATCAGATTCGGGATGGAGAGATAGCCGTGCACATGGTTGGGGAGCAGGCTGGCCTTCCCTTGCCTTACGGTATGTCACATACCGCCTTTTTTCGGGGCGAAGGGACCTCCTCATCACTGCTACTTACTTCTTCCTCTGGCTGGACGTAATCGCGATCTACCACATCATCGTCGAGTGGAGAATCACTATCTCCAGCGAAGGCTTCCAGGGCGGATGCAATTTCCTCGTCTGAGAGACCTTTCCGTGCCATGTCTGACCTGGGTCACTGCTAGCAGGTGAATGACCGAGACAAGGGTGAGCGCAGGTCAGGCGGGGTCTAGGACGCTGCCTGCCTGGCGGCAGGTAGGGGAGGCTTGGGTACGTGGGCGAATCGAAAATCTCGCGCGAATTTTGAAAATTGTGGAAATTATGAACCTTGCAATTGCAGGACGTTGAAGTATGTCGACGGGATTGGCTGTGACATAATGTGAGGACGTGGAAGTACGTCGACGGGACGCCGCGGGTTAAACAACTGCCATTCCTCCTCCACGCTGCCATTTTCCCGATCTTTCACTGCGTTCCACTCATCTTTCAATTTCTCCTGATACTCTATCTTTTTCTCTCTTTTATCCAACTCACTCACTTTCAAAACCTCCCTGCCACACCTAACCCTCCTAGCTCTCACCCATCTCTTACCTACTCTTAACTTTCCCTCCACCAGGTAGTGGTCAGACATACCTCCACCCTCCCCTCTCAGAACTCTCACATCCAACAATCTTCCAATTACATTCCTAGACACAACCACATAGTCCATTAAAGCTCTATCAACAACCCTTCTACCCTCCTGTCTCACCCATGTATATTTATAAATATCTTTCTTCTCAAACAGCGTATTCCCAATCACCATCTCTCGCTCAACACACATCGCTATCATTCGTTCCCCATTTTCATTTCTTCCAGGCACACCATGCATACCAACTACGCCTTCAACTGCTACATTTCCCACTCTAGCATTCAGATCTCCCATCATTACCACATTCACATTCGCTCCAAAACTCTGCAGACACTCATCAACATCATTCCAGAAAGACTCCCTCTCTTCTTCATCCCTTTCACTACCAGGCCCATATGCACTCACAAACACCCACAACTCACGTTCAAATTTCGTTTTCACCCACATCAGTCACGATGACACCTCCTTCCATTCAATCACACATTGCTGTACTTCCGGACTCACTAACAAGGCCACACCTTCTCTTGCCCTTCATCTATCAACACCTGACAATCTTCCATTCACACTTCCAAACATAGATTCAACCTTATATATATATATATATATATATATATATATATATATATATATATATATATATATATATATATATATGTATATATATAAATATATATATATATATCGATCCATCCATCATCCAATCCTACGTTGCCCCAGGTGGAACGTAGAAGCCCGGGGCTAGGCAGTTGGTCCTGACATTTAAGATGAGAGTGACCAACTTCACTCATCCCTGAGTGGCATTACGTGAGCAATAAACCCCAACCATTCCTTGGATATAAACCTTCACCAGCTCAATCCGATTGGAGCACAATAATTACCCACTAAACCACCAGGCGCCAAAATTTGGTTATATGGTTACCACCCAGCGTAGTAAATAGTTTCCTGGTGTACAGGAAACCATTTGGCATGTCACTTAATGTAGAGTCACCCATAGGCAAAAGGAAGAGGAAAGACTGAAGGAATGAAAGACAGAAGAGGAAGTGTGAAGTCATCCGTAGGCAGAAGGATGAGGAAAGAATGAAGGAAAGAAAGATTGAAAAAGATGGAAGGAAAGAAGGATCTAGGAGAGGACAGGGCAGACACCAGAGAGCAGCACTACATTGAGTGAGTGGATGATGAGCGCCCTCACCTACCACATATCTATCTATCTATCTGTCTATCTACCTATCTCTCTCTCTCTCTCTCTCTCTCTGTATATATATATATATATATATATATATATATATATATATATATATATATATATATATATATATATATATATATATATATATATATAATTCTTGTCACTGGCGTAGTTGCCCCAGTAGCGAATGGGTGAAATAGAAACAGGATGATATGAAAAGAGAGAGAAGCGAGCTGTTAAGAAAACATTAAAACTTTTCACTAATCAGTTTTGCTGCCTGTAAGGATAAAACCAAGCGGTCACTTTTGCCTTCTCAACTGATAAGACACCAGATTTTTTTCTCACAATATAAGCAGAAAGTTCCTCTTGTCCTTGAACAGTGGGTGTGACATAATGAGGGTGGAGCAAAGTAGGGATGTTTGCCAATTAGAAGCCTAAATAGCGCTTTCGTCACGTTCTTGATGGCACGCAATTGGTTCTGTCTGAAGTGTATGAGGCCTTCATTGGTAGCAGGTGGCTTTATTGTTTCTGTATGGAAAGATATTATTTTTAAGCCAGCCTAGTGGTTAATTAGCTGAGAAAGGCGGAGTAAGACTCCTTTATAAGGTCTAGGAAAGTGTGAAGAGACAGATTTTTATCTCATTTTGTACACACATCCCTGTACACATTGTCATTTGTACATATTTGTACACATTTACTGTCATGTTACACTTATTGTGTTGCACTTTTCCCCAACACTACTCAATACGTGATTTTGATTACAAAACACACTGTTTGTGTACAATTTCCCATTTTTGGTTCACTCCTCCATTTACACTAGTGTGTGATTTATATCTGGATTTAACCTTCGAAGTCTCCACGTTTCCTCGAGCTTTGTGAGTACTTAGCTTCCACTGAGTGTATTCTGGTTAGGTAAGAAATAACTTGTTTTATATTTGTATTCTGAGGCCTATAAGAATCCTCCCCTTTTGTAAAACGAACCCTGGTTTCTTCTTTGGTTGTGTATGTTATAGTGTACAGTAAAGTTAAGTTAGTTTTCTTAAACTTTATGTTTTCTCTTTTGGTGCTTAATTAAGGGTTAAGAGTGCACCGTAATATACACCCTCATAACAATTTGGCGACCTTGCCAGGATAGCTCTGTGACATAATATTGGCAACCTTGGCCACATAGACAGTGCTTACTCTTACCTACTTAACTGTAATCAGTAATCATGGCGCTAATGAGTGATAGTGATGTAAAAGCATTTTTGGATTCTAAATCTTCCCCAACCAGAATGAAAACACTCACAAAATACGAGCTCATATTGCTTGCCCAGGCCTTACAGTTGAGATTTCCTGCCTCAGTCACTAAGACTAAGCTACTTGATTTAATATTGGACACCATGTTTGAGCAAAGTGAGTCCTCTATAGCTATTTCTGAGCCATTTGATACTGCACAAGGTGTTGATCCTGAGCCTTTGGCATCGGAGATACCTGGCCCTAGTGATTTTTCTGCTCATGATACTGGTGACAAAGTGCAACTTGAGTTAGCCAGAATTAAGTTGAGGGAACTTGAAGTGCAAGCAAAAATGAGGGAAATAGAATTACAGGCTCAAATGAGACAAAAGGAAATGGATCACGAATTCAGACTGAAGCACCCTGATAGTTTACCTAGAGCTGGTGGTTCATCTGCCAAGGAATCTTTTGATGTTGCTAGGAACATTAAGCTAGTACCTCCCTTTAATGAGCAAGATGCCACCTAGTATTTCTATATGTTTGAAAAGGTAGCAGGTCGTCTCTCGTGGCCAAAAGACTCTTGGACTGTACTGCTGCAAAGTGTTTTGAAAGAAAAGGCTCAAGAGGCTTTTATTTCTCTATCTGTTGATCAAAGTGCCAACTATGATTGCTTAAAAGATGCCATTCTCAAAGCATATGAACTCGTGCCAGAGGCATATATAGGCTTAGATTTAGATCCACCTTTAAACAGAAAGATCAGACTCATGTGGAATATGCTAGAGTACTCACAGACTTGTTTGATCAATGGTTGCATTCTAAGAAACTTGATGATTTCTGTAAACTTAAAGAATTAATAATCTTGGAGAACTTCACTGGTAAGATAGATAGGAATGTGGCTACATACCTAGTGGAAAAAGATTTAGATACCCTAGCTGAGGCTGCTGTTGTAGCAGATAACTATAGTATAATTCATAAGCATGAACGTAAGCCTCAGTTATTTGTTAAGGGTAGGAGAGTGAACCAACCATTTTTTGTGAACCTTTCTTCTGGTAAAGGCATGTTAATGTCAAGTGACACTAGTGGGAACACTGCAACCCCAGAGCATGTTAGTTCTACGAAAGTAAGTGAGGACAGTGTTGCCAGAGGGTCAAGAAAAAGTGTCAGGTTTTGCCAGTATTGCCAGAAAACGGGGCACTTGGAGGATTGGTGCTGGAAAAAACGAGGGAAAAATCCATCTACAAAACCTGTTTCTTTGAAAAACTCTTGGGGATCTTTTGACACTAACAGAGAGCAGCCACCCACAGATATTGTTAGCGGTAGTCAGACACAACCCCAGCAGGTGCATATTGTTGATAAGGTCAGAGTGGAGTCGTCAGTGGTGGATAGACAGACTCTTGTAGAGCCATTGTTAGACACTAGTAAGACTGGAGCAGTGCAGCCATCAGGTTCAGGTGAGAGTGATGATAAGACTCCATCAGAGTGTCCTCCCCCAAGCAGTACTCAAAGTGACTTCTTCCCAGGTCATTTATTTGCTAACTTTATTTCTAAGGGGTGAGGAAGACTCTCTCCCGCATCTGGCAGCATTTTTACTGGCCTGGAATCCGTCGAGATGTCTCCCAGTTCTGTAGGTCATGTCACACCTGTCAGCTAGTCGGTAAGAGCAATAAGCCCATCCCTGCGGCTCCTTTGATTCCTCTACCTGTGTTTGAGGCCCCATTCACTAGAGTCCTTGTGGACATTGTTGGCTCTTTGCCTAAGACCTCTTCAGGCCACCAGTACATCCTTACAATGTTAGACATGGCCACTAGATATTCTGAAGCCATTCCCTTGAGAAATATTTCAGCTAAATTGGTTGTAAAGGAGATGGTAACCTTCTTTACCCGTTTTGGTCTCCCTAAAGAAGTGGAGTCGGACTAAGGCAGTAATTTTAATTCCAAACTGTTCAGACAAACCCTTAAGGAGTTAGGAATCTCACAGACCACTTCCTCAGCATATCATCCTCAGAGTCAAGGTGCATTAGAGAGGTATCACCAAACTTTGAAGAGTATGCTCAGAAAACTATGTGTTGATAAAAAGGAATGGGACAAGTGTTTGCCTTTCCTACTTTTTGCAACCAGAGAGGCACCGAGCGAGTCCTTGGGCTACTCCCCATTTCAGTTAATCTTTGGCCATGAAGTAAGAGGTCCTCTTAAACTCCTTAATGAACAATGGGTCAAGGATGATGACCAAATTAACTTGCTACACTATGTGTCAAAATTTAAAGAAAGACTGGCCTATAGTATGGAAGTAGCCAGGGCACACTTGGGGTCCTCTCAGGAGAAGATGAAGAGGTGGTATGACCACTCTAAGAAAGTTAGACACAGAGTGTTTCACCCAGGTGATCAAGTTCTTGTCTTGCTTCCCATTCATGGTCAGCCTTTGCAGGCAAGTTTTGTGGGCCCTTATCTAGTGGAAAAGAGGGTTGGTGAAGTAAATTATGTCAATTTAACCCCAGACCGGAGGAGGGAACAAAGATTGTGCCATATAAATATGTTGAAGGAGTACCACAGGCGAGACGTGGACCCCCCTGGTGCTGCATGCTGGTGTCGGCTGTCGAGTTTGCGGACCCTCCTAGTGCTGCATCCATGGAGTCGGCTGTCGAGTTGGCGGAGGACGAGGGCTGCCCTTTGACCTTGGACCAGATGACCAGTTGGAGAGAAAACCAGGAAGCTTGGAGTACACTGACTGATAAACTCTCCCACTTGACTGCAGAGTGGTGTGCTGAGCTTGTTGCCCTTCTCAGGAAGTTCCCTGATGTCTTCCGGGACACCCCAGGACGGATGGAAGTGGCACAGCACAATGTGGACGTTAGAGATGCCAGCCCTGTAAAGCAGTCCCCCTACCGGGCTAGTCCTCAGAAGTAGACCATCATTTGAGAGGACCTGAACTACACATTGCAGCAGGGGTTAATCGAGTCCTGTCAAAGTGAGTGGTGCTCCCCAGTCATAGTGGTTCCAAAACCCGATGGATCACATCGCTTTTGTATTGATTACCGTAAAGTCAACTCCCTTATCAAGACTGATACCCACTTCCTAGAGTAGATGATTGTGTGGACGCAATAGGCAGTGCTAAGTTTATCACAAAATTTGATTTAATGAAGGGATATTGGCAAGTCCCACTCACAGAAAGAGCCCAAGAATTTTCCTGTTTTGTGGTTGGTGGCAGGACTTATAAATGTAAGGTCATGCCCTATGGTATGAAGAATGCTCATGCCACCTTCCAAAGGCTGATGAATGATCTCACCAAGGATGTTGAGAACGTTGTTACTTACATTGATGATGTTGTTATTTTTAGCAACACCTGGGAACAACACTTGAGTCAGCTAGATGCCTTGCTTCAGAGACTGTCCTCTGCTAATTTAGTGCTTAATTTAGCTAAATGTGAATTTGTGAGGGCTCAAGCGCAGTACCTAGGTTATGTGGTCGGTTTAGGCAAAGTGAGTCCACCTGATGTTAAAGTTCAGGCCATAGTCAATTCCCCCCAACCCAAAAATAAGAGAGAGTTGCAACGATTCTTGGGTATGGTAGGGTACTACAGACGTTTTGTCCTGAACTTCTCTGATCTTGTAGCTCCCCTCACTGATTTGTTAAGAAAAGGAGTCAAGTATGAGTGGAAGTCAGAATGTGAGGAAGCCTATTCTAAAGTCAAAGCCATCCTGTCAAGTCACCCAGTGCTTCAAGCTCCCAATTTTGATAAACCCTTTATAATAGCTGTTGATGCCAGTGGCCTAGGGGCCAGCGCAGTTTTGCTTCAGGATAATGATGAAGGCTTTGAGATGCCTGTGTGCTATTTTAGCAAAAAGTTCAATAAGGCCCAGAGAAATTATTCAACTATTGAGAAAGAACTCCTTGCACTCATACTTGCCCTTCAACACTTCTCTGTATATGTTGGTCCAGGGTCAGGTGATGTCGTAGTGTACACTGATCACCGCCCTCTGAAATTTTTGTCCCGATTTAAGGACAAAAAACTTAGATTGACCCGCTGGGCCCTGTTTTTGCAAGCATACTCCCTTGATGTAAGACATGTAAAAGGTGTTAGTAATGTTTTAGCAGATTACCTGTCCAGAACTTGATTGTACAGTATCCAGAAATTTCCCCTTGGGAAATTTCTTCTCTCAGGAAGGGAGGTGTCACTGGCGTAGTTACCCCAGTAGCGAATGGGTGAAATAGAAACAGGATGATAATGAAAGGAGAGAGAAGCGAGCCGTTAAGAAAACATTAAATCTTTTCACTTATCAGTTTTGCTGCCTGTAAGGGTAAAACCAAGCGGTCACTTTTGCCTTCTCAACTGATAAGACACCAGATGTTTTTCTCACAATTTACGCAGAAAGTTCCTCTTGTCCTTGAACTGTGGGTGTGACCTAATGAGGGAGGAGCAAAGTAGGGATGTTTGCCAATTAATAGCCTAAATGGCGCTTTCGTCACGTTCTTGAGGGCACGCAATTGGTTCTGTCTGAAGTGTATGAGGCCCTCATTGGTAGCAGGTGGCTCTACTGTCTCTGTATGGAAAGCCAGAGTAACACTCTTTTATAAGGTCGAGGAGAGTGTGAAGAGACAGATTTTTATCTCATTTTGTACACACATCCCTGTACACATTGTCATTTGTACACATTTGTACACATTTACTGTCACGTTACACTTATTGTGTTGCACTTTTCCCCAACACTACTCAATACGTGACTTTGATTACAAAACACACTGTTTGTGTACAATTTCCCATTTTTGGTTCAGTCCTACATTTACACTAGTGTGTGATTTATATCTGGATTTAACCTTCGAAGTCTCCACGTTTCCTCGAGCTTTGTGAGTACTTAGCTTCCACTGAGTGTATTCTGGTTAGGTAAGAAATAACTTGTTTTATATTTGTATTCTGAAGCCTATAAGAATCCTCCTCTTTTGTAAAACGAACCCTGGTTTCTTCTTTGGTTGTGTATGTTATAGTGTACAGTAAAGTTAAGTTAGTTTTCTTAAACTTTATCTTATCCCTTTTGATGCTTAATTAAGGGTTAAGAGTGCACCGTAATATACACCCCCATAACAATATATATATATATATATATATATATATATATATATATATATATATATATATATATAAATATATATATATATATATATATATATATATATATAGATATATATATATATATGTAAGGTGACCAGATTTATTGGAGCTAAAAACAGGGCGCGCGCGCGCGCGCGCGTGTGTGTGTGTGTGTGTGTGTGTGTGTGTGTGTGTGTGTGTGTGTGTGTGTGTGTGTGTGTGTGTGTGTGTGTGTGTGTGTGTGTGTGTGTGTGTGTGTGTGTGTGTGTGTGTGTGTGTGTATAGATAGATAAATAGATTGATAGATATAGATACAGATAGATAGATACTGTAGATAGATAGACAGATAGATATAGATAGACAGATATAGATAGGTAAATAGATAGATAGATAGATATACATATAGATAGATATTGAGTTATAGATAGACAGATATAGATAGGTATATAGATAGATAGATATATAGACAGATAGATATTGACTAATGTGACAGCGACCGCTGCTGCGCTACACCTCAAACTGAGGCTGCTAATCAAACACTAACGTCTCCTACGAACTCTGAACATACCGTACGGTACAGTGAACGGGTCGACCAAAGTTACCAGCTAGTGAGCATTACAGATTTTATATTAATAATTCGGTATTTCATTTGGTTAGGATTATGCATAATTTTTCTAATTCATCCTAATTTCATAAAAGAAGGTCATGTTATAACTAATGCAATAGTAAGTTTCTAAAAGCGGGACAATTAAGATAATTTGCTCAAAAAGCGGGACATTCTTGTCACAATAAAAAAAGCGGGACGGACGTCCAAAAAGCGGGACTGTCCCGCCTAAAAGCGGGACTCTGGTCACATATATATATATATATATATATATATATATATATATATATATATATATATATATATATATATATATATATATATATATATATATATATATATATATATATATATATATATATATATATATCTATATATATCTATCTATCTATCTATCTATATATATATATATATATATATATATATATACACATCTATATCTATCTATCTATATATATATATATACTGTATATATATATAATATATTTATATACTGTATATATATATATATATATATATATATAAAATCTTCATCATCATCCGGACCTACTTTCTCACCCCAGGGCAGGGTGAGGGGTAAGAACGTCCAGACAGCCAAAGTTTCCCATTTCAATGGGCCATGCTTCCATTCACTCATCATTCAAGCCCTCGAAATCCTGGCTCCATCAGATAGGCAAAAAAGAAAAAAAAAATCATCACGTTCTGTAGCTTCTCATATACCTATCTGATAGAGCCAATCCGAACATTGTCATGTTAAAAAGTGTGTTATGCGTTTCTCCGCACAAAATTCATCCAGCCAGCTCAGTCTCCAATTAGTTCCTTAGCATCACCGACTTCCATATCTCTCTTCCTCACATACACATCCACCATATCCCTCCGCCTTCTTCTTGGCTTACTTCGCCTCCGTCTCCTTTCAAATTCGCTCAGAAATATTGAACATTTTTCACCACTTTATTGTCATCCATTCTCTCTACAAGATCAAACCATCTCGGTACACTCTCTCCGATTCCAGTGTCCACAGAGTGTCTCACTCCGCATCTCCACTGCTTTTACTCTTGACTTTTCATTTTCATACCACACCATACTCTCACATCCGTGTGTTAAAGATGGCATTAACGCTACTTTATGTAAGCCTCGCGCAGCTGCGACACTCAAGTCTCTGTTTTAGCACCAGTTACTTTCCTCCCCAGTATCACTCTACTTTCCATTTCTTTTGCACACTTTTCTCTTCTTTTTTTTTGTCCCCATACCCTGGTACTTGAACTGCCACACCATTTCCAGTCTCTCTCCATTTACTGTAACATCATACTGGGAGTCACCTTCTCTCTCAGTAACCATCAATTTACTCTTTTCTCTATTTATTTTCAAGGCACGACGCTCACAGACATCTACAAAACTCTGCACCAGTCTACACATTTCTTGCCCGGTATTTGCAAGAAGCAGAGCATCAGCATACAACAAATCTGAGATATTCCATCCGTCATAATTCACGACCAACGCCATCCCTCTTTCCATTACTCGTGTTTTTACTTCTCTCATCATCTCCTCCATATCTGTCTATCTATCTACTGCCAGAGGCCTTAATTCCGTAAGGGGTGGCCGCAAATAAATTGCCTTCATGTCGCCCTGTCCCCCGCCATTTCATTGCCCCTCTTCCAGCTCACACCCCCCTCTCTCATATACCTCTCCACTCCATCCCTCCATCTCATCCTTGGCCTCCCCCTTCCTCTCCCCCCCCCTCCACCTCAATCACATACACTCTCATCGTTAGTCTCTCACTCTCCATCCTCTCCACATGGCCAAACCACCTCAGTCTGTTTCTCCTAACGCTTCCTATCACATCCACATCCACACCACAATGATCCTTCAGTTCCTCATTAGTCAATCTGTCTCTCCATGTAACTCCACATGTTCATCTCAAATGACTCATTTCCACTGCTCTCACTCTTGACTTATGTCCCTCCAACAAGGTCCAAGCTTCACTTCCATACGTTACAGTTGGTATCACCATACTGTCATGCAGTAACTATTTTACTTCCATGCTCACTTCCCTGTTTCTTATCACTGCTTTCAAGGAACCAGCAACATTTCTTCCTTGTTTTAACCTTTCAAGCACTTCACCCTCTAAACTTCCATCCTTACTCATCACACTACCAAGTACTTAAACGCACTCACATTTTCCATTTCCTCCTCATCCAACCTCACTGTACATTCACTGGCTTCACCTTTCTCGAAGACCATAACTTTACTCTTCCCTACATTCACCTTTAGATTCCGTTTCTTACATACTCTCCAGAACTCATCCACCAAGCCTTGCAGCTCCCCTTCGTCTACAGTTAACAACACAGTATCATCTGCAAACAACAGTACAGGGAGTTTCCAAACACTGCCCTCTCTGAGGGCCACTCCGACATGCACTGCCCTACCTTGTACTTCTTTTATAACCCCATCCATATACAGATTGAACAACCATGGAGATATGACACATCCCTGTGTCAATCCAACATTCAAATAGAAACATTCACTCAGTTCACTATCCACACGCACTGCAGCCTTGGCACCCTCATACATACTCGTCAAAGCATTCAACAACTTCCCATCGACACCATATGTTCCTAATACTTTCCACAATCCTTGCCTATCCTCCCTGTCATATGCTTCCTCCAAATCCTTGAAGGTCACATACAGGTTCTTCCCCTTCTCCAGAAACTTTTTCACTAAAGATCTAAGAATGAATATCTGAACTTGAGAACCTCTTCCCTTCCTAAAACGTCCCTGTTCTTCTCCAACTAATTCCTCTGTTATTTCCCTAAGTCTGTCAGTAAGTATCTTACCATATACTTTTCCTATTACACTAAGAAGACTAATGCCCTTATGATTACCACATACTTCTTTTTCTCATTTTCCTTTGTACAGGGGAATAATTATACCTGACTTCCAATCTACCTTCCTCCCAGGCCAATCTGCATATCTTCCACATCCATTCTACTACTAGCTCTCCCCCATGCTTCAGCATTTCACCACACACTCCATTAATTCCTGGGGCTTTCCCCATTTTAATTTTGTTCATCGCTTCCACAACTTCCATCCTACTGATTTCTTCCTCTCTTCTCACATCCCTCCTTCTCCCAGTCATTCCACTTATACTTGCATTACTTTCATTCTCTATGTTCAACAATTCGGTAAAGTATTCTCTTTTTTTACTCACGTTTTCTCCCTTCTCCACTAGTAAGCTACCGGTTTTATCTTTCACTCCCCAACTAACTTCTTTGGCATCCAGTCTAACTCTCTTTACCTCTTTCCAGAACATTTTCTTACATTCTCTGCACTTTACACTCAAATTCCTTCCAATTTCCTCATCCACTCTCTTCTTATTCTCTCTTACTAATCTTTTTACCTCTCTCTTCCTCTCTATCTATAACTCGTCCGTCTCTCAACTTCTTCCAAGCCCCTGTTTCTCTCCCACTCATTATATGCTTTCTTCTTTTGTCCCACACCCTGTCTCACCCCTTCATTCCACCATGCTGTTCCTTGCAACCCGTTTCGTCTTCTCTTCACCCCACACACCATCTCACATGCTGCACAGATTTTTTCTGTGAATATCTTCCACACATCTTCCACGTCGCCTATCTGCTCCAATCCATATTTCCCCAATCCCTCCTCCACTTCCATCTTATATTCTGCCCCTTTCTCATCCTCTTGTAACATTTCCACCCTCCTTGTATGAGCTACTTCCTCCTGTCCTTCCCTTCTTCTGTGTCTTCATATCTTTTGGACACTGATTCTGACGATCACCAAGTGGTGGTCAGAGAGTCCACTCCCCCAACCTCTATATACTCTTGCATCTATTATACACATTCCCATCCTGTCATCCACACATACAAATCAATCATTGCTTTCTGTTCATTCAGTTCACAATCCATCCTTCTCATCACCCGCCACGTATACCTATGGATCATTTTGTACCTAAAAGGGTATTGGCTATCACCAACCCCCTCCCGGCACAAATGTTCACTAAAGCACTGCCAGTCTTATCCATCTCTGCAGGCATACCCCACTTACCAATTACTCCATCCACCTTCACATTCCCTACTTTTCCATTCATATCTCCAGTCAAAAACACTCTTATTTCTTTAAAATTTTTCCATGCACACTTCCACATTTGTCCAGAACTCTTCTCTAACTGTGCTTGCATGATCTTTCGTTGGCGCATATACGCACACAGTCGCCCACATTTGTCGTCCAACTTTCATTCTTACCCATACAATCCTTGAGCCTTCTGATGCATGTACTGCATATATATATATATATATATATATATATATATATATATATATATATATATATATATATATATATATGAATCTGTATATATATATATATATATATATATATATATATATATATATATATATATATATATATATATATATGTATGTATATATATATATATATATATATATATATATATATATATATATATATATATATGTATATATATATGTAACTTACTATACTTTGGTGATAGAAACTCCATGTACAAACAGCTAGATAAGGAGTTTATTACAAGCTCACAGGAAAATAGTCTGCCCGTCTAGGCTGCCTGCTATGAACTGATGCAATAATGCCTTCTTCCCAGGCTTCAGGTCCTGGGAAAGCGTGCTAAGTCAGCAAGTTTAGTGGGGGCATGTATGCATTGGGGGGGGACATATATACATCAGGGGGTAGACATATTGTGGAGGGGGTACACTACTCCCCCGGGTAGCTGAGATGGTGTCTCCTGACACCAGGAGTTAAATGGTGTGTGATTATAGTAGTAAGGCAGGACCGGGGAGGTTTGTACAAGGGATAAGTATGATACAGGGGCAGTAGGGGAGACATGGCCATGTTGAGGGGAGGGAATTAGAAGGATATATACATATAAGATATACAAGGATTAAGACATAATGGGAATTACACAATAATAGTTTGATACATGATAAACAAGGAGTAGATATGAGAGTTCCATTGTTCTTCGTTCTTTTTTTTTTTTTTTTGTATTTTCTGTAGGATACACTGTCACTCAGTAATGCATTAAAGAAATACCATCATTTTCTAGTAGGCAGAGTTCTGTTCACAGTTTGGTTAATTGTCAGATGGCATTGGTAGTCACTGAATGTGAGGGAACTCTGTACCGTTGTCAGTAAGAATGGTATGAGGGGTACTGAACGGGCAAATTACGTGTTCTACAAGGGCACGTGCAACGCTCTTCGCGGTCTTGTCTGAGAGGGGTACGACACAGTAGCGGGAGAAGTGGTCGACGGCTACAAACAAGTACTCAGCGCCAGATTCTGTGACAGGTAGTTTTAAGAGATCGATTGAGACAGTTTCCCATGGTCGTGATGGGATTGGGTATTGTAAGAGAGGTGCTGGTAAGCCAGTTGATCCTTTGTGGCGGTGGCAGGAGAGGCAAGAGTCACAGTGGGCTTTGATATCGCGGCACATGGTTGGCCAATAGTATTTGAGACGTGCTTGGCGCAAGCATCGGTCTTTACCTGGATGGGAAGCTTGAGGAGTATTATGAACAATATGAAGAACCTTTGGTATCAGGGCAGTGGGGACAACAAGTTGGCATACTTCGTGATTGGGCATACCTTTGCCTGTTAGCAATGTTTTCCTGTGCAAGAGATCATCATCTAGCACGAACTCATCTAGTGATACTGGCAGAGTAGGTAAGGTCGAGGCATTGCCAGATTCTAGGAAATAAATGACTTTGGACCACATGGGGTCTTGGCGCTGAAAGTTTCGAACAACTTCTGACGTTAGTGTGGTGTTTTCAGTTACTTCGGGCTGCAGTGATGTTATAGCTGCTGCTACGTGACGTGAGAGTGCGTCTGCGACTACATTCAACTTGCCTGGTACATATTGAAAGGTGGGATTAAAGTTCTGGATGATGACAGACCATCTAGCTAACCTATCTGTTAGGTTGCGATTCTTGAACAAATCACATAGTGGAAGGTGGTCTGTTTGGATATGCACTGGATAACCATAGACTATATCTCTGAAATGTTTCAAGGACCAGACTACCGCTAGCGCTTCGAGATCTGTGACACCGTAGTTACGTTCAGCGGTTGTAAGGGTGCGACTAGCATACGCTATTACGCGCTTCCTTGATGCTTCATCGAGTTGCATCAAAACAGCACCAAGTCCAGTGTCTGAGGCGTCTGTGCAGAGAAGGAAGGGTGTGGTATAATCAGGGAACGCTAGAACAGGGGCATTTACAAGAGCTGTCTTTAGCTTTTGGAAGGCCTGTGACTGGTCGTTAGTCCAAACAAAGGGCACATTCTGCTTGAGTAAGTGGGTCAGAGGAGCGGTGATCTTTGCATAATCCCGTATGAATCGACGATAATAGCCACTGAGGCCCAGGAAACTTCGTACAGCTTCGGTAGTGGTAGGTTCTGGGAAGTTAATAATTGCCTTAGTTTTATCCTCATTAGTATGAATGCCTTGTGCATCTACGACATGGCCTAGGAATTTGATTTTCTTTCACAGGAAGTCACATTTACTGAGGTTGACTTTCAGGCCTGCGAGCTGGAGGCGTTCAAAGACTTGCTGGAGTTTGGTAAAATGATCAGGGATGGATATACTCACAACAATGATATCATCTAGGTAAGCAAAAAGAGAGTGTCCCATCATATCGCTGAAGACTGAATGGATAAGTCGCATGAACACGGAAGGAGCATTTCTCAGACCAAAAGGGAGTCTCTTAAACTGAAAATGTCCGGAAGGGGTGCTAAAGGCTGTAACTGGGCGAGAGGATTCTTCCATTTCGACCTGCCAGTATCCGCTGAGGAGGTCTAAAGATGAAAAGACTACGTTATTTTCACCAAAGGATTCTAGCAAATCAGTGAGGACGGGTAACAGGAAACAGTCTGGAACGGTGACAGAATTGACCTTACGATAGTCGACTACTGGTCTAAGGTTGCCGTCCTTCTTTGGTACTAAGAAAAGTGGGCTATTCCATGGACTGACGAAGGGTTCAATAATGTCTTGGTCTAACATGTTCTGTACCATTTGCTCAGTCTGCTTCCTCTGGCTGTGAGGAAATCGATACGCTGGTATGTAAATTGGCTGAGTTCCTGGTAGTAGTTCAATCGTATGTTTGACAAGGTCTGTTCTACCCATCGGTTCACCGGGTAAGGCAACCACGTTTCTGTACGAGGTCAGAAGGTCGAGGAGTTGAGGCGTATTTTCTGGGAAATCTGTGCAAGTGAGATGTGAGAGCATATCAGGTGAATATGTCGGCGCAGATCCCGTAGAGTTAATAGTACATACACCGATTGGCGTACTATCATCAGTCTGAATAGTAGGAATTGAGGAATCCTGGCACACCCTTACGGCCGCTGGGTATACTAGGAAGTCTCCAATCTTTACACCACTTTTAAGTTTTAGAGGAGCATTTGTGACACTGAGCAAGTACTGTACAGGTAGCATAAACTGTCCTCTAAGACTGTACACCATGCTGACTCATAAGTCAAGCCATTCACACAACACGTCTCAGGTAGTGTTAGTACATCCACTCCTTCTTTCGCACCGGCAACACAAACAGAGACTTTGATGAACTCATGCGATAACAAAATTGTGCACGTATTCGTTACTGCACGTTTCGTCTCTGCGTGTTGGAGAAGATCATTCAGACTGTGTGAGGCAGGTAACTGAGACATGTCTGAGTCAGCGATAGTGTTGTCGGGAGAGGAGGTAAGAGCCATGTTCGAGGGCTGAGATGATGTATCAGGAGACATTGAGGAATTTATGTCCTTGCTCGCAGTCAGTAAATGAATGATCTCTGTATTCGCAGATGATGATAGGGGTGGTTTGGGCTGGGTTGGACTTTTTGGTAGTGAGAGGGACAGAGGTAATTGAAGGACTGATTTGATCGTAAGAACAGGACGGGGACATTCCATAGTGTAAACCAGGAATCCAGAAATTTCTATACTACCACAGTAATGGAGTAAGGTAGTAATGCAATGGAGTGTTGTGCCATGGTGGAGAAACCAATAAGGGCATCTGCGGGATACTGCAAGTCATTAATGACATGAAATTCAATGGGGATAGGGGGCAAATCTCCGTGGAGTGACTTCAAGGGTGACTCTTCCCTTAACCTTAAACTCTAAGCCTTCGACACCACATAGGTGAATGTCTGGTGGTTCTAGGAAACTGACGTGGTTGTGATGCCGATGAATAATTGTAAGGAAGTGTCGGAGATGAGATTTACTATAAATCCTGTGTCCAAGAAGAATGACGTTGGTATGTCATGACTGCATCCGAGAATGACTAAACCCGAGGACATTATGGGACCTACATGACAGATGGGGAGTTGGGTGTCTGGTTCTATGTGATATTGGTCCGATACGGGCACGGCGCTTCCCCAGACTGTTGGCGGTTGAGGTAACGACATTCCTCAGTGGTGTGAGTCGTGCTTGATTTGTGGTATTTGCAGTGTGGACAACGTGAGCGGGAAGGCGTACACTGTCTGGTTTGGGAGTGAGGACGTCTGTATGTATGGTCGCAACTGGATGCTCGATGTCCAGGATGACCACAGTGCCAGCAAAGAATCGAAGATTGTCTGCTCCGCCGGACGCTAGATTGATCACGACCTGCGGTAGGAGAACGATGTGTGGCAGGTCTGCCGTGTGTGGTGGGACGGGAGTGAGATTGGTCTGGGGTAGTGGAGGTGTGACAGACTGAGGAGGCCAAGGGTTGGGTGGTGCCCTGACGCATGTAGTTCGAACCGGTTCTTTCATGAATGGCTTTAGTGACCTGAATAATTTTATCTTCTGGATTGAAACCGATTTCCAAGGCTAGCTCTCGCTGTTTAGGAGTAAGCCAGTGAAGGAATCTCAGGTAACCAATTA
>NC_136969.1:21487410-21582410 GCF_032717465.1 Coenobita brevimanus | reverse complement strand
ATAATCGTCCTGAGATCCAACATTCCCAAAATGGTCCGAAAACCGCAAAAAATAAAAATAAAAAACGAAATTTTCCAGCCCGTAATTTGAACTTGTCGTGTGCTCTGCGGGAGGGCATTATTGTGGTGCGTCATTCCTCTGACGTCCAATAGAGCCCTGCTGCATCCTCCCCACTTTCCGCCTGTCTCTCGCTGCGAGTGCACGCTCGTTGTTATGGCTGCCCACGTGCTCGCTTTTGTGGTGGTGCCTTACCTGCTGCAGGCACTCCTGCTGCTCTCGGGCCTCCTCTTAGTGTGTGTGATGATGGCCCCGCCACCTGAGAGAAGGAAGAGAGTGGTGTTGACTCTGGAGAAGAAATGGGAGATATTGGAAAAAACAGACGCGGGGTGGTCTTCTTCCTGCATCCTCCGCGAGTTCAACCTGGCCCGATCTACTTTGTTCGATATTAAGAGATCCCGAGACAAACTCATGCAGTACACGGCTGATTTCTCGTTGAGAAGCAAACGCAACGTGGAGAGGAAGGTGATTGTTTACTCCCAAGTTTGCTGAAAACGACCGCTCCAAGTTGATTTGGTATCGACAGCAACGTCCTGCTGGTGTGATGGTACATGGAACGGAGATGAAGGCTGCTGCTGAGAAGTTTGCCAGGTTTCACGACGCCCTAGACTTCAAGGCATCCGAGGGTTGGCTCTTTGCATTCAAGTTACGGCATGGCCTTACCAATTGTAAAGCTCATGGCGAAGCTTTGGACGCTAACGAGGATGGAGTTGACGAGTTTCGGCACAAGTGAAGGGCTTGATCGACAGGGAGGGCCTCACTCTCGGTCAAGTCTACAACGCTGACGAAATTGGCCTATTCTATCGCTCTTTGTCAACGAACACTCTAGCTGAGGAGACGGAGAAACATGTACCTGGCTGCAAGCTCTCCAAGGAATGGATATCTGCTTTATGTTGTGCCAATGCTAACGGCATGCACCGGCTTAAGCCTGTTGTTGTTTGCCGTGCAAAGCAGCCTCGGTGTCTTCGTGGGGTGATGGATGTCCTTCCTGTCGTCTGGTACCATTCTTTGAAGGCATGGTTTACAGCCATGATCTTCAAAGACTGGTTACACCGCCACTTCGTCAAAGAGGTCATCAATTACCAGACGAAGACACTGGGAACCCCGCGCGACCAGGTAAAGGCCCTCCTTCTCCTTGACAATGCACCTGCCCGCCTGTGTGACAAGGACTTGGTGGCTGAGAATGGCCGGATTAGGTGCATGTTTCTGCCACCTAATACGACTGCTCTCATCCAACCAATGGACCAAGGAGTGATCGTGGCAACAAAGCGCCTATACCAACGGAAGTTCCTGGACGAGGTGATGGTTGTTCTCGAGGACGAGGACGAGCGCAGGGAGGGATGGGACACACGAGGCCAGCGGACTTTGGAAAACCTTCGCTGCTACAACATCAAGTCTGCACTGTACAACTGGGCTAGTGCATGGAAGGAAGTCCCTGTAAAGACTCTGGAAAATGGTTGGTCTCGTCTGCTTCTCGGAACGGATGTGGAGTACGATTTTCTAGGGTTTGACGTGGATGACTTCCATGCATGGCTATGTACGCACGGGGACAATGTTGATGTGGACGATGTTCGTGAGTGGTTGGATGACGACGAGGGCGATCCTGGGTATCAGACATTGTCTGATATCGAGATCGCGTCTTCAGTTGCAGGTGTCAGTACCGAGCTTGAAGATTCCGACGAGGAAGGCGACAATGATGCGGACTCCTCTCAGCAGGACACTACTCCAGCCATCCCTAAGCTGAGCGCACTCCGGGAACACCTAGAGTTCGTCCTAGACTACCTGGAACACCCGGACTGCGACAGGGAGATAAGGCCCTTGGGACTTGTGGAGGAAGTGCGTGCTTTCAGGCAACGCATCATCAATCGTCAGAATCGTCGGTCATTGCGTCAATCAACCATTGAGTTTTTTCAGGCTCGTGACCCACGCTGTGCCCAGCCCTGGCTCCACTCCGTTGCCTCCCCAAGACAGGCACTCATGCTCCGACCCACAGCCCAGCACATCAGTCACGGTGGAGTCACCACTTGACGTGAGTTTGCATCTGTCTTCAGAGTCGTCTGCAGTGGGTACGCCATCACCACGACCCAGCGACGCATCCCTAGGTCACCTGCCAGTGATCCTCTCGAACTCTGACAGTGAATAAACAGCAAGAACTTCTCCACTAGACCACACGGGAATTTACAGTGTTGTGCAGTGAAAAAAACAGTGTGTTGTGTTAAGGATTTACAGTTGTGAGTGAAAACACTAATTTGGAACAAAATTTAACGTAAATAGACTTGTTTGTTTTTGCTTTAGAAAATTATTGGAAGAATGGGAAAAGTTAAAGTGCAGAGTGCAACACTTAGTAAGTTACAATGGAGCATTAGTTAGACAAGAGTGCGCACTGTGAAGAGAACGGACTTCTGAGTGCAATTGACTAAGTTCAGTGCAAGACTTCATGAACAGTGTACTGGAAGTGCTTCAGGAAATCCTTCTTACTGTCAGAGTCCGAGAGGAGTCGGTTATTCATCGAGGTGGCCATGGACTTGCTGTAAGTAGGCAGAATGTTTCATACTGTACTTTTTTCCATACTATACTTACCTCAAACACCTCATTTCACTCTTTAATGTCCTTTATTGGTGTGAATAGGGTGTTAGGAGCTATGCATGTGCAGTAGGAAGGTGTTTTTCTGAGTTAGGCTAGGTTAGGGTCCATAAGTACCAGTCCAGGAGCCAGTAACCAGAATGTTTAATATTGTATGAATCTACTTCTAAACCCTCATTTTATGCTTCTTTTGCATTTATTTCAGTCATTTATGTGCCTTATTGGTGTGATTTGGGTCATAAATAGGTGCTATGCATGTCCAGAGGGAGTTGTATAGGTGTTTCTCTGAGTTAGGGTCCATAAGTACAAGTCCATAAGCTGGGGCCCAATATCCGGACAGGACCAGTATCCAGACCTGCCTATGGTTCTATTACGTTGGATATTGGAGGGATTACTGTATATGGATCAGTTGGGACAAGGATTGTATGGGTAAGATGGTATATATATCTATCTATCTATATAATATATAAATATATATATCCTAGACAATTTACCTACCAACAAAGCTCCAGGACCAGACGGAATTCCTCCAATTGCTCTGAAAAAGTGTTCCCCAGAACTTTCCTCTTTTCTACCTAAATTATTCAGACTATGCATACCTACTTCTTCATTTCCTAATTCATGGAAAAAAGCCAATATCAACCCAGTCCCAAAGAAAGAAAGTTTCTCTAATCCCTCTGACTACAGACAAATAGCTGTCACATCATCTTTTGGTAAATTATTTGAAATTTTACTTAATAAGCACATAGTTAAACATCTTTAATCCAACAACTTAATTAGTGATAGATAATATGGTCTTCGTCACGAAAGATCCATCATTGACATACTCAATCTCCTGATTCATACCATTCATTAATCAATCGGCGAACATGGAGAAACTCATGCAGTAGCCCTTGATTTTTCTAAAGCTTTCGACAGAGTATGGGACTATTCCCTGCTGTCCAAATTCCCATGTTATGGACTAACGTTTTTTGTTCCTCTGCTCTCCTCATATCTCAACAACAGAAAAATAAGAGTAAAAGTAGATGATGTACAGTATATTCCACCGGCGTGCCACAGGGATCAGTTCTGGTGCCAACCGTGTTCCTGGTTCATGTTAATTATCTCTTATCTGTCACCCACAATCTCATCCATTCATATGCAAATGACTCAACACTTCATAGTTCATTCATACTCAGACACCCATTTACAGAGTCTAATATCTCTAACTCTCAACTTGGTACAGCCATCTACATAAAATCACGACTTATCTACGATCAAGAAATGAGGACAAAACTACTTTATCTCATTTAATGCTAGTAAAACGAAATATATACAATTTATTAATAGACAGCTATTGCCAGATTCGTATATTACCTTCAGTGCTACTTATATTCCCATCTACAAAAGCATTGAAATTCTCGGTGTCTCACTTAACAATGCCCTAAGCTGGACGTCTTATGTCAGATCACTTGCTAAAATCGCGTAACTTCTTCACTGATGAGTAGTTAGCTATAATTTATGAGTCATGTGCGCTCTCAGCTTCAATATTGGAGTGGATGTGGAAAGGTTGCATTAAAGCAACTAGACATACTTCAGAACAAAGCTGCGGGAATTATTAACAACCCTGTTATTATAAATAAATTACCTCCCGTACAAGTAAGAAGGAGTGTTGCCTCCCTTGCATTATTTTACAGGTATTTTTATGGCAAATGCTCAGATGAAGTTGCATCCATTGTGTCACCTCTCCACGCCTTCCCTCGTGCTACATGGCCATCTGGCAGCGCTAGTGACTGGAATGTCACTCACCCATATTGCAGAACTTCTGCCTATCGGAATTCTTTCATTTCCCGAACGGCATCTCTCTGGAACTTGCTTTTCCAGAGTTGTTTCCCTCCAAAATTCAGTTCAAATCCAACTTTTACAGACATTTTATGAATGAAGGACACCAGTAATCTGGTGTATGGATTATTTTTTTAACCATTTGCTTCTCCTTTCTCTGTTCTGTTTTATATATATATATATATATATATATATATATATATATATATATATATATATATATATATATATTTGGGGGAGGCGGTGGCTCCATCGGTAGAGAGGTGGCCTGCAGTCCTACCGGACCCAGGTTCAAATCCTCGCTGGGGCAGGGAACAGTTTAAGGATTTGAATTTCATAAAATGCAAACTTTACCGATCTACCAGAAGACCCGCCGACATGTCGTAAAAATACCCCCGCTAATACCAATACACCAGTCCCGTATGAGACAGCCATAGCATGTATTCAATATGGACGGTGGGTGTTAGCGCCGAAGTGGTGACATGTAGAGGTGTATGATATGTAGGAGGACTACTGGGCCTTAGGAGCAGGCCGTGAAGCCTATGCCCAGAGTCGAGCATATATATATATATATATATATATATATATATATATATATATATATATATATATTTATATTTATAGAGATAGATAGGTAGATAGAAAAACCATGAGGACATCACTTACCCTTGTCACATATCCACATTGATCGTGAACCATTCACTTATATGCCCATTTACCCTTACATATTCCTCACTACCATCATAAAACCTCTTGACTGCACCTAGCAGCTTACCATCTACGCCGTACATGCGCAAAAACCTTCCACAATCCTTCTTTGTTTATTTTGTCGTATGATTTCTCCAGATCCATAAATGACATAAACACCTTATATTCCTTCTCATAAGCCTTCACATTCTGTGTCACTGTACGCATTTGATACACATATTCTTTACCACTCCTAAAGCAACCATGTTCATCACTCAAAAAGGACTTCTGATCCCTTACTTTCTCTATAATAATTCTTCCATATACTTTCCCTGCCACACTCAATCGACCTTTGCCACGATAATTCTTGCACTCACTTTGCTCACCTTTATTTTTGTACGCGGGTCCTTTCTTCACTCTACTAGTACAGTTCCACTCATCCAGGCCTCCTTACATTTCTCACCAAGCACTTCTTCCCGCTTTCTCCATTACACTTCATCATCTCTGCATACATCTCATCAACCTCAGCTGCTTTCCCATTTTTCAGTCGTTTCACAGCGTTCTTCATCTGTGCAAGTGTCAATTTTCCTGGCACTGCATTCCTTCTCTGTACACCTCCCAAAACAAATCATGTTACAAGTGGCTTTGCTCTCTCCATTCCCGTTCATCAGACTTTCAAAATTTTCTTTCCATCTGGTCCTTATTTCATCCCCATGGGTTAATAATATTCTACTTACAGTATATCCTTCACATTTTCACATTTCTTTCCACCGTCACTTCTACATTTCCGTACCTCTTCCCAGACTAACTTCCCATTTTCAGAGTAATTTGCATTCATTTTTCTCCCTAGATCATCATTTACCTTCTTTTTCCTCTTCACTAGGCTCTTTATGTGCTTCTTGCTCTCAGCATATTCAGTACTTTTTTCAACTGAACCCCTGTCCTGTATCCAGTCTGGCAACTTCTTCCTCTTTTCCTCCACTGCTCTCTTAACCTCTTCATCCCACCATGCCATAACTTTCTTCTTTGTTGTTACTCTTGCCGTATCATACACCGCTTTAGCATTCATAACTAAGCTGTCCCTATAAGCATTCCACAAGCTGTCCAGATCCATTTCATTCCAACTCACTGATTTTGACCCCTCACCTACTCTGGCCCTGTATTCGCCTACTGTTTCTTCGATCTTCAGCTCCACGACTTTCAGTCTTTCTCTGTGTGTGTGTGTGTGTATATATATATATATATATATATATATATATATATATATATATATATATATATATATATATATATATATATATATACTGTATATCATCATCATCATCATCATCAGCCGTTGAGGTACACTACGGGAACGGCCTATCCCTATCGAAGCAGGGACGATACAGCCAATGTATCTCTACCCAGTGGCTTAGGCTGTCTGGTAGAGACTGTATGTAGGGTGAGAAGTGCTTGTGAGTGTGACTGTAGTGTTGTAGTGGCTTTGTATGTGTGTGTAGTCTGTGAACCAAATTTAATCGGCCCGCCTTAAGCCGACAGGGTGCAAGCATACTAGTATGCGACACCGGTTCAACCACAGCACCCCTTGTGTCCGCCAAAGTAGCAAGTGGCTTGGTGAACACTTCCCAGAGTTTTTACAACTCAGATATATAGATACAAATACAGGTAGACAGATACTTTGTGTGTGTACAGGTATATATTTATGTATGTATGATGCCTTCTGGCTTACAGACTCAAGAGTCTGGGCGGGTAGCTCTGTTAGCACGGTCATGCCTTGCTTATGGGTCCAGAAGAACAAGTGATTGATACGGCTGATGAAAAGCCGCTATCTGAGAAGTGACCCACCAACACGCAATGCTTCACGGGACGATATAGACGTGAAAGGTTTTTGGAATGTGCAGTGAGATGTAGAGAAGGAATTCTGTGTTGGAGTGGCTGTTTTTGTGAGTAGAAGGGTCTGTATTTGTCATCAAGTGAACCTCGATAACTCAAAAGTATCCATTACAGGACATACTAATGCACCCTGTTGAACGGCGATCCCCAGGTAGGACAGAGCCCAGGTCAAGAGGATTGTTTGGCACATACACTTCCTTCCCAGCCACACTGAACTGTATTCTTGTCTACTTAATAAATCTCCGTAACACCTCCGGCTTAGTAATTTATTTTGCATATTACCCATTAATCTGTCTTCACCATTATCACTCTTTTACTGTGTCTGCCATCTTCTCTTCCTATTTCTCCCATCTTTCCTGTCGCATTTTATTATTCCTCTTTTCATTTCAGGTGGCTTTATGTTGAGTGACAAGCCTAATGGTTTCCTGTACGCCAGGAAATCATTTACAACTCTGGGTGGTAACCATATAACTAACCCATAAGAGTTCCTTGCGTGTCAGCAGGTGGGTAGGCAGAGGGTTAGTGCCCCTCCTCGTAAAACAACTAACTCAAAGACTAACGGCCACCCCTTACTGGATTATGGCGTCTGGCAATAGATAGATAAAGACCCATTAATATTTTTCTTGTAATATGTGTGTATCATAATAATGGACACAGATGTTTACATGAAATATATGATTTTAACACTCATGATGAGACTTGCTAACGTGGCATTTCTTATGTAACCTTTCACTTCAGTGACGCAATTTCATTTTATTCCTGAAACCTGCAGACGATTCTGTTCAATTTCGGAACGGTGTCTAACAGCGAAGGGATAATTGAAGGGTACCTCTAGACTCCTACGGTTAAAAAAATCTCTCCTAAACTCAGTATAATCGTCCGGCTAAAATGAGTATTAAACGAAAAATACACCACCGAGTGAAGGGGTTAAGCAAACTTTTGTCTCAGGTTTGAAAATGCCAAGAGTACCGTTTCGTTAATATTCCTGGCAGAGTGTAAGGTCGACTTAATTTAAAATCAAATGCCACTTTTGTTCTGCCAAGTTCCTGAGTAGCAACTATAAACTTAGGCTTCCTGCAATTCACAGTGCAAAGGCCACTGAGTAGCATCTCATTATGTGCTTCTGTGAGCTGCTTACCCTGCGTGCTGGGTACCCTCCTCATCTCACCAGAACACGACCGAATAAATGTGTAAACTAAGCATATTTAACCTATCATTCACAGCCCTAAACTCTGGGTGGGAGAAATATCTTAACCTCTTATTCTTACTGCCTCCAGATGTTGCTAGTCAGCTCAGGGGAGACTTCTACTGAATGGGTTATTGATGCTATATCATATATTTCCAGTTCTATTAGTCTATAATGAATTGAATAAAATCTTTTTGTGATGGTTAAAATAAAAAGACAAATGCGATATCGGTTTCATCTGGTAAACTAAAGTTAACCTAACCTAATAATGTGATTACTCACTTAGCAATCCTGGCCTAGCTTAATTTAACGTTACCTGGCCTTAGCTAAGTATAAGCTAACAAGAGTAATGACTGATCAATAAACACTGTGACGTAGTTAGCCCCAGTAATCCCGATGCTATGATGACGTGACTGGTTCCGCTGGCCGTGAAAAACAGTACTGGCTTCTCTCTGGCATCTTCCACCAGAAATAGTCTCACCTTACCTGACATACCGCCATTGTAAAAGACAAAGCCTGACTTAATCTAACATTGCCTGACCTTACCTAACCTGACTTAACCTGACAATCGAGTGCTATAAAAAGTCCCAACTTAACCTAACCACAGCTAAGCAAACGAATACGAGGACTGACTTTGGCCTCGTCCACATACAATTCACGCCGGTGCAGGCGGGAGTTTTACATATCTAACTTGCAGAAGTGTCTCCACTGGATGCGGGCTGGAACTTCTGTAGGTTACAGTGATGCAGAACTCCCGTCCACACCAACAGGCATTTGGTGTGGATACGGCCTTAGCCTAACCAACGGAAACAATTGTGATAACTGACCCACAATCGCCGTGGTGTAATTAGCCGCCTGTAGCACCTCTGCTATAGTGACCTCATCCTGGGGTAGGCCTGGTCCGCTGGTCGTGAACGCCAACACTGGATATTGTACCTTCGCGTCCTCCACCAAACCTGCCGGCACAAAGATTAACCGTTTAAAGATGAAATATATTTGGAGTTCACGAATGCTACCATTAGACGATTGCATTCAGCATAGGAGAGCTTTGTCGATATGAAGAGGTTCATGAGTTCGAAATGACTCTCCTAATCTGGTTAAAATAAAATGGAGACGTAAAGGACATAGCAAAAACAGGTCATCGAATTAGTTAGTTTCGGGTAGATAAGCGTAGATGACTAAAAACGTCTGGTGTTTGTGGGGAAAATTTATCGAACTAAATGACAGAGCTTCAGGTTCCTTTAGTTAATGACCGTGTGGTGTGTGTGGTGTGGTGTGGTGTGGTGTGGTGTGGTGTGGGAGAGTGATTTTGTGTGGTGTTGTTTGGTGCAGTGTTGTGTGGTGTGGTGTGTGTGGTGAGGTATTGGAGGGTGATTTTGCGTGGTGTAGCGTAGGAGGGTGATTTTGTGTGGTGTGGTGTGGTGTAATGTGTGGTGTGGTGTGTGTGGTGCGGTGTTGTGCGGTGTGGTGTTGTGTGATGTGGTGTTGTGTTGTTTTGTATGGTGTGGTGTGGTGTGGTGTGGTGTGGGAGGGTCATTTGGTGTGGTGTGGTGTGGTGTGATGTGGTGTGTGTGGTGTGGGGCAGCATGGTGTGGTGGTGTTTGGCTTCACAAAAGTCGTTTATGTTTATGAGAGTGAAGCCCCTTGCGTTCAAAAATAGTTTGTGAGAAAGAGTCGGACAAAACTGCGCCGATAGATGCCCCCACGTCAAAATAAATTAATAATTACATAAAGATAAAGGTCGAAGAGTTCTGAAGGAAGTAAAAGAGTTAAATGGGTCTGTTACCAACCCTCCTGCACTGCTGTTGTTTCCTGAGATACATTAAATTATTTGGTGTTAGTGTGCATAAGGTAGCCATATGTTAGTATCAATAAAGTAGCCATATATTAGTATGAATAAAGTAGCCATATGTTAGAATGAGTAAAGTAACTATATGTTAGTATGAATAAAGTAACTATATGCTAGTATTAATAAAGTAACCATATGTTAGTATGAATAAAGCAGCCATATGTAAGTGTAAATAAAATAGCCATATGTTAGTATGAATAAAGTAACCATATATTAGTATGAATAAAGTAACTATATGTTAATATGAATAAAGTAACTATATGTTAGTATGAATAAAGCAGCCATATGTTAGAATGAATAAAGCAGCCATATGTTAGAATGAATAAAGCAGCCATATGTTAGTATGAATAAAGTAACTATATGTTAGTATGAATAAAGCAGCCATATGTTAGTATGAATAAAGTAGCCATATGTTAGTATGAATAAAGCAGCCATATGTTAGTATGAATAAAGTAGCCATATGTTAGTATGAATAAAGTAGCCATATGTTAGTATCAATAAAGCAGCCATATGTAAGTGTGAATAAAACAGCCATACGTTAGTATGAATAAAGCAGCCATATGTAAGTGTGAATAAAACAGCCATATGTTAATGTGAATAAAATAGACATAGGTTAATGTGAATAAAATAGACATAGGTTAATGTGAATAAAATAGCCATGTCAGTGTCTATAAAATAGCCACCAGTGTAAATAAAACAGCCATATGTTCGTGTGAGTAAAATAACTATATGTTAACGTGAATAAAATGAACATATGTTAGTGTGAATACAACAGCTATATGTTAATGTGGATAAAACGGCCATAGGTTAATGTCAATGGAATTGCCATTAGTGTGAATAAAATAGCCAAATGTTAGTGTGGATAAAATAGCCCTATTTTATTGTTAACAAAATAGCTACAGTATATGGTAGCGTGAATAAAATAGCCATATATTAGTGCGAATAATATAGTCATATGTTAGTGTTAATATAATAACCATATGTTAGTGCGAATAAAAGAACCTTATGTTAGTGTTATTATAAAAGCCATATGTTAGTGTTAATAGAACTGCCATTGTTAATGAATATAATAGCAATACGTTTGTGTGAGTAAAAGTCATACAGTAATACCTTAGTGTGAATAAAATACTTATACATTAAAGTGAACGAAATTCTCATGTTAATGTCAATGAAATCGTCTGGTGTTAGTGTGAATGAAATCGTCTGGTGTTAGTGAGATTGAAATCGTCTGATGTTAGTGTGACTGAACTCGTCTAGTGTTAGTGTGAATGAAATCGTTTGGTGTTAGTTTGATTGAAATCGTCTGGTGTTAGTGAATAAAATCGTTTGGTGTTAGTGTAAAGTGTTAGTGACTGAAATCGTCTGTTGTTAGTGTGATTGAAATTGCCTGGTGTTAACGTAAATGAAATTGTCTGGTGTTAGTGTGATTGAAATCGTCTGATTTTAGTGTGATTGAAATCGTCTGGTGTTACTGTGAATGAAATCGTTTGGTGTTAGTGTGAAGTGTTAGTGTGAATGAAATCGTCTGGTGTTAGTGTGATTGAAATCGTCTGGCGTTAGTGTGACTGAAATCGTCTGGCGTCAGTGTGAATGAAATCGTCTGGCGTCAGTGTGAATGAAATCGTCTGATGTCAGTGTGAATGAAATCGTTTGTTGTTGGTGTGATTGGAATGCGTTAGTTCCCCTCCCTATATTAATGTACTATTTTCGCAGATGTAGTAAGCTGTCTTGTGTGTAAATGGAGAAATTATGTAAATTTTCTAAATCGTCTCGTGGAGAAGGCTGATAATGAAGATGAAGAAGATAATAATGATGATGATGATCGAGATCCGTGTATATTTAGAAACCCATCACATGAATGTAATCGTCTGGCGGAGAAGGATAAAGAGGACGATGATGATAATGATGATGATCTGGGATGCTTTTACAGATAACAACCCATGACATGAATATAATCGTCCAGCGCAGAAGGATAAAGATGATGATGATGATGATGATGATGGTGGTGGTGGTGGTGGTGGTGATCTAGATGCGTTTATAGATAGCAACCCATAACATGGATAAAATCGTCTAGCGCAGAAGGATAAAGACGATGATGATGATGATGGTGATGCTCACGTGTTGTTGACTGGTCTTCATTGCCGAACAGATCTGGGTTAAGCAAAAACAACAACAACTCAATATACAGAAAGTGTCTCCTGGCTCTGAAATTAATGCAGATTTTAACAACACCATTTCGAAAATTAAACTGAAAAATATGATCTGGTCATTGAATATAAAAGTAATCATATTGAAAGAGTTAAAAAGAGGGTGGGAAAACTTGGCGAAATTACTATATCGCGCTGGAGAGAGAGAGAGAGAGAGAGAGAGAGAGAGAGAGAGAGAGAGAGAGAGAGAGTAGTTACCATATCGTGCCGGGTACCGTGCGGTGAGTAGCGCTGCTCGGCTGGGGGTACATACAGTAGCAGCCGCTAGGTGGTGGGTTAGGCGCACACCCTCTGATGCTAGTCTAGAAAGAGATAAATAGACAGATAGACAGATGGATGGATGGATGGATGGATGGACAGATAGACAGACAGACAGATGGATAGACAGATAAATGCTACTAATATTCCCATCTCCAAAAGTATTGAAATTCTCGGCGTCTCACTTAACAATGTCCTCAGCTGGACCTCTCATGTCAGATCACTTGCTAAAACCGCCTCAATGAAACTTGGATTATTGCACAGAGTCCGTAACTTCTTCATTGACGAGCAGTTAGCTATAATTTATAAGAGTCATGTATGCTCTCAGCTCACCCTTGTGGAGTGGATGTGGAGAGATTGCATTAAAAGATCTAGACAAAATTCAGAACAAAGCTGTTGGAATTATTAGCAACCCTGCTATTAAAATTAAACTACCTCCTCTATAAGTAAGAAGGAATGTTGCCTCCCTTGCATTATATTACAGATATTTTTATGGTAAATGCTCAGACGAAGTTGCGTCCATCGTGCCACCTCTCCATGCCTTCCCTCGTGCTACATGGGCATCTGGTAACGGTATGACTGGAAAGTCACTCAGCCATATTGCAGAACTTCTGGCTATCAGAATTCTTTCATTTCCCGAACTGCATCTCTCTGGAACTCGCTTCCCCAGAGCTGTTTCCCTCCAAACTTCAGCCTACAGCTGTTCAAGTTTAACTGTTACAGATATTTTATAAACTGAGGACACCAGTAATCTGGTGCATGGATTATTTTTTGTGTGCATTTGTTTTTCCTTCCTCTCTTCTGTTATTTTTTAATAAAGGTTGATAGTTGTGTTGCTAGATAGGTAATTGGCACAGATAGATAGATACATGGATGGATGAATGGATGGATGAATAGCTAGACATATAGATGGAAACATAGATAGCGTGATGGATAGATGGATGGACAGATAGGCTGGTTGATCAACTGATAAAAAATGATAGAGTAGTTGATGTTTGTATGTATCCTTGACTGAAAGATGGATAGGTAGATAATTTGGCTGATATGCATCTGGATGAATAGGTAACGAGATGGAGAGACAGTAGAAACATAGACAAATGGATACACACGAAGAAATACAGGGGCAGGTATATAGATATTTGAATGACTGTTTGTAAGTATGCTCTGTATAAGCTAAATAGATGATAAAATTGGATGACATAATTAAATAGCTAGGTAAACAGATAAATAGATAGATTGACAGATAGACAGATAGTCGATAAGCAGACAGACAGATAGATATCTAGACAGACAAACAGACAGGCAGACTAAAAGACAGGTGGATAGACTGACTGATTAACTGATTAAGTGAGTGATGAAGAGACAGATAGATAGATGGAGAGATAGACAGATAACCAGGTAGACAGATGCGTACGCATAAAGTTACGTAGAGAGATAGGTGGAAGTTTCATATGTATTTAACAACGACTAGCTAAAACGCGCCTGATTTGGTTGGGCTGGTAATGCTACTGATCCTGCCTGAAAGAAAACTCTCTCTCTCTCTCTCTCTCTCTCTCTCTCTCTCTCTCTCTGTCTCTCTCTCTCTCAAGGCATTTCCCATTATACTCCCCGTCCTTATCAGTCATCACCAACCTGCCTTACATCAAGGGTCGTCTTCTGAGTAGCTTTAGAAATTTCGTGGTTCCATTTTCCTAGTGACATAATCTGCACATAACTCCAGATTATTTCCTGCTGTGCTATTAATGAAAAGTATGCCGATAATGAAAAGATATAACTGAAGGATGTAACTAAAATATATGTATATGAGAATGTTAAGGCGAAATATGGAAAAATAAATTTGTTTTTGTGCTTTTATGTTACCTCTTCCTTACCGATTTATTGGACAGGCTATTACACCTAAATATTGCCTTGTACCGTATGTTATTAATGTAAACCATGTCAATACCTGAATGATTTAACCCTAGATAGGTAATCTTGATTTTGTTACTATATTAGGTAACGTGTGGTCTGACGGACCCCACGGAAAAAAAAAAAAACTTCCGTTTGAGATATTTCAAAATGCTTCAATACACAAATAATTCAACTCCTTATCTTTAAATAGGGCCAGAAAAAATAAAGTTTAATTGAAAAAATATATATTATTTTGAAGTTTATACAAAAATGATTAAATTTTAGGTATACAAATTTTAAGATTAAATCTTGCAAATTTGAAAAGTAATATGATTCCTTGGGTGGTCTACAGTAGCCCGATATTGGGACCTTCTGTATACAAAAGGAGAAAGACAGCAAACTGAAATAAAAAAATCACAAGAGGGCTCAACTGAGGTTACATTATAGGTAATCTGGGGTCTAACATACCCCAATGGCTCTATAGAGCAAAATCAGAGCCAGGTACAGCTATGACCCCATCATCCCCATGAAGAGCATCACCAGGCAGGAAGGTAATGAGACGGACAGATCTGTAGACCTTATGCTCATATTTTTAAAAATTAAATTTCGGGGACTGGGGTTTCTGAGACCCCACATTACCTATCTAGGGTTAAGAATGGTCGGTTTGCTCTAACACGGCCTAAAATTGTCACGTCTCAACCACGAATGCTGAGTTGTAACAATGGATTAACGCTAGAATACTATGCTAGTCACGAAAAAGGTTCTATGAAAAGGGTGCACAGTTCGAGTATTGTCTTTTTCTGCCACTGAGTCATGTGAAAAAATCTACAAGTAGGTAAAGAGCGGGGTCAAGTTAAGGTAAAAAGGGATTAACATACAAGAGGATGTCGAGGTGTAAGTTTACTATTTTTACTCTAGTCTGGCCTAAAACTGCCATCTCTTCATCTTGAAGAAGTCTTGTTAAAATAAATGACTACGAATATAATCTAGTCAACACGTGCTATGGAAAGGAAATAGAGTAGTTGTTTTGCCTTTTTCTGTCATTTAGATGTTATGAATCCATATTATAATTACAAATCATAAAAGATAGATAGATAAATAGACAGATAGACGGAGCTCCACGCAAGCCTGGGAAAGGGAAATGATTTTGCAATTTAACTGAGGAAATGTTGACCATACACAGGAAGTAGCAAGTCAGGGGATGATATAGGTAGTGTGTCAGCGAGATAGCATACAAACAAAGCCTAGTGACCATACACATATACTCACACACAGGTTTCTGGAACTTTCCAACCACAGTGTAACACACGTGACACGACCCCTGTTTCACCAGAATTTAGGAAGCAGAGCTCAGAAGGAGACAGGCCATAGAACCGACAGGTAGTGGAGAGAGTGAACAAGAAAGAGGGGCCCAACTAGACTTAGTTATTATATTGTCTCTGTAAGACATACCCTGCTCAACTTAGATTTTCTCTGAAGATAATAAATTAAGAGCAACTCACTGTATTCATCTTTAATTCCTACTACAAGAAATCGAGAGTGACAACTAAACAACAAAACTTCTCTACAAGTTACTACAAATTCTTTTATGACATATTGGTGGCAACGGTGGGATATGAACCCATGCCTCCGAAGGCTCTGGTGTGGTGGCAAGCGAAACTACGGACATCGTCTCTGAATCAAAAGTGAATTTCTACAAAAGCAGGCGAGACTCTACAAGATTAGCTTCAGTTCTACAGTGAATTCCTACAAAATACAGCCTACAATGCAAATAGCCTACAAGTCTACAAAACAACTCTATAATCTTCACGTAACTTCAAGCAGCAGCAAGAAGAATATAAAACAAAGCAAGTAAAGAAGAGGAAAGACCAAAGCAACAAGCACACAAACCCCCACCACTCTCTCCCGCCTACCTCCATCGCTGACGCAGAGGTCAAGACACGCAGCAAAGCACCAGAGCCACATTTATAACGCGTCTTACTTGCCTTTCTTCATCCAGGTTACACATCGCTACTCAGTATTCACCACAGCTACCAGTGTGGGAAACCGACGTCACCATGTGCTGAGATGACATCACAACGCGAGTTTGCTGACTTAGGGCCACGCCAAGCAACGTGTGACTGACACCAGGCATTTCTCACCCACTACTCATTACTCATTATTCACATAGCTCCTACTCATACTCATTTATTTCCACAGTACTGAGTTGGAAACTCGACGTTCTATGCTGAGGTTTGCCTAAACACAGCTGTTAACCACCACAAGCACCAAGCCATGGAATTTCCTGAGTAATATCGTCCATCAACACAGCACTAGAATTATCAAGTGATCTTCAATTAACCCTGCATTTTTCTTCTGAGATCGACAGTTGCATCGACACGCCTCTACGATCTGTATCGAGTGGGTGAAATTATACTTACTCATTTCTTCTCAGTGCTTAAATTAGATATATTCAACACCTTTACTTATTTCTATAGATACACTTTTAAACTCACTATCTATCATTTATTACAACTCATTTACTCATCTATTTAGTTAGGACATAAATAAACAAAAGGCGTATTTCATAACACCATATCTTAATGACAGGGATATTTTCGCCACCACCCACGTTAATACCAGATGAAACACAATTAGCTCCAACAAAAGGTTCACAATTAGGAGAGCACCAAGGCAACACACCCATTGTACAAACCTTACCACAAACTAAAAACCAAGAAACAAATACGTCAGTTCCAGATGATGAGTGGGAAACCCCCCCTGACGTAGCTAGTGAGGACTTAGTTTCTGCCTTGCATACCTATCAGAATATACTTGATATAGTGCAACGTGCAGGCGAATCATATTCCATCATTCCCTCACACAATGATAAACAAGTCCAAGTTAAATTAACAGAGCAAACAGTGAAAATGAATCACGAAACAAATACCGCGGATCTAACATCCCCACCTCATGTTTATGTGTACCATGATGATAAAACTGCCCCAAAATTCTCTGGCACAGAACAAGATCGCATTGACGTCATTTCATTGGTCAGTCAGTGCGAACAAATGTTCATCAAGCGCCACATACTCGATGAACAAGAGAAAATTGCCATTTTTTCATCTTGCATAAGCCAGGAAAGATGTCCAGCAAGCAATTTATTGCGATCTGACAAGCTCCTCAAGGCTAGGACATATGATGAATTTAAAACTGAATTTTTGAAGAAATTTTCTGGAGGTATGAACTTCTTTGCCAGGTATAATTCCAGAATTACATAAGATTGCAGATCCTGTAAGGCAGCACACTACAAACCATGTGCTCAGTGAAATAACTGCTGATGTCTCCACAATCAAAAGAACATTGTTAGTTACACTTTGGAAAACTCAAATTGGATAACAGATGATGGAAAGATGTCCCCAGACCTCGTCGTGGACATCATTGGTTATGTAGCTCCCTTGTGTAAATTACCTGATAGGACCCTTAAGATCGCCAAGACGATCGCGTACACCCCAGGCATGTGCTTACTAGACTTAATGAACGAGGTAGAGATGCAGTGCAGTAAAGCAGGTATGGTCGACACACCCGCACATTCTAGTAGAATGAGAGTACCTGAGACAGTATCAGTTGTGAAAACATCTACACCGACCCCAAACAGAGAACAAAATCGATCGCGACCCGAAAGCAGGCAGAGCAAACAACCATACATGATGAGGGTTCGATCACAAACACCAGGCTACAGGCAGTTTCATAAGTTTTCACGCAGCCCGAGCAGGTCTCCCGCCATAAATAACACTACTTATGGGAAGTCACCTCATAGGTCATGGTCAAGAGATAGGTCCATTCTATGTCATTATTGTGCAAAACCAGGACACACAAGGTATGAATGCTTTATCAAAGCAAAAGAGGATAGACAAAAGACCCAAGGATTTGGTCCTTACTGTAGGCATCATAGATACCAAGGGCACTGGACCAGTGACTGCAAAACAGTAGAAAAAATTGTGTCTATGTTCAAATCGGGGGAAGACCAAGTCATGACAAAAAACGAACAAACGTAAAGAAAAGCAAGTCTAAAATTCACATAGGAGGCATGTTGGGAAATGAGTGTATATTGATACCAGCTGTATGTGACGATCAAAACGTTTCCTTATTTTTAGATACAGGCTCTCCAGTGAACTTAATAACACATGAAGAAATAAACAGAATTCTTAGAAATAAGAAGAAAGTAACTTTTCTGGAAGAAGCTGATTTAGATTTATATACGGTAGATGGAAAAAAAATTACAGTGAAAGGTATGATAAGGTTAAATATCAGTTTCACAGAGACTACAAGACCATTCTCTGCATTCTTCTATATCGTTGAAAACTTAGCAATTAAAGCTCAGTTGTTACTGGGCTTAAGATCCATGAGAGCAGAGAACATAACTATACTCCCACAAATAAATGGAATAGACTTTGACAATGAATTCATAGAGGAAATACCATCAGAGCCCTCACCGATTAGTAAAAGAGAACCAAAATGAATTGGTAATATTAAAGGCTTAAACAAACATACACAAACAAATGAATGTATAGATCCACTCCCACCACCAGCCCCATCCTCCAGAATTAGTGACCCAGATAACAGTACTGATTTATCAGTTTTTCCAGCCCATCTCACCAATGATTTAGTTATACCACCTAATTCCTACATGAAAGTTACCATAAAGTGCAAATTACGAAATAGTACTGTTCTTGTCTTAGAAGAATTATGTAAAGGGATTGTCAGTAGAAAACGCATTATGTCAGATGAACGATGAAGGGCAAACTCAGATATTCATAATTAATCACATGAATGGGGAAGTTCAGTTGAAAAAGGGGACTTGCACAGTTGATATTGAAAATGTCCGGCCCCTGTGAAGGAAATAGTTATAGCTGGAGTGACAAGTGAGATAAAATCTATGGATAGAGAAAACATAAAGGAGAATTTAATTCACTCAGGTGAATTTGATGAAGAAAATGATTTAACCCTGCTGGAAACATACAGGGACACCGTAGCATTACCCGGAGAACAATTAGGGTGTACCAACCTGATTAATCACAAGATTAATGTGCACCCAGAAACACCACCAATTTTCGTACCAGCCTACCGCATCCCACACTCCCAACGTACACTTGCAAATCAGTATGTCGATGAAATGTTAAAACTTGGAATTATTGAGCCTTCAGTCTCCCCGTGGAATGCCCCATTATTCTTCGTGCCCAAACGAAATGGGGAATGCATGCGGTAGTAGATTACCGTAAACTAAACAATCACACAATCCCAGACCGATTTCCCATGCCATTGCTAAGCGACGTTCTACAGAATATTGGACCTGAGAATAATATATTCACAACCATCGATCTCCTAAACGGCTATTATCAGATACCGGTTTCAGAGGAGTCACGTAAATACACTGCCGTTTCCACAAACAGAGGCCATTACCAGTATACAAGGATGCCGATGGGACTGAGGACAGCCCCAGGCACATTCCAGCGTCTTATGAATTAAGTATTGTCCGGAATTTTAGGACAAGGAATATTTGTTTATCTTGACGATATTATCATCGCAACGAAGAATATTACGGATCATCTCAGGAAATTAGACTTACTCTTACAAAAGCTTAGTGATGCTGGTTTAAAAATTAAGCTTTCTAAATGCAAATTTTGCTTTAAGGAAATAAATTTCTTAGGCCACAAATTAAGTTCTAATGGCATTCAGACCACTGATGACAAAATACAGAGAGTGAGAGATTTTCCTGAACCCACTACGACTGACGAAGTTAGACAATTTTTAGGTCTAGCTGGGTACTGTAGGTCATTCGTACCACAGTTCTCTCATATAGCCTTTCCTCTATTCCAACTACTCAAAAAAGATGCTATATTCCAATGGGAAGAAGAACAAAAAAAGGGCATTTAACAATCTACAAATTAAACTAACAAATGCACCTTGTTTAGCATATCCGGATTACACAAAATCATTCCTTTTTTGTACAGACGCATCAGTTAAAGGATTAGGGGATGTACTGATGCAGGAAGATAAAAGAGGAAAAAATCAACCAATTGCATTTGCCAGCAGACAAACAAAAGGTGCAGAGAAAAATTATTGCACTACAGACTTAGAGCCACTTGCAGTGGTTTTTGCATTACAAAAGTTTTGAGATTTGGTATATGGTTACGAAATCCACTTATTCACCGACCATAAACCACTAGTGGGTATGCTTAAAGAAAAACTCCTTTCTGGAAGGAGAGCAAGATGGAAATGTACAGTTGAAAACTACAATGTACAAATTCATTATATACAAGGTAAAATGAACATAGTAGCTGACACATTATCTAGGAACCCGAACACAATTCAGGTCGTGGCATTAGATCTCAAATGAAATATCCCAAACCACGATGATATCGCAAAGGCACAAAGACTTGACCCACTATGGTCTAAAGTTATATACAAGTTAGAAAGTGGAGATGACATACAATTACCCAACTGCATGTACAACTCGAACAATTCACAATGGTCAATAATACATTATACAAGATTAACTCTAAACAACCAAAACGCCAAAGAAATACTGACCAGTTGGTAGTACCTAATGACATGATACCCCAAGTATTACGAACGATACACGATAGCCCACATGCAGGACATCCTGGAAAGGATAAGACATTCAAACAGGCCCAGCTGTTATATTACTGGCCTTCATTACGAAAAGATATAAACAATCGTATAGACAGATGCGAATCATGTGCAAAACACAAAGGATACTCAATCACACCTGCACCGATGGGTAATTACCCTGTACCACATCAACCATGGGACGTTGTCGCTGTTGATTTATTCAAGATGCCATTATCATACAATCTATGGATGCCATTATCATACAACCTATTCGTAGCAACGGATCATTTTTCCCGTTATGTCATTTTAGCTCCAATTAAAGATAAGACAGCAGAGACAGTAGCAAAGGCAATAACAGATAATGTAATATGTCGCTTTACTACCCCAAAGGTACTAATAAGTGATAATGGAGGAGAATTTAATTCTGAGATCTTACAAGAAATATGTAAACAATACAACATCAAAAAGGTTAACGTTTCAGCCTATTACCCAGCATCGAATGGGTTAGTAGAGAGACAAAACAAAAAAGCATTAGATGTGCTACGATACATTCTCAGTGAAAATTATGCAAGCTGGGATGATTGAATTCCCAGAGTAGAAGCCTCGATTAATAGATCTATAAATAAATCCATAGGCGACACACCACATTTCATTATATATGGGACAGATAAAAAACTACCATATGGGCTCCTAGAAGGTGACAGTCTGCCCATATACAATTACGATGATTACTCTAAATTCCGTTTACGTGAATTCCAGGACATACACAAAAGAGTCAAAAAACAATTAACGATGTCCAAAGAAGAAATGACAGAGGCATTTAACAAGAAGGCAAGAGATTCACCTATCAGCTTAGGAGACATTGTTTATGGTATCATTCATACGAGAGACAATAAAATATCCCCAAAATTTGAGGGCCCATACAGAGTAATTAACATAAAAGCAAACAAAGTTTTAATTAAGTCACTGTCAACTGGCGAAGAGAAACAAGTTCATATTGACCATTTAAAACGAGTTTCTAGGGAATTATCCAATAATTATTCAGCATCAGATACAACCGAACAGGCGAACGCACCTCAAGAAACCAAGCAAAAAAACAACAATGATTACAAAAAGAAATAAAGGTCATATACCAAACAATCAAACATAGGTGCAACTGTTCCAATAAAATCTACAGTACATCATTTACGAGAATTAAATATCGATTTAAACTCCTTCTATAAATGAAATAACAATCAACCGTAACGCACATCATCACTATCATCGACCACGGCATGACCATATTAGGAAATTAATAGATTTTTTTTTCGGTAGGTAGCGATGAAGGGACTTATGCTATGGATTCTCCTCTACATAGCAAGAGGATATGCGCACTTAGACCCCCAACACATAGTACGACAAGGATGCCTCATAGCTCCAATGGCCACGATTTCAATCGTAAAAGACGTCATGAGTACTGAGATAAGTCTGGATTACTTGTATGAATTACCTTATCCAGAAAATCTTGCGAATCCTATGCAAACCCTGGACTTCATGATAGGAAGCTATGTTTCACAAGCACATAACACAAAGGAAGTGAATGAAATAGTGAAGTTAGCGAAATGGAAAATAGAACAGGCAAAGTCAACTATGCTCATCATGATCCAAGATCTCCCATCTTATGGAACGGAGGTATTGAGCGACAGGAACAACATCACACGTACTCGCCAAAAGCGCGGTTTGTTCGACCTGGGTGGCGCAGTTCCTGGGAACATCTTTGGATTGGCTACAGAGGATGACCTTAAAGATATAAACAACAAATTTAATAAAATAGCTCAGGTACTAACATACCAAGATAAATTCATCACAGGACAGAACTCAGCAATGAAGACAATTGTGAAATATCTGAAAAAGGCAGAAAACATAGCTCTCGAAAGTGTAGATAAAATAAATGAAATGGAACGTAACATAACACTTTTCCAACACTTCTCCATCATCACAGAACATATTGACACGATTCTACTACAATTAGACAACACTAGAGATCGTTACAGGGCACTTATGCAAGGAATTTCGAATGCTGGTGATGGCAAGATCACAATTGACTTACTCCCAGTTCATGAGCTACGTCAGATAATTAGTCAAATTATACATAAACATAAATTGAAGCCTTTGTTCCGAAGTAGGGAATTCATGCAATATTATCCATATTTAGAAGCAACACTATCACCAACATCAGTAGTAGTTCATGTACCATTCATAACTGAAGACTTGTTCACAGTATACCAAATACAACCCTTCCCCTCTAAAAATAACACGTTGGTCATCATCAACATCAACACAGACACCGAACTCATCATGGTCTCCAAGAGACGGAACACTGTCACTTTCGCAAGTGAATCAACGATTGAACGAAAGTGTTGCACATCCTTACATACTGTTCATCTTTGTCCTGCGTACATTTTCACGTTTCAGCCTACTGATACAGTCCCTTGTGAAATGGCTATCATCAGAAATGACAATATTCATAATCATTGCAACTTCACTTTTGCTCCAGATTAATTTGTACACCATCAACGCATCGGACACTCACATTTTTTTTTATTTCACTCATAACACATCAGTTTACATAGTCTGTCCGGATATACCACCATCTCATACTTCAGCCTCAGGATTAAACATAACACCAGACTACTGTGCGGTATTTACATCGGCCATGTCTACTTTATCCACCATCAATCACTACGCCATCCTCAATCATACACACAACCATTTCCACCCACTGCCTGATATGGACTTAAACATGAGCACAAGTATTAAGTTGACGTCACCTAAGTTTGAAACTATGCAACTGATCAATGAAACAATGAAGCCCTTGGAAGATTTGAGTTTGAGTATGTTCTTCCCATATTATGTGTATAGCCCAGCAGCTACTATATATATATATATATATATATATATATATATATATATATATATATATATATATATATATATATATATATATATATATACATAACAAAGAAGAATGACCCATGATATAGAAGTATGGCATACCAGTACCATTATCTTTAAATAAAATATTAATAACTCTTACCATAATCTTAATTTTAAACTTTTTTTTTTTCTTGCATGTATGCATTTCACTACAATAACCCATGTACATACTGTATTATAATTAAATAGTTTACCTTTAATGCATTTATCAAATATGTATACAACTTGTTTAAAATGTAATATTACTGGATCATTGCAATTTACTATGAATATTATATGCATACAATATTATAATCCATATTATGTACTAATAAATTAGCATATGTCAATGATAATTGCTGTCGGAGGACCTTCAGCGGCATGGCGGAGCAATGTTATGAATCCATATTATAATTACAAATCATAATAGATAGATAGATAAACAGATAGATAGACGGAGCTCCACGCAAGCCTGGGAAAGGGAAATGATCTTGCAAGTTAACTGAGGAAATGTTGACCATACACAGGAAGTAGCAAGTCAGGGGATGATATAGGTAGTGTGTCAGCGAGATAGCATGCGAACAAAGCCTAGTGACCATACACACATACTCACACACAGATTTCTGGAACTTTCCAACCACAGTGTAACACACGTGACACGACCCCTGTTTCACCAGAATTTAGGAAGCAGAGCTCAGAAGGAGACAGGCCATAGAACCGACAGGTAGTGGAGAGAGTGAACAAGAAAGAGGGGCCCAACTAGACTTACTTATTATATTGTCTCTGTAAGACATACCCTGCTCAACTTAGATTTTCTCTGAAGATAATAAATTAAGATCAACTCACTGTATTCATCTTTAATTCCTACTACAAGAAATCGAGAGTGACAACTAAACAACAAAACTTCTCTACAAGTTACTACAAAGTCTTTTATGACATAGATACATGAAGTAAGCTGTACAAGGATGGCAATCTAGGTTAAATTAAGGTAAAAAGAGTATACGAGTACAAAGCCCTTTCTGCCACTAAGAATTCGGCCGTGTGTAACGCCAGACCCCAGGGGTTATGATTGTCAAGGAATATAACCTTTCAAGATGGAGAACGTTGTTAATATTATTTTCTCGTTCCCTTCAAGCGAGTTTCAGTCTATGGATCATTTTCACACAGTGTTAGAGGGGATACATGTAGCTAATATGCACTCCTTTGCTAAGAATAATCAATTATATGTTCAACAAGGAGGAGCATTCAGAGAGTGCAACACCCATGACTACCATCTCTAATAGATTACTCTCAAAGTCAGATTACATATTTTATTATTGCTTAACCTTTAACCCTTCCACCAAATTTGGTTCAAATCAGATTTAAAGTGTTTGCGATGACTTTGCTCGGTTACCTCAATCTTTAACATTTCCCTGTGACCCTACCCTTTGACTGTTCTCAAAATATCTTTACCTGAGTTACAAACTAAACCTCTCCACAAAGTTTGGTCTGCATCAGATAAAATCTGTGTAAGATAACTTTTTCATGTGACCTTGACCTTTGACTTATTGCTCTAAGAAAGTTATCCTTTTGGGTCATCCTCAATACATCTACCAGACTTAATCCAAATCATATCAAAACCAGTTTAAGTAATATTCTTCATAAACAGATGCACGGGTTGAAATTTCAACTTACTCTGTGACCTTGATCGTTAACTTATAGTCTTCAAAAGTAAAACTCTTACGTTCTTGCATGACCCTTAACATTTACTGGTTGATCTGATAAACAAAAATATTTCATAGTTCCCTTTTCATCAATCTTTCCTCAAGTATGGTCTAAGTCAGGTAAGAACTGTTTAAGATGACTTTGCCTCGTGTCATTGTCCCTTGACCAATTGTTTGATAAAGTAAAATAACTATTCCTTGGATCACGCTCAACCCATTCACCAAGTTCGGTAAAATCGGATCAGAACTGATTGAGTTTTGTTAACTCAAACAGGGGTCGAACTTTAATCTTGCCTTGTGACCTTGACCTTTGATTGTTCGTGAAACTGAATCACTCCATTCTTGCCTTACTGCAAAAAAATGATCAAAGTTTATTTAAACTGGTTAAAAACTGTCTAAAGTGACTTTGCTAGGTAAGTGTTTGACCTTGCCTTATGACTAAGACCACTGACCTTACTTTCTAAGTACGAGTAACAAAAGGTTTACTCACTGCTTTGCCAAATTTGGCAAAAATTGATAAAAAAAAAACTTTTTGTGTGCTTTTGTTCACACACACACACACACACACACACACACACACACACACACACACAAACTTATTAAACATAATACCCATTGTAGCTTCAAGAGTCACGGGTTTAATAACATTATGTGGTGGCTGATTGATTACATTTAAGAGACATGATCAGATTGAAGGGGTTTAACCATCCTGCAGGAAAAGTGTCTCAGTGTCAATATATTTTACTTTCAAGATTTTTTTTAACGCTGATATTCACTCTACTACATTTGTTAAGTCCTTGTTACCTTCATGGGTGAAAAAAACAGAATAAACAAGTGTGGTGACTTTCTTTTCTTTTCATTTTGTTCCAGCCCAAAGACGATTGTGCTTAAGTTAGGAAAGACCTCTCGTACTGAAAGAATTAATGAAGGATATAGCTATCAATTGTGCTGCCAAATACCTCTACAAAAATAATACTATCTGAATATGACAACAATACCGAAAAACAAAGAAGAAAGATGTCACTGAAATAACGTTAAAATTTCTTCAGCTGATGTATTTTCTGCCATCACTGGCCTCAATATTAACAAGGCATATGGGCCTGATGGAGTCCCTCCTGTTGTCCTTAACCCGCTGCGTGCCGGCTATTTTTAGCCCTATGGGTCACCCCAGTGCCGGCCATTTTTTGACCTTTTTTTTTGGGGGGGGGCTAAAATTATAGATTTTGATGTGGAAACAAACGAATTTTGCCAATAAATGCTCACCGAGGCTTGGAAATGAGTTTTATTGAGTCCTGCATACTCATGTACAGGTATAACCACTCTCTCACGTTCACCATGTACTTGAGAGAAAGCCGTTTTCTATGTAAGGAATACTCAGGTATTTATGCTGGGAAGGTATAGCAATGTTCAGTACATTTTCCTGATTACTTATTACTTCAGCATCTATCACAATTTGCGTGTCTTTCTCACTGTGAATGCCTTATCTTACAGCATCTATCACAATTTGCATGTCTTTCCCATTGTGAAAGCATTATCTTACACTTACTTGAAGATAGGTATAACCTGACTTCATAATGTACAGTCCTGGCACTTACAAGGTATTTACAACTTGACTTCACTAAACAGTCCTTACACTTACAAGAAAATATTTACAAGTTCCACTTACATGAAAATATTTACAAAATGCCTTCACTATGTATAGCACTAGGTGAGGCACACAGGCAGAGTGAGGCAGAGTGAGTGTGAGGGGGGAAGCAAGTGAGTGTATGACCTTGACAGCCTGAGGGATAGTAAAGGAACAGTTACCTTACATGCCTACCAATTTTTACCTGTGAATCTTGAAAAATGAGGTCACAGTGAAGTTTTTTATTTTAAACCATTTTAAAAAGGCACTGGCACTGGCCGCGTAATTATGTCAGACCGTTTTAAAATGGCACTGGCACCCAGCAGGTTAAGAACTGTGCTTCTGTGCTTAAACCCTGCCTAGGTAAACTTGTTCGCCTTTGTCTGTCAACTTGTACCTTTCCTTCTTACTGGAAGTTTGCTCTCATTCAGCCAGTCCCAAAGAAGGGTGACCATTCCCAACCCTGTATCAATTGCCCAGTTGCTTTAACATCTGGTGTCTCAAAAGGTTTCAAGTCTATTCTTAACAGAAAAACTTTAACCTGCCGTGTCCTGTTGACATATGGATACAACACGACATTTTGTCACGGTGACACCCAATGATGAATCCATACGTTTTGCAATTGTGAGGTCCGTCATTTGCACATTTTTCAAGTTTCATGAGTGATTTTTGGTAGGCATATGTGGGAGGCCTCCTCTACCCCTCGTCAGGCACTGATACTGCCTGGCCCCGCATGACCCCCCTCCACCCCACGCCATTATCTCAACAACTCACCTGTTATCAGTGACCTGGCTAGTAAAGACATGTCACACCACAGTCTCTCCAATGACGAAATTAAAAGCGAGTTATTCCCGAGGTGGAGGACAAAGCCAGAGGAAGAAACAAGCAGAAGTGATGAGGTGGTAACACCATAAAGGAAGGTAAGGTATGTTGACGTGTTTGGTGAGTGAAACAATGCTTATATTGCCTACGTTATTGTCTGAAAACCAATATACTCTTGTGCTACATATAAATTTGCACCAATTAATTAAATATCTAACTTTTTATGAGTGGTTTGGAATAGTTACTCTTCCCATAGAAAACGTTTTCTCTGAAGCATGGCCCACAAAATGGTACCAGGTATTCAGAGGGACACCTGTATAAAGCAATTATAAGCTCAGCCGAGCAGTTTCGTGGGCATTTTCCAGTGTTTCTCATAAAAGGTGGAGGTTTCAGGCAAAAAAAAAAAAAAAAAGAAAATCTGCTGGGATTTGGGGGGGGGGGGTCAGTGGTGAAAAATCAGTCGGGATGCGGCAGGTTAAAGCATATTTCCTATCACAACCTTCTTTCTGATCGTCAGTATGGGTTCCGTCAGGGATACTCCACTGGAGATCTTCACACTTACCTTTCAGGTTTCTGTCATCCACCTTTTGGATCTTTGCCGAAAGCTTTGCCATTGCACTTCACATTTCAAAGGTTTTCGATTGAGTATGGCATAAATCTTTAATTTCGAAACTGCCCTCTTACGGTTTCTATCCTTCTGTCTGTGCCTTCATGTATAGCTTCCTTTCTGGTCGTTCTATAGGTGCTGTTGTAGATGGCCATTGTTCTTCTGCTCGAACTATCAACAGTGATGTTCCTCAGGGCTCTGTCCTATTACCAACTCTCTTCCTTTTATTCATCAATGACCTTCTAAGCTGTACATCTAACCCTACTCACGTGTACACTGATGATTCCACCCTTCACCTTCCGTTCACTTCCCACAACATCCATCTCTCCAGTTACTTCAACAAACAAGGGATGAGGCTAGGGCACGTCTAATGTCTGACTTGGCTCGTATCTCTGACTGGGGTAAAAATAATCTTATTGTTTTTAATGCATCAAAGACTCAGTTTTTACAGTTATCAACCCATCAAAATCTTCCACAGGAGTACCCACTAATGTTTAATAATATCCAGCTTAATCCTGCATCATCCTTGAACATGCTTGGGGTTTCATTCACTCGGAACTTATCTTGGAAAGATCATATTACATCTGTAAAATCTGCTTCCACAAAACTAGGTGTGCTGAGCCGACTCCATACTTTCATTACCCCTGCACAATTGTTGACTTTATACACGAGTTTTATTTGCCCCAGTGTAGAGTACAACTCTCATGTGCGTGGAGGCTCCTCACAAATAGCTCTTCTCAATAGGGTGGAGTCAAAGGCTTTTCATCTCATCAACTCTCCTTGTCTTACTGGCTCCCTTCAACCTCTGTCTCTTCGCCTCACTGTGCATCTTTATCTCTTTTCTATTCCTGCTTCAATGGTCACTGCTCCTCTGAACGGTCTGCTTGCATTCCTCCACCTCTATGACGGGCGCATAGCACCCGTCAAGCAACAAACTCTCATCCCTTTTTCTGTCCAACTCTCTAATGCAAGAAGTAACTGTTTTTCCCAGTCTTTCATTTATGCAACAGGTCAACTCTGGAACTGCCTTCCTCTCTCTGTATATCCTACTTTCTATGATCTCCATTCTTTGAAATGCATTGTGTCCAGGCATCTCGAAATGAACGGATCTTGAATTTGGTTCTTTTATATTGTGTTTGTTTTTTTCCTGGAAGGAACGGCTTGTGGGTTCCTGGCCTTTAATTGTTTCTTTCTTGCATTAAAAAAAAAAAAATCTAAATAACCTATGTGCAATATATGTTGCGAGGATCTCTAACCCTGTAAGTCAGTGTTGTCCAGTGCAAGAGACCAGGTACTGTACATCATGTGTTGCCACAGAATCAGTTTCCTGGAGACAAACCTTGAGATATTCATGGCGAATTCGGTTTTAATTAAGAGATTAGGGCTATTAATATTAGACAACCTCTTCCCACAAGCAATCTCTTCGTCACTCCAACCGTAGTTTTAAAGTGATGAGGGACATTTTCCGGCGCGCAAAGGGGTCTGTCTTGGATTAAAAGTAATGGAGCATGAAGCAGGACCGTCACCTGCCTCTTCACAAATATCATCGTATCTTGTTTTATACTGATACCATATTCAGGTAACTAGTTATTACTTTAACATTCACGAAACCCATTTGCAATTTTAAAAATGTTTATCATTTTGTGTGTGTGTGTGTGTGTGTGTGTGTGTGTGTGTGTGTGTGTGTGTGTGTGTGTGTGTGTGTGTGTGTGTGTGATATTATCTTTATGGATTTTTAGGAGACTGGTGTTACACGTTTATGAACAAATTACTGCTCCATGCACATATCCCAGTCGTTGACTTTTAGGCTACTCTTCCCAAGTTACCTGTGTCTCATACTGTGCTGATCCAGACAACTTCACCGCTTATTTCCAAGAACGCTTTATCTAACAGATTTGTACACCAATCCACTTTTCATTACTGTTTTCAGCAAGGCAAGCACATGGTATTATTTAGGGCCGTGGTTAGGATTACTGCCGTCACCGCTAACCTGACTTGACATAACTAACGTATTTCTAACATAGCCGAAAAATCAAACATAACCGCTAAATTCTAGCGGTCTAAGCTGAATTGCAATGGTATTAACCAAGCCTAAACTGACATAACCGAACCAAACCTATTTCTAACCTAAATGAACAGCCAAACAAAACCGCTAAATTCTAGCTGCTAAAATCCTAACTGTGGTTAGCATTACTGTAGTCGACGCTAAATTCTAACTGTCATAATCCTGATCACGGCCTTAAAGTATACCACGTGCATACATTTCTTTAGACACTAATGAAAAGTGGAATGTTATACAAGTCTGTTAGATAACCTGACCTGACCTAACCTATTTCTAACCTAACTGAACCACCAAACAAGACCGCTAAATTCTAGCTACCGTAATCCTAACCACCATTGGAAGTATTAAAGTATCAAGTATTAAAACTATTTCCTACCCTTGGACCAATTCGGAGACGTGGTTATCGGATTTGGCATATTATTTTTAGCAATATATCACACGAGAGTAAACATAAAACAAATGACAGCAAACTGGCGCTCCTCCGGCGTACCAATTTCACGTTTTCTCTCCCAGAGAGCACCTCCGCAGTATACCAAGCCCTTCGTACTGTAGTTTCCTTCTTCGAAAAGGCTGCACTGCCGGGGTTTCAAGGTACCCAACTGGGAAGGGCCTCTTCACAAAGATGCTTCGCGAGAAGGGGAAGCCTAGATCATGTCACGTAGTCTATTCCTTTATTCTTGCTCCATTCAGACAAGTTTTACTTGTGTATTTTATAGTGATGGAATCAGTGATAAATCTAACAACACTAGGGGGAAAAGCCTCTCTTAATCTCAATAAAATCGTCTGCAGGTTGAAAAAAATGAAATATAAATTACGTACTCTGGTTGAAGGGAATATCTGATCCATTGAAATACATGTTGAATAATATAAGTTATTGTTTTATCATAGTGACTCTTGTGTCTCCTTGTTTGTTAATCTGCCACGTGCAGACGCTTGTCTACAGTTCCCTGCCAGTATTGTGTCCTGTCTTCCATATTTCTTATTCTTCCCGGAATGATGGATAGCGCCCTTCGTTCCATGCACTTTTGTTTGCATGATCATCAACATCCCGCCTCTTTTTCCCATCTGCAGGTGGGGTGAGGTGGTATACAGTGTCACGATAAGGAAAACTACGATAGCAGAAGAACTAATCAACAGCTTAGCCAATGAAATAGGCCACACACTTATTCATTCACTATTCAAGCCCTAGGAATCCTGGCTCCACCTGATAGGTACACCAGTGCACACTCAGCTTCTTATTTACCTATCAGACAGAGTCAATCTAACAACTATCGAGTTAAAAAGAGGTATCAAGCCATAGTCATACATACCTTCGTACAGAATTCATCCAGCCAACGCGATCCCTTGTCAAATTCCTATTATGTTCCTGTTAAATACAAGTAATTTATGTAGCACCCTCCATCACTACAGCCAACTGGAAAAATTCAGCAAAATGTTGGTCCTGGCAGTACATGCCGTAACTTAACTGACCTGTCGATGTGTGGCGTATTGATGGTATCGTTGCCATAGCAGCCGAGGTCACCGATACCCAAGTCGTCAGCCAGGAACACCAGGATGTTGGGTGGCCGACCCCCACGCCCACCACCACCACCCACTGCCTTCACTGCACTCACACCCACCGTCCACCACCATGGCAACACCAGCACCACAAGCATTCTCCACACCTTAGATTGTCTCCTCAGCTCTGAAAGAAAGATAGACTTTCTGTTCATAAATTTTGGCCCACCTTGATTGTGAAAAATAAAACCAGAAATCGTAGTAAACAAAAAGTCAGTGAGGCAATGGCGAAACGAACACACAATACACCAGAGAATCGAACAGTTATCCACATGGCTCCTCTTCACTCCGCCAAGTAATTTATTTTTTTTACTTTTTTTTTTTTTAATGCAAGTGAGAAGGAATTAAGGGTCACGAATCCGCAAATACTTCCCTTCAAGAAAAAAACAAGAACAAGATAAGAGTGAGCCAAATTCAAGATCCGTTCATTTCAGGATGCCTGGACACACTGCGTTTGTAAGACAGGAGATCATAATCAGTAGGAAATCCAGACAGAGGGAGACAGTTCCAGAGTTGGCCTGTCGCATACATGAAGGACTGGGAGTAGAGGTTAACTCTTGCATTAGAGAGTTGAACAGAAAAGGGATGAAAGTTTGTTGCTAGACAAGTGCTACACGCCCGCCATAGTGATGGAGAGATGCAAGCAGACAGTTCAGAGGATCAGTAACCATTGAAGTAGCGATAGAAAAGATAAAGATGCAACAGTGTCGGAGAGAGACAGGGGTTGAAGGAAGCCAGTAAGAGAAGGAGAGTTAGAGACAAAAAGCCTTTTACCTCCACCTTGTTGGGAAGAACTGTATGTGGGGAGCCTCCCCACACGTGAGAGTTGTGCTCTACACAGGGGTGAATAAAATCCGTGTATAAAGTCAACAACTGTGCGGGGGTAAAGAAGGCATGGAGTCGGCTTAATGCACCTAATCTCTTGAAAGTAGATTTTACAAGAGAGGTAAGTATGATAATTCCAAGATAAATCCTGAGAGAATGAAATTTCAAATACCGGTATGTTTAAAGATTATGCAGAACTGAGTTGGATATTCTTCAAAATTAGAGGGTACTCCTGTGAAAGATTAACCCCTAAACCGCGGGGTTGTTTTGACTTGACTTGCGTGTCCTGCGGGGATATTCACGTTCCGACAGACTCTCTAAAAATATTTTCCCAAAATCAGTTATTAGACCTAGAATATTAAAATTATATATGCATGTGGCACGTACCTTCAGCTTTCTCCTGGGATGTTTGTTGAGCCTTCGTCGAGTACCGTAAGACTTGTGGAGACCTCTGAATTTGGGTAACGAAGTCTCCACTTTACACTTCCCGACAACCCGTAATGTGATTACCACAGCCTGATATTTTCACTAGAAACACTATTCTATGATTTTCAAATAGTTTGGCATCCATACTCGAAAAAAAAACACTGTGAAAGCAATGAAAATTCCGAGCGCGTATGACCTTCCCACTTGCGCTTGTTCGTTGCTGGTATTCTGTCATTTATTATTCATAAAAACACTCACACTTTATATTCCTATTACTATATGACACATATATATATCTTCAGTCTTTATCCATAAGTTTCCTTCAGTAATAGTAGTTTATTGTCAGAGTAGGCATTAAATTTCTCTTTCAGTTAAATACGTAGAGGGCCACGGTTTCACTTTCACTGTCATCTATCTATCTATCTATTGCCAGAAGCCTCAATCCCGTTTGGGGTGGCCACAAACAAATCGCCTCCAAGTTGCCCTGTCCCCTGCCATTTCACTGCCCTGCTCCCAACTCACACCCCCCCTCTCTCATATACCTCTCCACCCCATCCCTCCATCTCATCCTCGGCCTCCCCCTCCCTCTTCCCCCCTCCACCTCACTCACATACACTCTCTTCGTCAGTCTTTCACCCTCCATCCTCTCCACATGGCCAAACCACCTCAGTGTGTTCCTCATAACGCACTCTATCACATCCACATCAACACCACAACGTTCCTTTATATCCTCATTCGTCAGCCTATCTCTCCATGTGACTCCACAGGCTCCTCTCAGATAACTCATTTCCACTGCTCTCACTCTTGACTTGTGTCCTTCCAACAACGTCCAAGCTTCACTTCCGTACGTTAGAGTTGGTATCACAATACTATCATGTAGTAACTTTATCACTTCCATGCTCACTTCCCTGTTTCTTATCACTGCTTTCAAAGAACCAGCAACCTTTCTTCCCTGCTGTACCCTTTCAAGCACTTCACCCTCCAAACCTCCATCCTTACTCATCACACTACCAAAGTACTTAAACGTACTCACATTTTCCAATTCCTCACCATCCAACCTCGCTCTACATTCACTGACTTCACCTCTCTCAAAGACTATCACTTTACTCTTCCCTACATTCACCTTCAGGTTCCGTTTCTTACACACTCTACCAAACTCATCCACCAAGCCTTGCAGCTCCCCTTCGTCTTCACTCAACAACATAGTATCATCTGCAAACAACAGTACAGGGAGTTTCCAAACACTATCCTCTCACACCAGGGCCACTCCAACATCCACTACCCTACCTTGTACCTCTTTTATTACTCCATCCATGTACAGATTGAACAACCATGGAGACATGACACATCCCTGTTTCAACCCAATTTTCAAAGAGAAAAATTCACTTAGTTCACCATCCACAGGCACTGCACCCTTGGCACCATCGTACTTACTCTTCACAGCATTCAACAACTTCCCATCTACTCCATATATTCTTAACACTTTCCACAATCCTTCTCTATCCACCCTGTCATATGCTTTCTCCAAATCCATGAAAGTCGCATACAACTTCTTTCCCTTCTCTAGAAACTTTTCCACTAAAGATCTAAGAGTGAATATCTGATCTACACAACCTCTTCCCTTCCTAAAGCCTCCCTGTTCTTCTCCAACTAATTTCTCTGTTCTTTCTCTAACTCTGTCAATAAGTATCCTACCATATACCTCTCCTATTATACTAAGAAGACAAATGCCCTTCTGATTACCACACACTTCTTTTTCCCCTTTTCCTTTGTACAAGGGAATAATTATACCTGACTTCCAATCCTCCGGGAGTCTACCTTCCTCCCAGGCTAATCTGCACATCTTCCACATCCATTCTACTACTATCTCTCCCCCATGCTTCAGCATTTCACCACACACTCCATCAATTCCTGGGGCTTTCCCAGACTTAACTTTCTTCATTGCTTCCACAACTTCTATCCTACTGATTTCTTCCTGTCTTCTCACCTCCCTCCTTCTCCCAGCCATTCCCCAGCCACTTATACTCGCATTACTTCCATCCTCTACATTCAACAATTACTTAAAGTGTTCTCTCCATCTGCTCACTTTTTCTCCCTTCTCGACTAGTAATCTACCATTTTTATCTTTCACTCCCCTGCTAACTTCACTTCCACCCTGTCTTTCTCTTTTCACCTCTTTCCAGAACATTTTCTTACAGTCCCTCCACTTTACACTCAAATTCCTTCCAAATTCCTCATCCACTCTCTTCTTACTCTCTCTTACTAATCTTTTCACCTCTCTCTTTCTTTCTACATATAACTCTCTCTTCCTCCTCTCAACTTCTTCCACGCCCCTATTTCTCATCCATTCATTGTATGCTTTCTTCTTTTGTGCCACAGCCTGTTTCACCTCTTCAGTCCACCACGCTGTTCCTTGCACCCCCCTCCGTCTTCTCTTCCTTCCACACACCGCATCACATGCTGCACATATTTCTTCTGTAAATATGCTACACACACCTTCCACGTCTTCCATCTGCTCCAATTCATATTTGCCCAATCATTCCTCCACTTCTCTCTTATACTCTGCCTTTTTCTCATCCTCTTGTAACCTTTCCTCTCTCCTTGCAACTACTCCTTCCTCTCGTCTTTCCCTTCTTCTATTTCTCCATTCTAATTGGACCTTGATTCTGGCCACCACCAAGCAGTGGTCAGAAAGTCCACTCCCCCAACCTCTATAAACTCTTGCATCAATTACATATCTTCGCATCCTTTCATCCACACACACATAATCAATCATTGCCTTCCTTTCATTCAGTTCACCACCCACCCTTCTCATCACTCGCCATGTATACCTGTGGATCATTTTATGCCTGAAGAGGGTATTGGCTACCACCAACCCCCTCCCAGTACAAATGTCCACTAACGCACTCCCATTCTCATCTATCTCAGCAGGCACACCCCACTCACCAACTATTCCATCCACCTTCGCATTCCCAACTTTACCATTCATATCACCGATCAAAAACACTCTCTCATTCCTTCCAAACTTTTCCATGCACACTTCCACATTTGTCCAGAACTCTTCTCTCACTCTTCTAGCACGATCTTGCGTTGGCGCATACACACACACAATCGCCCACATTTGTATTCCAACTTTCAACTTTACCCACACAATCCTTGACCCAACTGATCCATACTGTCTTATGCTCTTCTTCCATCTTTTACTCACAACTATACATACTCCTTCCTTCGCCCTCTCATTCTCACCTACTCCTGCACATATACCCCATCCATACTCCCATTCTCTCACACTTTCTCCTCTCCATTTTGTTTCAGTTATTCCACATACATCCACTTTCGCACCCTCAAGCACCTGGACAATCTCTCTCTCTTTCACCTGATCATTTGCTCCTCTTACATTCCAAGTACCCATTACCAAGTCCTTTGTCCGGTCCTGGGTCATAATCGTTTGGTCAGTCCTTGTCCGAGGCTTATTGTTTGTTTTTTTAGTTAGTTGTTTTCCGGGGAGGGGCACTAACCCTCTGCCAACCCTTTTAGTCGCCTTTTACGACAAGCAGGGATACTGGGGAAGTATTCTTGAAAAAAAACCCTACCCCCAGGGGGGCCCTACCCCCGATCATAACTTCAAGTATTTGTACTCATATCTTTATATTACTAATTATTTATATTTCTATTTACATTTTCTATTGTATATTCAATATTTACACTTCTATTTTACTTACACTATGTAATGTACCGACACTTGCAGTAACTTATAAAACTATATTACACTGTTCCATCATATTTACATCCATTGCTTTCACTTGCTATTTACACATTAATTACACATTATTTACATTTTATGTACATTTTCCACTTGAATTTTTAGAACTGCTTCATGCTGTGGTAATCAATGAAGCAGGTAACGCAGAGGGGAACCTGGCACTCAGCGCACTGCCAAAAAGTGCGTTTGTCCTCAGGTGTGCGTCGGGTGGTGCACACACCTGGCACCTGCGGATGGCAGCCTTCCTCTTGGTTGTGGCAGGCATTTGCAACAGTCTGTGCCGATCCATGTACGCCCTCTGCTCAAGTCTGTCGGGAAGTCTTACTGCATGTCGCCTTGGAGTCGCTGCTGTCACCCTACCATATCTCTCAAGCAGCTGCTGAACGCAAGTCCTGGCGAACAACCTCAGGGAGAAGGACTTGGGTGGCTTTACCTTCATCTTGTACAGGATGAAGGCGTTCAGCATCGTCATGTCTATGAGATGCAGAAAAACTTTCCTGTACCACCTAGTGTTCTTCCTGAGGCAGTCGATCTCTCCAATCATGATGTTGGACTTGTCCACCAGCCGCTTGTTGATATTATAGTCTATGACAGCATCAGGTTTCCTCACAGGTTCGCCTGTCCTACGGTTGACCTTCCCACTGTCTTTCATTTCCCCCTTGTGTACGGTGGTGAGCATGTGCACGACCCTCTTGTCATGCCACTGTATTGCAGCATTTTCTCAGACGTGCATAGGTGCACGTCTCCTCGCTGCGAGTTTCCTGCCTCTGGGAATTTGGGGAAGTGGGCACAGTTGCTCTTCACAGTGCCACAGGAGCCGATCCCGTGCTCTGAAAGATATTTACCAAGTTTCGGTGCTGTATAATAATTGTCAGTACACAGTACATGATTCCCACCAAAATACCTTTCAAGCAGCACTTTCACTACACAGCCGGAGAAGCCAAGGGGGTGTGTTTTGTCCAGATCGACAGTGCTGGCTGAATAGATGACGAAGTCAAGGATGTACCACCGTCTTACAGTTGCACAGTACAAAAAACTTGATTCCAAAGCGATGGCATTTGCTTGGAATGTACTGTACAAGCCTAAGACGTCCTCTGAACAAAACCAAGGATTCGTCTATGACAACCTTCTGAAAGGGGTGGAAGAATGACATAAACTTATCCTTCATTCTGCTCAGAATTTCTCGGATCTTCCAGAGTGGGTCGGTTTGGGAAGGTACATCGTTCTTGGTGAAGTGCAGGTTTCCCATGATGTTCCAAAAGCGAGCTCTGGCCATGTACTTATTAAAGGTGGGTGAGGGTAGTAAGGGGTCCATGGACCAGTATTCTTCCAACTCATGCTTCTTTGAGTGTGGCATGAGAAGCATGAGGGCGAAGAACACATACAGCTCCTGCACTCCCAGCACGGTCCACTGTTGCATCTTTGCTGCACCTGCACCACTTGCAGCACGTTGTGATTCGTACCTGTTTGTCTCATCACATGTGCTGCATGACTTCGTCATCGAGGAAGGCCAAAAGGAAGTCCACTCACTCAGCGTCCTTGTCAAGAGTGAAGGCAGGCTGTATCCCTGAGGAACTCTCGTCAAAATTTAGATGTTCAGGGACGAAATCGGAACCTTCCATCCACACGAAAGCGTCCAGGATTCCCTGTCGTGGCGGTGTAGGGTGGGTGAGGGTGGAGGGTGGCTGTGAGGCAGACTGGGCTGTTTCAAGGTCACTCTCACTCACCCTAGGTTGCCGTGTAGCACTAGCAGCCCTTACTGTACTTGCTACTCTACTTTTACGATGAGTCAGATTTACCTCTTCCCCTACGTCCTGCCTTCACTGTAGATGCTGGTGGAGACTCTGACGACGAAGACTCAAGAGAAAATTCCGCTGAAGATGAGGAAGAAATTAGTGAAGTGGGGCTGGGGGGGTGGGGAGGTGATTCACCTTTTTTTTTTTTTTTTTTATGTCCGATTCTGGGCATAGGCTTCACAGCCTGCTATCAAGGCCCAGCAGTCCTCCTACATACCATACACCTCTACCTCAGGACTCATGGCGGGCTGGGTCACACAGGGCCATTGTTCCAGGGCTATTCCACCACCTTTTCACTCCCTTCCCAAATTCCTTCCCTTGCTGCACTAAGGGCTCCTTTCCCTTGGAGCTAGGTATAACTTGGGACACTGAAGCACTCGTACTAGGAGTTTCTGTAACGATTTCCTCACCAGGCTCATCACACGATTCACCCGAAGGATCAAAGTCACTATCCATCATTATCATAGATAATTCTGCCAGTTCATGTTCCACTGCTTAGTCACTAAGTCCTTTACTGCTTCCCACATGAGTTTTTCTAGGGGTAGAGGTCACGGGCCCCTTTGCAATGGGCGCAGAAGCGGCGAAAATGGCAGGGTGCGAGTGCGACATGGTGTCACCTCAGAAGTCGACAAGGAACTGATTCCCGTGGCGCATATGGGCAGGCAAGGGTTGACAAGGTCAATAAGGTGACAGCTGCTAATTTATATGCTATGAAATGATTGATAGGAAATCTCATTACATAAAAAAATAGGTAGTTCCAGGTGAATGTAAATATCACTTAGGCTTCTCCCTTCCTTTCATATATATATTTTTATTACGAGAATAGATTATACAGCATATTTCAAGGGGAAATTACCTGGGGAAATTAGCGAACGAGTGCACATGAAGTGTCGTCAGGAGATAATTAGCCAATTCCAGGTGTATGGCACTATCACTTACCTTATTTCTTTTTTGTATATATTATTTTGTATAAGAAAAGGGCATAGGGCTTATTTCAATGGATGAAATCAGTGGAAAATTCCAGGGAAGATTTGCTTAGCCAAGTGCAGCCGGGCAGGCGAGAGGAGAGGGTAATGGAGGGGAGGTAGGGAGGGGAGTCCAGAACTGGGAAAAATGGCTAAATTGTCAACAATGAATGGGAGTCCAGATGAGATTAGGAGTGCTAACTAGTGTTGGACATTGGCAGTACTGATAGATGATACAAGCCACCACTTGTAAGCCCGGGAGAATTCAAAATAACACAGAATCACAGAAGTAATGTCCCGTGGTATGATCCATTGCACCCAAGCATCATGAAAGTGACGCCCCGCGGTTAAGGGGTTAACCCGTCACGTCCTGAGCTATTTCGCACCTCTGACACCCCCCAATCCCGAGTTATTTTCGAAAAAAAAAATTTTGGCTAAAACCTCCGCTTTTGTTGAGAAACATAGAAAATTCATAGAGAAATCGCTCACCTGAGGTTTAAAATACTCGATCCAGGTACCAGTACCTCCTTACCTGACTGGGTTTTCTAACAGGCTGGCACCAAAGAAAGTGAGTTCTATGGGAGGGTAACTACTTCACACCACTCATAAACGGTATTTATTTATTTACTTGGTACGAATTTATATGTAGTACGAGAGTATATTGGTTTTCAAACAGTAATTTAGGTATTATAAGTATTGTTTCACTCACTAACTCATCACCATACCTGACCTTCTTTTGCCACATTACCTGATCATTATTTCTGACTGTTTCTTCCTCTAATGCTATGTAAACTTTGTCCTCCACATTGTCATCGATTGGGGAATCACTCTGGCCCTGAATGTCTTTACTGGCCAGGTCACTGATAACAGGTGAATTGCCGAGACAATGGCATGAGGGGGGGAGGGGGGAGGTTATGCAGTGTAAGGCATTGTCCCTGCTTGGCATCTTGAAAAGGAATAGAGGAAGGTGTCCCGTGTATACATACGAAAAATCATGCCCAAAAATTAAAAATTGTGGAAATTAGGGACCTTGCAATTGCACGACGTACCAGTACGTCACTGGAACTGACAAATACAAAATGTTGCAACGTACCCATACGTCGATAGGACGGGGAGGGTTAAGGGTTGCTAGATGAAAGAACTGAGTTTTTGAAGCATTAAAACAACAAGATTACTTTTATCCCAATCAGAGATATGAACCAAGTCAGAAATTAAGTGTGCCATAGCCTCATCCCTTGTCTATTGACATAGCCTAACTGCTAAGATGGAGTTGTGGGAAGCAAATGGAAAAGTGAAGGGTGGTGTCATCAGCGTATGAGTGAGTAAGGTTTGCTGTACAGCTTAGAATGTCATTGCTGAAGAAAAGGAAGAGAGTTGGTGATAGGACAGAGAACTGAGGAACACTGCTATTGATAGCTCTAGGAAAAGAACGGTGGCCGTCCACAACAGCAGCTACTGAATGACCAGTAAGGAAACTAGAGATGAAAGCACAGATAATGATGGAAACCATAAGAGGGCAGTTTGGATATTAAAGATTTATATATTGCTGCTGGGATTATTTATTTAGAATTATCAGTGTCCAACCACACCATATAATCATTGCTTACCCCCAATGCCACACCCATGCCACAATTGCAGATTAAGCAGTCCTTACAACGCATAAGATACCGCCAAGTGAGTTTCTAGTGGAGCACTGTTTCAGGACCACCCTGTATATCACCACTGCAGTTTCACACAAGCAGTTTTTTTTACTACCAGAAATACTAATAATGACGATAATATTGTAAATCCTAGACTCTTACTGTACACTGAAGTAAAGTGTGTTAACCCGTCACGTCCTGAGCTATTTCGCACCTCTGACACCCCCCAATCCTGAGGTATTTTCGAAAAAAAAAAAATTAGCTAAAATCTCCGCTTTTGGTGAGAAACATAGAAAATTCATAGAGAAATCGCTCACCTGAGGTTTAAAATACTCGATCCAGGTACCAGTACCTCCTTACCTGACTGGGTTTTCTAACAGGCAGTCACCAGAGAAAACGAATTCTATGGGAGGGTAACTATTTCACACCACTCATAAACAGTATTTATTTATTTACTTGGTACAAATTTATATGTAGTACGAGAGTATATTGGTTTTCAAACAGTAATATAGGCATTATAAGCATTGTTTCACTCACTAACTCATCACCATATCTGACCTTCTTTTGCCACATTACCTGATCATTATTTCTGACTGTTTCTTCCTCTAATGCTATGTAAACTTTGTCCTCCACATTGTCATCGATTGGGGAATCACTCTGGCCCTGAATGTCTTTCCTGGCCAGGTCACTGGCAACAGGTGAATTGCCGAGACAATGGCGTGAGGGGGGGAGGGGGGAGGTTATGTGGTGTAAGGCATTGACCCCGCTTGGCATCTTGTAGAGGAATAGAGGAAGGTGTTCCGTGTATACATACGAAAAATAACGCGCAAAAATTGAAAATTGTGCAAATTAGGGACCTTGCAATTGCATGACGTACCAGTATGTCGTCGGGACTGGCAAATGCAAAATGTTGCAACGTACCCATACGTCGACGGGACGGGGCGAATTTGCTTACAGTACATTGCCTTACCAAATGATTTGTCTTGAACAGAAGACGTGCAGTGGTAACAATCTTGCCAATAAATAAGCTCACTTATTACACGGTAATTATTATATTACTTTAAGAAAGGTTGGAGCATAGGAAATCCAAAAAAGAAAATACGAATTCCTACATCCCTGTTAAGCAAAATACGTCTTTACTTTTAACCTAGGAAACCATTTAAAAAGTTGGGTCGTTACAATATAACTACATCACGGGGTGAATTGGATCCTTCTAACGGTGTCTCTGTTAACTGGGAAGAGATGTAAATGCGAGGTTCACCCAGGAACCAAAGCTCTACACTTTTAGTTGCTTCAGTGAGGTACTCCCAATCACGTGGAAACATCAATTCACTGCAAGGGACAGGCCTTCATGGGCGGTTGCCAGAAAGACATACTGTATTAACAACAACAACAAAAGTTTACAGAGGATAGATCGTGTCTTGAGTGGCCTGGCTTAAGGGTAACAGGACAGTGGATAAATTTATTTTTCCTATCAAGATCAATTTTCAGGTTTATCACAAATTTGTATCCACTGAATTCAATGATGATGAAAGTAGAACTGTTTAAATAAAATAATATATATATTTGTAAATCTTTATTATATGAAGATGAATATAATCGTCTAGAACTGGCAGGCCTGTAAGACCACATCAAAGCAGTCTTCTGTGCTATGGAAGATGTCTGTGTGTAAGGTGGACGGGGAAACGGGATAGAGGGTGAAAGGGGACCAGAGGTATGAACAACAATGGATAGATGAGTGAGGTATTAAGGAAGAAAGGGTGCGAGAGATGTAATTGTAGCTGTCACTATTCTATATCTTTTATAACTTTTACTGTTGTTCTTTTTGTTATTGTTGTTTTTCTTATCTTTGTTGTTGTTTTTGTTGTTGTTGCTATTCTTGCTCTTGCTGTTGTACTTTTCTTTCAATAACAGTACAGAGGAAGGAAAAACAAATGAGTAAAAAAAAAAATCCAAACGCCAGATTACTTGTATCATCCATTCATAAAATATCTGTAACAATTGGCCTTGAACAGCTGTAAGTTGAAGTTTGGAGGGAAACAACTCTTGGGAAGCGAGTTCCAGTGAGATGCAGTTCGGGAAATGAAAGAATTCCGACAGGCAGTAGTTCTTCAATATGGCTGAGTGACGTTTCAGTCATGAGCGATATCAGATGCCCGTGTAGCACGAGGGAAGGCACGGAGAGGTGGTACAATGGACGCAACTTCGTCTAAGCATTTGCAAGGGGGGCAACATTCCTTCTTACTTGTAGGGGAGGTAGTTTATTTATAATAGAGGGGATATTAATAATTCCAGCAGCTTTGTTCTGAATTTTGTCTAGTTGTTTTAATGCAATCTCTCCACATCCACTTCACACGGGTGAGCAATATTCAAGCTGAGAGCTCACATGACCCTTATAAATTATAGCTAAGTGGTCGTTAATGAAGAAGTTTCTTTGAGGCGGTTTTAGCAAGGATCTCATATGAGAGGTCCAGCTGAGGGCATTGTTAAGTACTGTAAGACGCCGCGAATTTCAATACTTTTGGAGATAGGAATATTAGCGGCATTGAAGGCAATATACGAACCTAGTAATATGTGTCTATTAGTAAATTGTATATATTTGGCTTTACTAGCATCAAACGAGACAAGTTAGCCTTGCTCCCATTTAATGATCGTAGATAAGTCTTGATTTATGGAGATGGCTGTACTGAGTTGAAAGTTAGAGATACCAGGCTTTGCAAATGGGTGCCCGAGTGTGAATGAACTATGAAGTGCTGAGTCATCTGCACATGAATAGATGGAACCGTGAGCGACAGACAAGAGATCACCAACATGAGCCAGGAACAGGGCTGGTGCCAGAATCGGTCTCTGCGGCATGCCGGCTCTAACTGGTGGAAATTGGAACACACATCACCAGTTCCCACTCCCATCCCCCTGTCGCCGAGGTATGAGGAAAGCAGACGAACAAAAGACGTTAGTCCATAGCAAGGGAGTTTGAACAGCAGGGAACGGTGCCACACTCCGTCAAAAGCCCCAGGAACACAAAAGGCCACCGCATGAGCCTCCCACGGAGGCCGACTGACTGACAAATGGCCTGAGTCAGGAGACCGAGCACATCAAAGGTGGACCTCCCGCAGCGAACACCACACTGTCTATCACCAACCAAGTTGTTGGATTTAAGATGTTTAGTTATGTGTTTATTAATTAAAATTTCAAATACTTTACCAAGAGAAGATGTAACAGCTATTTGGTCTGTAGTCAGAGGGGTCAGAGGAACTTCCTTTCTTTGGAATTGGGTTGATATTGACTTCTTTCCATGAATTAGAGAATGAAGAAGTACGTATGCATAATCCGAATTAGAACAGAGACAAGTTCTGAGGAACACTTTTTCAAAATAATTGGAGGAATTCCGTCTAGTCCTGGAGCTCTGTTGGTAGGTAAATTGTCTATGATGGATTTTATGTATCCTGTCTGAATTTTAAGTGGCACAGTTTAGGGAGAGTCAAGTACTAGTACTGGAACGTTCTGGCTGACTTCCTCTGGTAAATGTACTGGCAAAGATATCTGCTTTCCCACGCTGGTCATTTGTAATGTTACCATTTGAAGATTAGTGGGGGAATGGATGATGACTTGGTAAATTCTTCCCGAAGACGTCTAAAATAGGCCTTTACAAGGAAGTCACTTTAGTTAGTTAAGGTAGATTATTGCCTGTCGACTCCATGTTTGGTTACACTAGATCAGCAATGTTTAGTTTATGGCTAGTTGGGGAGACCTATTTGTTATGTTTGATTAGGCGATGTTATGGTTGATGGAGAGACCTTGTTTTAGCTTCGGTTAGGTTAGGTTAATTTAGTTACAATAGGTTGAACTGGACCGAATTATGGCCCATTTGACAGACCTCTTTATTACCCGTCCCCGCCCCGGAGGGGCTTGTGGATGGTTACTGTTTTCGCTTGGTTTGTCTTGTGTTTGTCTGTCTGTCTCTCTGTCTGTTAAGAACTTTACGCGAAAACTACTGGTGCGATTTTGACAAAAATTAGAGGGGTGATGGGCTATGACCTTCTGATCACTTGCTTAAATTTTGGGCCAAATTGGGCAAAGGCCCAGGCTGTAGGCCCAAAAATGTAAGAAAAAATCGTTTTTTCGCCATAACTCTTTTCAGATTCATCACATCCACATGAAACCAAAACCTAAAGGTGGATCTTTCAAATCTGCTTCCTCATTACATCAGGGGAGTCACCACCCCAGCTAGCCTTAGAAAGTTTTGGCACACTTCTTTCGCAGCCTATTATTTTTGCATAAATACATTGCTGTTCCCTTGTCTATCATCTGTATTTTTATTTAATTTTTTAAGCAACATAAATTACATCAGCACTGTACAAGCGGACATTAAATGTGTAATAGACAAAACAAATCACTGCAGGAGAGGCATTACGAAATTTTCAAGTCTTGTAAGATTCGGTAAACAGTTAGTTTCTTTGGATTTCTGTAAGTTGAATAAAACCATCTGGCATCTGCAAAAAAACAGCAAGTCGTTCTTAATTCTCAAGCATAGAATAATGTTGTATCCTTTCTGTAGCAGATGGCTTACATTAGATGAATATAATCATCTACGGTACCAACATCTGGAATAAAGTAGATAGTTCGGATTTATCATCGAACACTGATTCATATCATGTTTAATAAACACTATATTTTTTAATGCCGCAGTGAGCTAAGCAGTGCTGAAAACACAGCACGGCCTTAGAACAAAATACATATAATCTACTCTGAGAAGCTTAACTGAGCTCCTTCACCACGAGTGCATTAGTTTACCTGTCATTAGATGCTGAGCACTGTACATGCGTAAAGATTGTTGTTCTTCTCCTTAGAGAACTTTAAAAACTATTAATCCATTATTGTCCCTGAGCTCTACACAGAAGACAGCGTCGAGCACTTCCTATGTAAACTGAATGGTCAACCTTAAATATAAATAAATAAGTAAATATATATATATATATATATATATATATATATATATATATATATATATATATATATATATATATATATATATATATATATATATATATGTATATATATATATATATATATATATATATATATATATATATATATATATATATATATATAATTCTCTCTCTCTCTCTCTCTATAATACATACATACATATATATATATATATATATATATATATATATATATATATATATATATATATATATATATATATCCTATAAGGAGGTTAGGAAAACATAGGTGAGAGGCTGGAGTTTATTCTCTAACGTTTCGACCAGAGGCCTGTAGCAAGGAGACGCTACATTCAGACTGTTGTTGTTGTTGTTGTAGATATACATCCCGTAGGAGGACTGCTGATGTTGTAGGTGGGGACGCCCATCATCTACCCACTTAGTGTAGTGGAACTCTGTTTTAGGGTAGCTCTACATCGAGTGGGAAGCCAAATGATTTCCTGTAAACCAGGAAAGCATTTACAAAGCTGGGTGGTAACCTTGTAATCAACCGACACGTGTTCCCTACGTAACAGCAAGTGGGTTGGCGTAGGGCTAGTGCCCCTCCCTGGAAAACATCTAAATAAAAATCCGAACAAGAAGCCTCCGACCAGGACTGACCAAAAGATAACAACTAAGGACCGAACAAAGGAATCATACGGATGGCGAAGTGGAATGTAAGGGATGCAAATGATGATGTGAAAGAGACAGAGACTGACCAGGTGCTTGAGGGTCGGAAAGTGGATGTATGTGGATTAACTGAAACTAAATGGGGACGAGAGAGTGTGAGAGAATGGGAGTATGGATGGGGTATATGTGCACGAGTAGGTGAGAAGGAGAGGTCAAAAGAAGGAGTGTGTATTGTTGTAACAGATGGAAGGAGAATATAAGAAAGTATGGATCAGTTGGCTCAAGTTTTGTGTGGGTAAGAATGAAAATTGAACCACAAATGTGAGCAATTGTATGCATGTATCCTCCAACTCAAGATCGTGCAAGCAGAGTGAGAGAAGAGTTCTGGACAAATGTGGAAGTGTGCATGGAAAAGTTTTAAAGGAATGAGAGAGGGTTTTTGATTGGTGATATGAATGGTAAAGTAGGGAATGTGAAGGTGGATGGAGTACTTGGTGTGTGGGATGTGACTGCTGAGATAGATGAGAATAGCAATGCATTAATGGACATTTGTGCCAGGAGGGGGTTGGCGATAGCCAATACCCTCTTCAGGCACAAAATGATCCACATATATACATGGTGAGTGATGAGAAGGGTGGGTGGTGAACTGGTGAACTGAATGAAAGGAGGGCAATGACTGATTATGTGTGTGTGTGTGGATGAAAGGATGCGAAGGTGTGTAATGGATGCAAGGGTATGTAGAGGTTGGGGGAGTGGACTTTCTGACCACCACTTGGTGGTGGTCAGAATCAAGGTCCAAGTAAAATGGAGAAAAAGAAGAAGGGAAGGACGGGAGTAAAGAGTAGATGCAAGGAGAGTCGAAAGGGTATAAGAGGATGAGAAAAAAGCAGAATATAAGAGAGAAGTGGAGGAACGATTGGGTAAATATGAATTGGAGCTTATGTGGGACGTGGAAGGTGTGCGGAAAATTTTCACAGAAGAAATATGTGCAGCATGTTAGGTGGTGCTTGGGATGAAAAGAAGACAGAAGGGGGTGCAAGGAACAGCATGGTGGAATGAAAAGAAGAAAGCATAAAATGAATGGATGAGAAGTAGGGGCGTGGAAGAAGTTGAGAGACGGAAGAGAGAATTATATGTAGAAAGGAAGAGAGAGGTGAAAAGATTAGTATGGCAGAGTAAGAAGAAAGTGGATGAGGAATTTGGAAGGAATTTGAGTGTAAAGTGGGGGGATTGTAAGAGAATATTCTGGAAAGGGGTAAAGAGAGTTAGACAGGGTGACAATGAAGTTAGTGGGGGAGTGAAAGACAAAAATGGTAGATTACTAGTGGATAAGGAAGAAAAAGTGAACAGATGGAGAGAACAGTTTAAGTAATGCTTGAACATAGAGAATGAAAGTAATGCTAGTATAAGTGGCTGGGGAATGGCTAGGAGAAGGAGTGAGGTGAGAAGACAGGAAGAAATCAGTAGGATGGAAACTGTGAAAGCAATGAAGAAAGTCAAAATGGGGAATGCCCCAGGAATTGATGGAGTGTGGGGTGAAATGCTGAAGCATGGGGGAGAGATGGTAGCAGAATGAACGTGAAAGATGTGCAGATTGGCGTGGGAGGAAGGCAGAGTACTGGAGGATTGGAAGTCATGTATAATTATTCCCTTGTACAAAGTGAAAGGGGAAAAATAAGTGTGTGGTAATCATAGGGGCATTTGTCTTCTTGGTGTAATAGGAAAATAATATGGCAGGATACTTATTGACAAAGTTAGGGAAATAAGAGAGGAATTAGTTGGAGAAGAACACTGATGTTTTAGGAAGGGAAGAGGTTGTGTAGATCAGAAATTCATTCTTAGATCTTTACTGGAAAAATTTCTAGAGAAGGAAAAGAAATTGTATGCGGCCTGCATGGATTTGGAGAAAGCATATGACAGGGTGGATTGGCAAGGATTGTGGAAAGTACTGAGAATATGTGGAATAGATGGGAAGCTGTTGAATGCTGTGAAGAGTATGTATGAGGGTGCTATGGCTGCAGTGCGTGTGGGTAGTGAACTGAGTGAATTTTTCTATTTGAAAGTTGGGTTGAAACAGGGATGTGTCATGTTTCCATTGTTGTTCAATCTGTACATGGATGGAGTTATAAAGGAGATACAAGGCAGGGTAGTGGAAGTTGAAGTGGCCCTAGTGAGAGAGGGCAATGTTTGGAAACTCCCTGTACTGTTGTTTGCAGATGATACTGTGTTGTTAAGTGAAGACGAAAGGGAACTGCAAGGCTTGGTGGATGAGTTTGGGAGAGTGTGTAAGAAACGGAATCTAAAGGTGAATGTAGGGAAGAATAAAGTTATGGTCTTCGAGAGAAGTGAAGTCAGTGAAGGTACAGTGAGGTTGGATGATGAGGAAATGGAAAATATAAGTACCTTTAAGTACTTGGGTAGTGTGATGGTAATAATGGAAGTTTGGAGGGTGAAGTACTTGAAAGGGTACAACAAGGAAGAAAGGTTGTTCGTTCCTTGAACGTAGTGAAAGAAACAGGGAAGTGAGCATGGAAGTGAAAAAGTTACTACATGGCTGTATTGTGATACCAACTCTAACGTATGAAAGTGAAGCTTGGACATTGTTGGAGGGACACAAGTCAAGAGCGAGAACTGTGGAAATGAGTTATTTGAGGGGAGCATGTGGAGTCAAATGGGGAGGCAGATTGACAAGTGAGGATGTGACGGAGCATTGTGGTGTGGATGTGGATGTGATAGGAAGCGTTAGGAGAAACACACTGGGGTGATTTGGCCATGTGGAAAGGATGGAGAGTGAGAGACTGATGAGGAGACTTTATGCAAGAGAGGTGGAGGGGGAGAGAAGGAGAGAGAGGCCAAGGATGCGATGGAGGGATGGAGTGGAGAGGTATATGAGAGAGGAAGTGCGTGAATTGGTAGCAGGGCAGTGAAATGGCAGGGGACAGGGCGACATGGAGGCGATTTGTTTGTGGCCACCCCATATGGAATTAAGGCATCAGGCAATAGACTGAGATAGATAGGAGGACTGGGCCTGTGAGCTCACCACAGGTAAAGCTAGAGTGAAGAGAAGGACTAGAATGAGCTAGTTGGCTGCAGAAGTTCTTGTAGTTGAAGATCTAGAGGAAAGGCAGCAAGAGCAGGAGAAGGCAGGATGGTGAAGTGCAAGGCCAGCAAGCAGGTGTCGATGGTCGACAAGTGCAGGGCGGGACATGAATCAGGGTGGAAGACACAATGTCAGTGGAGAGGCACCGATGACAAGCTGCAGGTGGAATCGCCCCGACACTGCTCTCAACCCTGTTGCCCTGGGTGGAAAGGGCTGTGGAGGCTCGCCCAGCCCCCCAGCAGCAGGTGGAAACCAAGGAGGGAAGGCCCAGTCATGGTTGGTAGGAGGGCACAATCCTGATCTAGGTGGGCGGAGGGAGAGTCATAGAGAAGGAGCCTCGACCTCCAGGTGGGTGGACCAGGGCACTCAACCTCCAGGTGGAAGGGACAGGCCCAATCCCTTGAGCTGGAACGGCTGCTTCGGAGAGCTCGTCCCACCGGGAACAGTGGTGAAGGTGATACCGCAGTGAGAGATGGGCTGCCAGTCCTGTACGTGAGCTGCTTAACCTTAGGCGTCCCGTTGACATATGGATACGTCACCACGTTTTGTCACAGTGACAGGCAATGACGTATCCATATATTTTGCAATTGCGAGGTTCGTCAGTTACTCAATTTTCAAAACTCATGTGTGATTTTTGGTATGTAGGCACAGGACACTTTCCCTAATCCACCACCAGGCAGACACTCCCTGACCCTGCGTAACCTATGCTCCCTTGTCTCGGTCACTCACCTTGTAGCAATGACCCTGAATGGACATGGCGCTGAGGTCTCTCTGACGCTGAAAATCAAGCCGCCTTGGATGCCTTCATAGGCGACAGCGTTTCCCCACTTGATGACGACGTGGTGGACAAGGATTACGTGCTTCCCGAGGACAAAACGAGCAGCAGTGACGAGGAAGTACCATCCCCGAGGAAGCGGCGATATGTGACGTATCGTGAGGCTAGAGAAGGCCAGCCTGCACCCCAACCACGTGCACACACCTCTCTCCAGCCCCTAGAGGAAAGGGAGGGCGTGGACGAGGACGAGGACGAAGCCATGGGACGTGGTGCTACCTCGTGGCTCGGGAGAGAGAGGATTTTGCTGAGTGGAACTGAACGGGCTGTGAGGAGGAGACAGGTATGGGCCTAGTGCTTTGGGGAAGGCGGGAGAGGTGTAGTAGTAGTGATTGGTGAAAGCAAAAGTGGTGTGGCGGGAGTGAGCGGTGAAAGTGAAAGTCGTTGTGTGCGGGAGGCAGCACACGCACATGGTGTGAGGCAGAGGTGAGGCGAGGAGGAGCCACTCCCTAGCACGTCTTTCACTCCTCATCATTCCCGTGCTTCCTCCCCACAGCCCCGTGATGTGGGGAAAGGTGAGAAAGGGAAGGGAAAGGGGAAAGGAAAAGGGAGAGGAAAGAGGAGCGCAAGTGGGGAAGGGTGCCACTCTCCACCTCCCCAACCTCCCCCACCACCCTCTCCTCTCCACCCCAACAAAAGCAACGATGGGGACGAGGCTGGAGACGTTAGTGTGTCGTGGTACTGGGAAGATGGGAGTAATTTCACATCCATCATTCACCCCTTCACTGAGAAGTGGCGGTCTGGCTGCATGGCTCCAGGAATCCATGCCGGCTCCACCAGGGTAGATTTCTTCCACCTGTTCTTTGGGGAGGAGTTTGTGGAGCGGATTGTGGAACAGACTAACGCATTTGCAAGCAGCCAGCACCGTGAAAGCGAGCGTGAAGGTAGGAGATGCAGGCAATCCCTCCAGTATATTTAACCAGTCACCGTAAGTGAGATGTTTATCTTTCTAGTCCTGGTTCTTTTGATGGGTATTGTACAGAAAAGACAAATTCTGGCATACTGGTCTACGGACCCTATGACCAGCACACCTTTCTTTGGGAAAGTAATGGGCCAGAATCGATTTCAGCAAATTCTGAGCCGCCTCCACTTTTACGATGCCGACGATCCTGCTAATGAGGAGAACAAGGCTGGTATTTGATCACCTGCGGGGAAAGTTCCACTCATCCTTCTATCCTTATCAAGACCTTGTCACAGACGAGAGTCTTGTGTTGTGGAGAGGCAATATTTCTTTTTGCCAGTACATACTCAGCAAGAGACACCGTTTTGGGTTCAAGATCTTTGTTATGTGTGACTGTAAGACTGGTTATGTGCAAGACATAGTCTTGTACACCAGCACACAGACAGACATAATAGCAGATTGAAGTATTGGACTCTCAGGGGCCGTGGTAAAGACAATGATAGAGGATTACCTTCATTGTGGTTACGTGCTCTACCTTGACAACTGGTACACTAGCCCCCTTCTTGCACGGTACCTACACCTGCACAACACCGGAGTCTGTGGCACCGTAAAGAGAAACCGTTGGCATATGGTCAAGGTTGGGTGTTTTTTTTTCACCCTGTGGAACTACAACAGGGAAGTTTCCATCCTATCGATGGTACACCGCCCTCTCATGCACCGCACATACTCTGTGGATTACTGCAGCGAGAGGAGGTGCCACGTCTGGAAACCGAAGTTGGTATTGGACTACAATATCAACAAGAGGCAAGTGGACTAGTCCGACTCCATGATTCCAGTATGGAGTGTGCCAGGACCACGATGAAGTGGTACAAAAAGCTCTTCTTCCACATGTTGATATCACGGTCCTGAACTGCCACTACCTCCATGCCATGACTACGGGAACCTCAGAGACCTTCGAGGGGTTTGTGAGGGAGCTGGCTGGCGAAATCTTTGCGAAATATGCAGAGGACAGGCCCCACCACAGCCACCGCCCCGCCACTGCCACACAGACACCCCTATGCCTCACCACATGCCACTTTCCCATCTTCATAACTCCTCAACCGAACCACCCTAGACCCCAGCAATGGTGTCACGTCTGTAGCCATTCCCGAGTGAGAGAAACCACACAAAGAAAAGACACGAGGTACGAGTGTGGACTGCAACATTGGCTTGTGGATTGTGCCTTGCTTCAAAGAATACCATACATCAGTGAATTACTGATAATATGTATGCTTGCGATATGATGCTCTAAGTGCTGTTAATATGCAATAATCTGATGCTCACTATAATTGTAAGGTCTGTAAGTATGTGATAACAGTAATATAAGGTGGAAACTGGTATAGTGTAAGTGGAAAAGTATAATATAAGTGGAAAAATAGAATGTAAGTTGAAACAGTGGTCATAGCGGGTTCGCTCATTCTGTAAACAAGCAATAATCTGACGCTCACTCTAATAGTATGGCCTGTAAATATGTGATAACGGTTATATAAAGTGGAAACGGGTGTAATGTTAGTGGAAAAGTATAATGTATGTGGAAAAATAGAATGTAAGTTGAAACAACAGACCTAGCGAGTGCACTCACTATGTAAATATACACTAACATTACGCTAAATATAATCATAAGGTCTGTAGAATGGTGATAATAGCTACATAAAGTGGAAGTGGGTATAATGTTAGTGGGAAAGTATTATCTAAGTTGAAAAAACGAAATGTATGTTGAAACAAGTCATAGCGAGTGCGCTCACTATGTAAATATACGCTAACATTACACTAAATATATTAATAAGGCCCGTAAATATGTGATAACAGTTATATAATATGGAAACGGGTATAAGGTTAATGGAAAAGTATTATGCAAGTAAAAAAAAAAAAATGGAATGTATGCTGAAACAACAATGTTAGCGAATCTTCACTTACCAAGCTAGGAGAATTCACTAGTTTACCCCAATGGAACAATACTTATTTCACCTTTATTTTTGTATAAAAACCAATATACTCTTGTACTACATTATTTTTGTTTGTAATAAATAAATATGTACCTATTGTGAATGGTTTCCCATACTAAGCACTACAATAGAAAACGTGACAGCTGCGAGCACCTCCATAGAACCTGGTACCCGGTGTATGTAAGGTATACCTGTGTAGGCCACTTATAGACCCCGGGGATTACTTTCTCTGTGATTTTCCATTGTTTCTCACCAAAAGCAGAGGTTTGAGCCAAAAAAAAAAAAATCCAAAATCTGCTGGGACTGGGGGGAGTCAGTGGTGGAAAATCAGCCAGGATGGGCCAGGTTAAGTACCCGTGGGATCACCCCCTCTTGCTGGCTGTCTCCTCCCCCCCCAGCGACCTGACCTGACTTCGCCATCCCTCCTGATTGCGCTGGGCCTCCTCCTGCACAGAAAGCCTTCACGATGGTTAGTTGTGCTACCCTTGTTTGCGCAAAAGTGAGCTGCTTGCATTGCCATCCCTTACATAATAGTTTAAACCCTTGTGTGTTATTTGTGCCTTCTCCCAATAGGGCAAGTGCTTATACTCATCAATGTGAATAACTTAAGAATTTTATGTTCTGTGACACCTTACATCGTTCTTATGTTGATATAACCTTTGATTAACCTCTTAACCGCGGGGTGTCACTTTCGTGATGCTTGGGAGCAAGGGATCATACCGCAGGGTGTCGCTTTTGTGATTCTGTGTTATTTTGAATTCACCAAGGCTTCCAAGTGGTGGCTTGTATCATCTATCAGTACTGCCAATGTCCAACGCTAGTCAGCACTCCTAATCTCATCTGTACTCCCATCCATTGTTGACAATTTAGCCATTTCTCCCCGTTCTTGACTCCCCTCCCTACCCCCCCCTCCATTACCCTATCCTCTCGCCTGCCCGGCCGTGCTATGCTAAGTAAATCTTCCCTGGAATTTTCCACTGATTTCATCCATTGAAATAAGCCCTATGCCCTATTCTTATACCAAATAATATATACAAGAAAGAAATAAGGTAAGTGAGAGTGCCATACACCTGGAATTGGCTAATTATCACCTGACGTGCACTCGTTCGCTAATTTTCGCTGTTTATTTCCCCTTGCAATATGCCATATAATCTATTTTCGTAATAAATATACATATAAGGAGGGAAGGGAGAAGCCTAAGTGATATTTACATTCACCTGGAACTACCTAATTTATAATGTATTGTCTAGATTTCCTGCCAATCATTTCACTGCTATATATTAGCTGCTGTCAAGAGGCTAACGCTGGCAGTAATGCATTTCCCTAGGTAGGCCACCACCCCGGCCCACCCTTATCAGTTCACTCTCATCTTCCAATGTGGAGGTACGTCTGTTTGCTCTTGCTAACGTCAGGTACTTTTCACCCACATGCAAAGGGCCCTGTGGCCTTTACCCCCTACTAAACCTCGTGTGGAAAGAGGTAAAGGGCTGACAATTGATAAAAGAGTGACTACGATCTTTCTATTGAGTAAAACAGTGCAAGTGGAATTGTAAATGTGTAAATAATGTGTAAATAGCAAGTGAAAGTAATGAATGTAAATATACGTGAACAGTGGAAAATAGTTTTATAAGTTACTTCAAGTGACAGTGCATAACACAGTGTAAATAATATAGAAATGTAAATAACGTAAATAAAATAGAGAGAACGTAAATAGAAATGTAAATGAGTAGTATTATAAGAATACGAATATATACCCTAGGAGTAATGAAAGTGAAAGTTTCACTCTAGCATGTCTAAATACTATGAGTTATGAGAGTGAAGGTAAAAGTGACATTCACTCTCAATGCTAGTATACAGGACGAGAAAGTGAATGCTACGTATTTTACTGAAAGAAATTGAATCCCTGCAGTGACAAGTGACAATAAACTAATACAACTGAAGGAAACTTATGGATAGAGACTGTAGATATATATAAGTGTTATATAGTAATAGAAATATAAAGTGTGAGGGGTTTTATGAATAATAAATGACAGAATACCAAAGCGAACTAGCGCAAGTGGGAAGGTCATACGCGCTCGTAATTTTCATTGCTTTCACAGTGGTTTTTATTTGGAGTATGGATCCCTACTTGATAATCATAGAGTAGTGCTTATAGTGTTAATATCTGGCTGTGGTAATCATATTACGGGTTGTCGGGAAGTGTAAAGTGGAGACTTCGTTACCCAACTTCAGAGGTCTCCACAAGTCCTACGGTAATCGACAAGGCTCAACAAACATCCCAGGAGAAAGCTGAAGGTATTTGCCATAAGCATATGTAATTTTAATATTCTAGGACTAATAACTGATTTTTGGTAAATATTTTTTGAGAGTCTGTCGGAGCCCGAATAACCCCACTGGAGACGCAAAACATTGGGAAACATGCCCGCGGTGTAAGGGTTAAGGCCCCGGGAGGATTTTTTTTTTTTTTTTTTTTATGGGTCCGACTCTGGGCAAAGGCTTCAGAGCCTATATCTCGGGGGCAGTAAGCCTATCCCAAGGCCCAGTAGTCCTCCTACACCTCCACATGTCACCACTTCGGCACTAACACCCACCGTCCATATTGAGTACATGCTAGGGCTGTCTCATACAGGACTGGTGTATTGGTATTAGCGGGGGTACTTTTACGACATGTCGGCGGGTCATCTGGTAGATCAGGAAAGTCTGCTTTTATGAAATTCAAATCCATAATATATGGATGAACAGTTTTACATGTTATTCCTCTCATTGTTTCTTATCTTCACGGCATCACATATTTTCTTTCCTGACGATAGATAGGTACTGTAGACAGATAGAAAGACAGATTTTACTTGGGTATGGTTCATGGTCTCTTTTCAAGTGAATTGCACCTCATTAAATGCAGGCACATGACAAAAGAATGTTGCAATAGTTAAGAAACACTTTCACTGCAATGCAGGACAGCCCTGTTCAGTTTGAAGGGTCTCAAGTGTCGATCATTATAATTAATTACGGACCTACTGACCTTAGAACCAAATGCACATAATCTATACTGAAAGGGTTAATTAAGCTCCTTCACCACGACGATTTTTTTATGCAAGGAAGAAGGAACCAAAGGCCAGGAGCCCGCAAAATGTCCATTCCAAGAACAAAACAAAAACATTGCAACAGAGATACAACTGAGATCCAAATTCAAGATCCGTACTTTTCGAGATGCCTGGACACATTGCATTTGAAAGACTGGAGATCATAGGATGTAGGAAATACAGACAGAGGGAGAGTTCCAGAGTTGACTTGTTGAATAAATGAAGGGCCGGGAGTAACGGTTAACTCTTGCATTAGAAAGTTGGAAAGAAAAAGGATGTGTGTTGCTACTGTAGACGGGTGCCATGCGCCCATCGTAAAGGTGAAGGGATGCAAGCCGACACTTCATAGGAGCAGTGACCATTAAAGTATCGACAGAAAAGAGATAAAGATGCAACTGTTCTGTGAGGAGACAGAGGTTGAAGAGAGCCAGTAAGAGGAGGTCATTTAATATCTATCCATCAGGTAACGTCCATATACGTCACAATCAGGGTGCTACATGGCCTCTGGGTAGTGGCGATACATGCAAATGCCTTCCCGCCACCCTTTGAACCGGCCGCCACTTTATCTTGCCACCAAAGGGTAGGGAATGAGACCCTCCATAGCACATGGGCGAAAGTTAGTCCTTTCTGTGTTTTTGCCATGCGTACAACGATGTCTTCAGGTTCCTATTTGTCTGATTCCGTCCATGCCGCCTGAAGCCAATTGCATCATCCACATTCTGCCAAGCCTCTTTCCAAGGATACTAGAAAAGGGCTCAGTGATAGTGTCATAAGGCATGCCTTGGATACAAGTGTCTGGTTTAACTGTCATAAATTGACAGTTATGGGAATGGAGATGTTATCACGCTGAGAGCAAAGCCATAGTCGACGCCATGGGAAAATGCATGAACACGTCCTGCTCTTGTGCCAAAAATTAGTTATCGTGTCATTACTCATCAACACAATGACCTACTGACATGGGAATACTTTCATTTGCAAGAAGAGTCGGTGAGTGAAATGGTCTTTAATTTGTTTCCGTAAGTGCTGTACTTTCCGAGACATTAAGGTGTGAAAACAAGCAATTTCTGGCTAATTGCTCATAGTGAGATGACTACCGCATTAAAAATAGCCCGGCAGTTGGGGGTTAATGAGACAAAAACCTTTAGAATCCTCCTTGTTGAGAGGAGCAGTGTATGGGAAGCCTCCCCACACATGAGAGTTGTGTTCTACACAGGGGCAAATAAAACACTTGCATGAAGTCAACAACTCTGCAGGGGTTAAGAACTTATGGAGTCGGCTTGGCACACCTAATCTCTTTGAAGCAGATTTTACAAGAGGTGTAATATGATCTTTCCAAGACAAATCCCGAGAGAATGAAACCCTAAGTATGTTTAAGGATGACGCAGGATTGAGCTAGATAATATTAAACATTAGTGGGTACTTCTATGGAAGATTTTATTGGGTTGATAGGTGTAAAAACTGAGTCTTTGATTCATAAAAAACAACAAAATAACTTTTACCCCATTCAGAGATATGAGCCAAGTTGGACATTACGTTTGCCATAGCCTCTTTCCTTGTTTGTTAAGTAACTGCTGAGACGGACATTGCGAGAACCGAATGGAAAGGATAAGGGTGGAATCATCAGCGTATGAGTCGATAGGGTTAGATGTACGGCTTAGAAGGCCATTGATGAATAAAAGGAAGAGAGTTGGTGATAGGACAGAGCCCTGAGGAGAAGAACGGTTGCTGTCTACAACAGCAGCTATAGAAGGACCAGAAAGGAAGCTAGAGATGAAGACATGGATAGAAGAATAGAAACCGTATAAGGACAGCTTGGAAATTAAAAATTATAGACAGATTCGATAGAAAACCTTTGAAATATCAAGTGCAATGGCAAAGCTTTTGCCAAAGTCCCGAAAGGAGGATGACCAGGAGTCTGAAAGGTAGGTGAAAAGAACGCCACTGAACCCATCCTGACGATCAGAATGAAGGTTGTGATAGGAGAGATGCTTTAAATTTTTTCTGTTAAGAAGAGACTCAACAATTTTTGAGGCACAGGATGCTAAAGCAATTGGGCGACCGTTAGAGGGTTGGGAATGGTCACCTTTCTTTGGGCCAGCCTGAACCAGCAAGAAAGAAAGGTACAGGCTGACAGACAAACACAACAGGGTTAACCCAGGTAGGGTGAAAGCACAGAAGTTCAGTTCTTGAAGACAACAGGAGGGGCCCCATCAGACCCACATGCCTTGCTAGTAATGAAGCAGAAAATACATCAGCTGAAGAATTTCGCCAGCCATGAAGAAGTCCCAGGGGGGAAGTGATGGAGGAACAGCACCGGAATCGTCTAAAGTGGAATTGGAGGAGAAGGTGTGAGCGAAAAGATCTGCTTTATTAGAAGAAAAAATAGCTACAGAGCCATCAGAGTAGAAAACAGGGGGGAAGGATGATAAAGTTGTCAGAAAGGTTTTTAGCAACGTTCCAGAAGGAACAAGGAGAATTTAAGTAGGAGAGCTGAGAGCATTTAGTATGGAGGAAATTATTTTTAGCAAATCGAAGAAGTCTTAGCATGAATCCAAACAGAAACGTAAAAAAGATGTGATTCGGTGAGTTGGCTACGATACCTTTTATAGGCCCTCTCCTTGTTGTGGATAGAATTAGAACAAGCGTGATTAACCCGAAACATCCTATCGACGTATGGATACGTTGCAACATTTTGCATTTGCCAGTCCCGTCAATGTACTTGTATGTTTTGCAATTGCAAGGTCCCTAATTTGCACAATTTTCAATTTTCGTGCGTGATTTTTCGTACATATACACGGGACACCTTCCTCTATTCCTCTACAAGATGCCAAGCAAGGACAATGCCTTACACCGCATAACCTTCCCCCCCCACATGCCATTGTCTCAGCAATTCACCTGTTACCAGTGACCTGCCCAATAAAGACATTCAGGGCCAGAGTGATTCCCCAGTCGATGACAATGTGGAGGACAAAGTTTACATAGCATTAGAGGAAGAAACAGTCAGAAATGATGATCAGGTAATGTGGCAAAAGAAAGTCAGGAATGGTGATGAGTTAATGAGTGAAAAAATGCTTATAATGCCTATATTACTGTTTGAAAACCAATATACTTTCGTACTACATATAAATTCGTACCAAATAAATAAATAAATACCGTCTAGGAGTGGTGTGGAATAGTTATCCTCCCATAGAACTCGTTTTCTTTGCAGCCAGCCTGATAGAAAACCCTGTAAGGTAAGGAGGTACTCCTACCTGGATCGAGTATTTTAAACCTCAGGTGAGCGATTTCTCTATGAATTTTCGATGTTTTTCACCAAAAGCAGAGGTTTTAGCCAAAAAAATTTTTTTTCCAAAAATGGTCAGGATTGAGGGGTGTCGGAGGTGCGAAAGTGGTCGGGACGTGACGGGTTAAACCAAGAATTTTTTTGCATTATTCAAAGTGTATGACAAAGGAATGTGTGCTACAACGCTCGAGAGAATAACTTCTGTAATGCGCAAGGCACACTCAGATGGCTCCTGGCCATGGAAGCAATAATCATTCCGGGGAAAATAAAAGAAGTACTGCCTGAAGGCCTCCCAATCAGTAGCTCCAGAGTCCCAAAATTGACGTTTCTATGGAGGGTCCACAGGCCGTACCGGAGCGATAGGACAGATTAAGATAATAAGGTTATGATCAGAGAAGCCCAATGGTGAGAAAAGATTAACAATGTAAGCAGAAAGATTAGTTGTAAGGAAGAGGTCAGTTATGTTGAAGTTCTTTCCAAGGTGGTCAGGGATACGGGTAGGGTGCTGTACAAGCTGCACTAGGTCGTAACCAGTGGCGTCCCATTGATGTATGGATACGTCACCATATTTTATCACGGTGACACCTGACGATGTATCCATATGTTTTACAATTGCGAGGTCCATCATTTGCACGTTTTCAAGTTTTGCAGGTGATTTTTGGTAGGCCTATGTGGGAGACCTTCCTCTACCCGCCGTCAGGCAGGGATGCTGCCTGGCCCTGCCTGATTCCCCCTTCCCCCCCCCCACACGCAACAGGAAACTCATCTGTTTGCCGTGACCTGGCCAGTAAAGATATGTCACGCCATGGTCTCTCCAATGAGGAAATTCAAGGCGAAAATGATTCCTGAGGTGGAGGACAAAGGAGGAAACAAGCAGAAATGATGAGGTAGTAACATCGTAAAGGAAGGTGCGTTATGTTGATGTGTATGGTGAGTGAAACAACATTTATATCGTCTATATGATTATGTGAAAACTAATATATTCTTGTACTACATATAAATTCGTACCAAATAAATAAATAAATGAGTATTCTGAGTGGTTTGGAATAGTTACCCCTCCCATAGAAAAGGTCTTCTGTGGAGCAGGGCCCACAGAAGATGGTATCAGGTATTCAGAGAGACACCTGTATAATGCACTTATAAGCTCAACTGAGCACTTTTTTGGCATTTTCCAGTGTTTCTCATAAAAAGCGGAGGATCTAGCCAAACAATATTTACCAAAATCTGCCTGGATTGGGGGGGGGGGCAGTTATTGGTGGAAAATCTGCCTGGATGCAGTGCGTCAAGGGTAGAAAAGATGTAGGTTTGTTCACAAGATGGATCAGTGAAAGGAAAGGAAAGCCAAAGGTGCTGGTGAGCTCTGAAATCTAGAAAGGAGATTTCAGAGCAAGGATAAATGGATAGGATGTGTTTCATCGTAGAAGTAAAATAGTTAAAGAATTTTTCATAGTAGAATTAGGGTATAAGTAAACAGCACATCCATATTGAGTCAGAGAATGGCAGGAAAGCCGAAGCCAGCAAGTAAAGAATCCAGAAGAATCAATATCAGGAACATGAGAGCAAGATAAGTCATTGCATACATATACACAACAGCCACCATTGACTTTGAATTCAGTATAGAGAAAGAAGGAGGATACAGAGAAAGGTTTGCTATCAGTGGTCTCAGACAGCTGTGTCTCAGTTAAGAAGTGAAGGTTAGGTTTAGAGAAGGAGAGGTGGTGGTCAACAGGGAGAAAATTAGAGAAAAGGCTGCGAATGTTGCAGAAATGAAGAAGAAGCGAGTCAGACAGTGCTTCCAGGCAACTCGCTGAGTCGTCACCGGGAGAGGGGAGGATGGTGGGGGCATTTATGGTCACTCCCCCCCCTTCCCAGGGACTCCGGGGCTTGGTACAATGACACCATTTTTTTTTTTTTTTATTAAGAATAGGAAGTGTAGAGTGTAGTGTGCATGTAGTTTGGTGTTGACAGTTAGAGAAATTTTTATTGGCGATTTGCTGGCCTACTACCCGTGTTACCGAAACACCGAAAAAGTACAGCAAAGGGGGATGATTAGGAACTAGTCCTGAGAGCTGATGAAATGGGAGCTCCAACTTTCCCTGTCATCAACTTTGCATCCACCTTTATTTGCCTGTCATTAGGCGCCGGGCATTGTATGTATGCGTATTGGTTGTTAATTCAAGAGAACTTTAAAAATAATTAATCAATTATTGCCCCTGAGCTCTACACAAAAGACAGTGTTGAGTGCTTCACATGTAAATTCAGTGGTAAACCCTCAATATATATTCATAAAATATAGCTATATATATAAAAAGGTAGCGTTATTTGTTTGTCCTTCAATCTCGCCCAAACCAAGGACCAGAGAAGCCCAGACCCATATAAATTTCATATCTGGGTCATTTGAGGTCACCGGTAATGTGTTCGCAGTTTTGGCCTAGGCAGCGCCGGGTACCCATGCAGGCCAGTTTTTGGCATGGAGACTCACATGGATACCAGTTCGGACAAGGGCTTTGTAAGATTGACCTTCGAGGTCATTTGAGGTCACCAGTCGGAGGTCTTTTCAGGTCACCAATAGTACACACTTGAACAACTGGACCCAGCAGCCCAAGTTTTGTCATGAAGACTCCCATGACCTGCAGTCTGGACATAGGCTATGTAAGGTTGACCTCCGAGGTCGTTTGAGGTCACTGGTCAGGGATTATTTGAGGTCACCGGTAATACAAGCTCGAACGACTGGACCCAGTAGCCCAATTTTTGGCACGGAGACTCACATGACCACCAGATCGGACATAGGCTGCAAGAGGTTGACCTTGAAGGTCATTTGAGGTCACCAGTTGGAGGTCCTTTGAAGTCACCGGTAGTAGTAAATAAGTGCGCGCAAATACTGTGCGTTAGTCTGCGAAAGTTGAAATAGAAAGTTCCTGGACCTCATATAATCCCTCCTCAAACACATAATAGCTACATCGTCTTTCTTGAGCAGAAACATTGAACTAGAACAAATAGAATTAGAGCGTTCACATTTTTGGCCCGGATACGCCGGGTATCCCCGCTAGTATATATAGATAGAAAGATAGGTACATTGATAGAAAGATAGATAGGAAGGTACTCAGATAGATAGGCAGATACACAGATACATAGACAGATGGAGAGATAGAGACGTAGAGAGATAGATAGATGGAGAGAAAGATAGATAGATAGATAGATAGATAGACAGTTAGATAGATAGATGGGGAGGGAGAGAGAGAGAGAGAGAGAGAGAGAGAGAGAGAGAAATGTATGTGTGTGTGTGTAAGAATATATATATATATATATATATATATATATATATATATATATATATATATATATATATATATATATATATATATATATATATATTTGTGTGTGTGTGTGTGTCATACACATACACAAACACATACACAATGTACACATGTAGAGAGAGAGAGAGAGAGAGAGAGAGAGAGAGAGAGAGAGAGAGAGATGTGTATTAGGGTTATAACTTTTTTTTTTTTCAAATAAAATTTAGCCTGTATCATAAATTGACGAACTTTTGTTTAAAAACAGAGAAAAAGGCCCTTATTCCTCTCAGTTAAAAAAAAAAAGGTCACCCCAAAATAAAAAAAAATGGAATACCATGTATTTAACGTTACCACACGCAAGTTTTATCACTTTCTTAATCTTTATATAGATTTTTTTATAACTTTATGGACTAGCACTGCAGATTTTAGAACTGTTTAGAACTTTCTAGAACAGTTTGTAACCGTCTAGTATCGTTTAACATTGTTTGGAACATTCTAGAATAATCTTAAATGTTATAAAACGAGACGCAGTTTTCAGCATCTAACAGTTACCTTCGCAGTTTGCAGGTGAACAGTCAGCAAAATGATTGCTTAGTGTAGTACTGTTATACAGTATATTAAATATTTTTGTTTTTCAGATGAGCATGATGTCACACAAAAGAAGTGAAACTATTGTACAGAAGAACAAGGATGTCTGGACCAACAATTTGGTGCAGTTCCAGCAGTCACACAGAAGAGGAACTGTGCCTTTAGAAGAATCTTCATTACAAGAAAAATGCAGATTGCAACACCAAATGCAAGTTGTTGGACGTATCCAGTTTTTTGGAGCAGAAATCAAATTAAGAAAAGAACGAATAATCGAAATTTAAAAAGAAGTAACAAAATTTTGGGAGAATAAATTGAAATTTCTACATGTGTCAGATCAAGCAATACAAGCAAAGCTTGACACGATGCCAAAATCTTAAGATGAATGCGTCAAGAGGGGAAAATATGATGCCCTAATTATTCATTTTGATATCACAAAAGTAAATGGTCAATGTTTATACACTGAAGATAAACAGCTCTACTACCTACAAGTGCAAAGCAAAGGAGAAGTTGGGTGCTCAACAGTTCAAGGTGCAAGTAAGGAAATCATTCACCCTTCAAATGGACGAAAACTGCCTGATGAACCTATATTACCATCATCTTACGATCTCTCATCTAGTGGTAGTTGCGCTGAATCTGATGACAGCAAATATAAGGATGAGGATGAGACTGATCATCCACCAACCAGAAAACACAACAAAAAGTAAAGTTGCAACTAACTTGGTGACATCCACTGGAGTATCGACAAATAAAACTTCTAAAATATGCAGACAGTTGTCACATGATGATATTGACACTCCAGCTCCAAGTCAAGCAGCAATTTACAAGTCAATATACAAAGAGGATGCTACACTGAAGGTGGAAATGATTGAAAAGTTACAGTTGGAAACATGGTTTTTACATATCGATGGAAAGCAGATTGATGAAATTGAGTACCAGGTAGTACTACTTAAAAATGAATGAACCAAAATAAAACTGGATGCATTGCATTTGGAAAATGGCAAGGCTGAAACTATTGCTGAAGGAATTGCAAAAGTTATTAATGAATACAACTTATGGCATGCAATAAAAATGATCATTGCTGATACAACTAGCATTAACACTGGGAAATAGAGTGGAGTTGTTGTCAGATCACAACAAATGTTCTCATATAAGAGTTTCAACAAACCACAATTTATTGGTTGTCAGCATCACATTCTGGACAGGATTCTCCGTTTGGTGATGGGCGAAGAACTTAGTTCTAACACCAATTCTCCAAACATCGAATATCCATTTGTGTCTCAGTTAATAAATAATTATCAAAAACTAAAATCACAGTTTGTTAATGGAACAGAAGAGATCCTCGATAAGCCAGGATTGAGAAATGACATGTTTTTGTACCATTTAACATGAGTGTTTAGATTCTTTGAAGAAAAAGAGCATTTTCGTTTGTTTAACTTTCACAAAATTCCAAATATCAGTGATGCGAGGTGGAATTCAAGAGCAATTCTTGCTATCCTTGCATTGATTTTTATACCTACAACAAGGAAGACTTTGGAGAAGATATGCAGATTCATTTCGTACGAATGGGCAGAGTACTGGTTTACTAATCAGATGTACAATGAAAATGATTTCAAGAACTTGTCAGAAATATTTAAACCTTACAACAGCTCACTAAACTCATTGCAGAATCACTGGAAGCAGGAGACACCCTAACTCAAGATACCAAGAAGTAATCAGTGTGAAGAAGGTGCAATCAAAGTGATGCAGGAACTTTATGCTGCCTGCAGAAACAAAGCCAAACAGCAACTTAGATTAATTCAAGGTAATAAACAGTTATTTTAAGTATTAATGCATTTGTATAAGCTCTCTATTATTATTATAATTATACATGTAAACATAAACATGCAAAAATATTTTTTTTTTATTTCGGGCTGACTTTTTTTTTTTTTTTTAACTGATTTTTTTTTTCTTTAAGCAAAAGTTCATCAAACTGAAGTACAGGAACATAAGGCTGTAAAAAAGTTGTAACCCTATTGTGCATAGATATATTATAAATAAATACACTCATATATCTATCCATATATATATATATATATATATATATATATATATATATATATATATATATATATATATATATATATATATATACTGTATATATATATATATATATATATATATATATATATATATATATATATATATATATATATATATCATCCAGTCCTACATTGCCCCATGAGGAGCGTAGGAGTCCGGGGCAAAACAGTTGGTTCCGACATTTAAGATGCGAGTGACCAGCCTCACTCATCCCTGAGTGGCATTACATGAGCAATTAACCCCAACCAGCCCTTGGATATAAACCTTCACCGGTTCAATCCGACTGGAGAGAAATAATTACTCACTTAACCACCAGGTGCCATAATTTGGTCATATGGTTACCACCCAGCGTAGTAAATGGTTTTCCGGTGTACAGGAAACCATTTGGCTTGTCACTCAGTGTAGAGTCACCCACAGGCAGAAGGAAGAGGAAAGAATGAAGGAAAGAAAGACAGAAGAGGAAGTGTAAAGTTACCCATAGGCAGAAGGACAGAGAGAATGAAGTAAAGGAAGACAGAAGAGGATGGAAGGAAAGAAGGATGGAGGAAAGGAAAGGGGAGACACCCGACAGCAGCACTACATCGAGTGAGTGGATGGTGAGCGCCCCCATCTACTGCAAACCATATATATATATATATATATATATATATATATATATATATATATATATATATATATATATATATATATATATATATATATATTTATATATTTATATATATATATATTTATATTTATCTATCTATCTATCTATTTATATATATATATATATCTATCTATCTATCTATATCTATCTATCTATCTATCTATATATATATATATATATATATATATATATATATATATATATATGGAGCCTCTGTAGTACAGTGGTAAAGTGTACTTTATTTTCTTACACTGAAGAACGAGGGTTCGCGCCCCGCCATGGTAATAAACTTTGGGAGCGTTTTTCAGACCACGTACTGCATTGGCGGACACAAGGGTTGCTGTGGCTGAACCAGTGTCGCATACTATAAAGTATCTTGCACCCAGTCGGCTTGCGCGGGCCGATTACATTTGGTTCACAGACTACACACACATCCAAAGCCACTCCAACACTACATTTAAACTTACAAGCACTTCTCACCCTACATACAATCTGTATTAGACAGCCTAAGCCACTTGGTAGAGACACATTGGCTGTATCGACCCCACTTCAGTTAGGATAGGCCGGTCCTGCAGTGGACATACAAATGGCTGATGAAATGATATATATATATATATATATATATATATATATATATATATATATATATATATATATATATATATATATATATATATATATATATATATATATTTGCCAGACGCCTCAATCCCGTTTGGGGTGGCCACAAACAAATCGCCTCCACGTCCCCCTGTCCCCCGCCATTTCACTGCCCTGCTCCCAACTCACACCCCTCTCTCTCATATACCTCTCCACCCCATCCCTCCATCTCATTCTCGGCCTCCCCCTCCCTCTTCCCTCCTCCACCTCACTCACATACACTCTCTTCATCAGTCTCTCACCCTCCATCCTCTCCACATGGCCAAACCACCTCAGTGTGTTCCTCATAACGCTTCCTATTACACCCACATCCACACCACAACGCTCCTTTATATCCTCATTCGTCAGCCTGTGTCTTCATGTGACTCCACAGGCTCCTCTTAAATCACTCATTTCCACTACTCTCACTCTTGACTTGTGTTCTTCCAACAACGTCCAAGCTTCACTTCCATACGTTAGAGTTTGTATCACAATACTGTCATGTAGTAACTTTTTCACTTCCATGCTCACTTCTCTGTCTCTTATCACTGCTTTCAAAGAACCAGCAACCTCTCTTCCCTGCTGTACCCTTTCAAGCACTTCACCCTCCAAACCTCAATCCTTACTCATCACACTACCCAAGTACTTAAACGTACTCACATTTCTCAATTCCTCACCATCCAACCTCGCTGTATATTCACTGACTTCACCTCTCTCAAAGACCTTCACATTACTCTTCCCTACATTCACCTTTAGATTCCGTTTCTTATACACTCTACCAAACTCATCCACCAAGCCTTGCAGTTTCCCTTCGTATTCACTCAACAACACAGTAGCATCTGCAAACAATAGTACAGGGAGTTCCAAACACTATCCTCTCTCACCAGGGCCACCCCAACATCCACTACCCTACCTTCTACCTCTTTTATTACCCCATCCATGTACAGATTGAACAACCATGGAGATATGACACATCCCTGTTTCAACCCAACCTTCAAAGAGAAAAATTCACTTAGTTCACCATCCACACTCACTGCAGCCTTAGCACCATCATACATACTCTTCACAGCATTCAATAACTTCCCATCTACTCCATATATTCTTAATACTTTCCACAATCCTTGTCTATCCACCCTGTCATATGCTTTCTCCAAATCCATGAAAGCTGCATACAACTTCTTTCCCTTCTCTAGAAACTTTTCCACTAAAAATCTAAGAATGAATTTCTGATCTACACAAACTCTCCCCTTCCTATAGCCTCCCTGTTCTTCTCCAACTAATTCCTCTGTTATTTCTCTAACTCTGTCAATAAGTATCCTACCATACACTTTTCCTATTATACTAAGAAGACAAATGCCCCTATGATTATCACACACTTCTTTTTCCCCTTTTCCTTTGTACAAGGGAATAATTATACCTGACTTCTAATCCTCCGGGACTCTACCTTCCTCCCAGGGCAATCTGCACATCTTCCACATCCATTCTACTACTATCTCTCCCCCATGCTTCACCATTTCACCACACACTTCATCAATTCCTGGGGCTTTCCTCAATTTAACTTTCTTCATTGCTTCCACAACTTCTATCCTACTGATTTCTTCCTGTCTTCTCACCTCCCTCCTTCTCCCAGCCATGCCCCAGCCACTTATGCTCACATTATTTCCATCCTCTATGTTCAACAATTCCTTAAAGTGTTCTCTCCATCTGCTCACTTTTTCTCCCTTCTCCACTAGTAATCTACCATTTTTATCTTTCACTCCACTGCTAACCTCACTTCCACCCTGTCTTACTCTCTTCACCTCTTTCCAGAACATTTTCTTACAGTCCCTCCACTTTACACTCAAATTCCTTCCAAATTCCTCATCCACTCTCTTCGTACTCTCTCTTACTAATCTTTTCATTTCTCTCTTTCTTTCTGCATATAACTCTCTCTTCCGCCTCTCAACTTCTTCCACGTCCCTATTTCTCATCTATTGATTGTATGCTTTCTTCTTTTGTGCCACAGCTTGTCTCACCTCTTCATTCCACCATGCTGTTCCTTGCACCCCCCTCCATCTTCTCTTCATCCCACACACCACATCACATGCTGCACATATTTCTTCTGTGAATATCCTGCACACAGCTTCCACGTCCCCCATCTGCTCCAATTCATATTTGCCCAATCGTTCCTCCACTTCTCTCTTATATTCTGCCTTTTTCTCATCCTCTTGTAACCTTTCCACTCTCCCTGCAAATACTCCTTCCCGTCCTTCCCTTCTTCTATTACTCCATCTTATTTGGATCTTGATTCTGGCCACCACCAAGTAGTGGTCAGAAAGTCCACTCCCCCAACCTCTGTAAGCTCTTGCATCCCTTACACATCATCGCATCCTTTCATCCACACACACACATAATCAATCATTGCCTTCCTTTCATTCAATTCATCACCCACCCTTCTCATCACTCGCCATGTATACCTTGGATCATTATTTTTATGCCTGAAGAGGGTATTGACTATCACCAACCCCCTTCCAGCACGAATGTCCACTAACGCACTGCCATTCTCATCTATCCCAGCAGGCACACCCCACTCTCCAAGTATTCCATCCACCTTCACATTCCCTACATTACCATTCATATCACCAATCAAAAACACTCTCTCATTCCTTCCAAACTTTTCCATGCACACTTCCACATTTGTCCAGAACTCTTCTCTCACTCTCCTAGCACGATCTTGCGTTTGCGCATACACACACAATTGCCCACATTTGTATTACAACTTTCAACTTTACGCACACTATCCTTGACCCAACTGATCCATACTGTCTTATGCTCTTCTTCCATCTTTTACTCACAACTATACATACTCCTTCCTTTGCCCTCTCATTCTCACCTACTCCCGCACATATACCCCATCCATACTCCCATTCTCTCACACTTTCTCCTCTCCATTTTGATTCAGTTATTCCACATACATCCACTTTCGCACACTCAAGCACCTGGACAATCTCTCTTTCTTTCACCTCATCATTCGCTCTTGTTACATTCCATGTACCCATTACCAAGTCCTTTGTCCGGTCCTGGGTCGTCATCGTTAGGTCAGTCCTTGTCCGAGGCTTCTTGTTTGTTTTTTTTAGTTAGTTGTTTCCCGGAGAGTGGCACTAACCCGCCGCCAACCCTTTTAGCCGCCTTTTACGACAAGCAGGAATTCTGGGGGAGTATTCTTGAAAAAAAAACCTACCCCCAGGGGATATATATATATATATATATATATATATATATATATATATATATATATATATATATATATATATATATATATATATACTGTATATTGCTCTCTCTCTCTCTCTCTCTCTCTCTCTCTCTCTCTCTCCAACTATTTATCTTTCTGTCTATCTATCTATTCATCTATCTTCTAACTACGTCTCTCTTTCCATATATCTGTACATGAATATATTGACCAGTCTATCTATCTTTATCTATTTTTCTTTCTATCTATCTATCTATCTATCTATCTATCCATCTATCCATCTATCTACACACACACACACACACACATATATATATATATATATATATATATATATATATATATATATATATAGATATATATATATATATATATATATATATATATATATATATATATATATATATATATATATATATATTGATGGTTTACCACTCTGTTTATATCAAAAGTGCTAGATGCTGTCTTCTGTGTACTATAGAGCTCAGGGGCAATAATGGATTTATAGTTTTCAAAGTTCTCTAAAAAGAAGAACAACAATCTTTACGCATGTACAGTCGTTGTCGTAGATAACCACCTATCCTCCGGTACCCCGTGCATCCGGCTGGCTCCTTTATGCGCGGCAAGTCGTATCGGAGTAAGAGGGGCTGAGAGGGAGGGGCCTGATAGAGAAGGGAAGATGCGTGGGGGGACGAGCGATGGTGCTGCGATGGAGAGAGGGAGGGGAGGGAGGGGAATGAAAATGAAAGGCGAAGTAGTAGTCACATAATTTGTCTACTTTCTTTCATTCAGGCCATGATAAAAAGGAGTAAATATTTTACAAATAATGTTACATTACGACTTGTATAGCGACGTCATATGACAGTGTTAATCTCAAAGGCTGGCTCGTGGCAGAATTATACTGACGTGACTGATCAAACATTAGTGCAAAGCCAGATATTTGTGTTTATCCGCCAATTTTGACTTCGGACGTAGACTGGAATCTGGATGGTTTTGACTTCCGTAATTATATATTGCGTAAGGAACATCATCTGCTCTTACATGCAATTAATTTTTGGAATTAAATAACATATGCAACCTTTGACAAGGGTGTGTTCACAATATGATTACTCTCTCGTCATACACTCCTTATACAAAGTCACCATCATGTCGACTATCTTATGGCATCTGTCTATGAAAAGGCTATTTAAAATAATTGTGCATAAATCATAAATGAATTTGATGTCTGTGTACATGGGTGGATATAATAACGATATCTCTCATAAGCTGTTGCTTGGACTCCATGCCGGTATGGGTTTGAATGGCCGTGCAACAACCCCAGCACCCTCTCATTACCTCGGAATGATATTTTCAGCCGAGAGAGAGAAAGAAAAAAAAAGTATATAGTTCCAAACTGGTGGACAAGGCAATAATGTGTTGTGCTGTAAACTTCTGGCTCTGCACTAATGTTTGATCTGGCACGTCAGTATATTTCTCTCACGAGCCTGCCCTTGATATCATCACCTATCTAAAGCTTACTATCTAATGCCGCTATACAAGTGTTGTGCAGCATTATCTACCAGATATCAACTCCTTTATATCAAGCCCCTAATGAAAGAAAGGAGACAAATAAAGTGGCTATCACTTAGCATTTTATTCTTCCTCCCTTACCTACCCTCCCTCCCCTCCCTTACCCCACCTCCCGCACCATCGCTCGTCCCGCCACCCACCTTCCCTTTTCTCTCTGGTCCCTACCTTTCAGTCCCTCTTACTCCGCTGTGACTTGCCGCGCGTAAAGGAGCCAGCCTGCGGCACGTGGTACCTGAGGATAGGTGATTATTTATGACCACGACTGTACAGTGCCGGGCACCTAGTGACAGGTAAAGTAATGCAGTCTTGACGGAGCTCAGTTAACCCTTTCAATGTAGATTATGTGTATTTTGTTCTAAGTCCAATTTATCCATTTGGTGATAATGATCGAAACATAAGACCCCTCAGACTAAAGAGGGCAGTCCATCATTGTGGTGATTGTGTTTGTTAACTATTTCGACATCTATGTAGTTATGTGCCTGCATTTGATAAGGTTCTCTTCAAGTGACAGGAGACGTTGAACCATGCCTCAGTGATATATATATATATATATATATATATATATATATATATATATATATATATATATATGGAGACTGTGGTACAGTGGTAGAATGTGTGTTTCGTACACGGGTGGACTAGGGTTCACTCTCCGCCAGGGTAATAATCTTTGGGGGTGTTCGCCCGGCCACGTACTGCATTGGCGGACACAAGGGGTTAAACCAGTGTCGCATACTATAAAGTATGCTTGCACCCACTCGGCTTGCGCGGGCCGATTACACTTGGTTCACACACATCCGAAGCCACTCCAACACTACAATTACACTTACAAGCACTTCTCACCCTACATACAATCTCTTCCAGACAGCCTAAGCCACTTGGTAGAGATACATTGGCTGTATCGTCCCGACTTCGGTGGGGATTGGCAATCCTGCAGTGGATACTCAGACGGCTTATGATGATGATATATATATATATATATATATATATATATATATATATATATATATATATATATATATATATATATATATAAACAGTATATTGATAGTATTCTATCCCCCCTTTCCCAGGGGGGATAGAATACTTCCCCAGTATTCCCTGTTTGTCGTAAGAGGCGACTAAAAGGGACACTTTTATCTACATTCTTTTTTCTCTCTTTCCTTCCCTTGTACTTTGTCTGTCTAAACCCTCTGCATTTTACTTTCATTTAGTTAATTTCGTCTCTCCACTGTCAGGTTCCTGCGAGCCACTGGCATTTGCTCCAGGGTAAAATATTTTTCTGCCTAAGAAATCTTGATGAACTCTGGTTATGAAACAATGGCCCCCAGTTCCGTGCAGCCTTTACGTGGGCAGAGGGTGCTAAGAATCCCACGGTGTAGAAATAAGTTTATACATCCAAAAAGAACCTTAAGGATAGGAAACTGGAATGTTCGAACTCTCAATCAGGCTGGTAAAATGGAAGAGCTTATTTCAGTGTTCAAGAAATACAAGATGGATATTTGTGCTCTTATAGAAACGAGGCTGCTTGGAGTTGATAAAATGAATTTGGAAGATGGTATTACTATGTTGGTTTCTGGTTGGAGTGATGGAAATCATTACCAAGGAGTAAGCTTACTGCTGAGTAGAGATGCTTGTAAGGCGGTATGTGAGTTTGAACCAATTAATGAGCGCTTGCTTTATGCTCGTTTAAAATCTGACCATGGTAATATCAGTATGGTTGTAGGGTACGCTCCGACAAATGAGGCTGCTGATGAAATGAAGGATGACTTTTATGAGAAGCTGCAGGATGTAGATACTAGAGTGGCAAGACATGATGTGTTAGTTTGCATTGGTGATTTTAATGCGATTGTTAGCAGTAGTAGGGATGGCTTTGAAGATTGTATGGGTAAGGAAGGTGTTGGTATAAGAAACGAAAATGGGGTGCGATTTGGAAACTTTTGATTGGCAAATGACCTTATAATTGGTGGAACTATCTTTGAGCATAGAAAAATACATAAGACTACTTGGATTTCACCATGTGGTAAATATTGTAACCAGATTGACCACATTGCAATTAACAGAAGGCATAGGAGTTATTTTTCCAAGATGTTTGCGTAAGGAGGGGGGCAGATATAGGTAGTGATCATCAACTTGTGTCAAAGATTAAAGTAAAACTTAAGAGAAACGTTAATGGTAATTGTATAGGAGGTAATAATTATGAGTTTGATGAACTGAGAAGTGATGAGAACACGAAGGAAAAGTTTCGGTGGGAATGTAGGAACAGGTTTCTAGTCCTGGAGACTTTGATGGAATCTGAAGACATTGATATTAATCATATGTGGAGAGAGGTAAAAGAGGTTTTGCATGAGAGTGCTAAGGTTACTATTAGGAAAAAGGGAAAAGCGAGAAGAAAAAAGTGGATGTCAGATGAAACATGGGATGTAATTCAGAAAAGGAAAGAGGTGAAGTTAAGAAGTGAAGAACAACATGTTGATGGCCAGGTAGTTGAAGTACCTAGAGCAAAGTACTGGAGTTTACATTCTGAAGTAAAAAGACTCGTTAGGCGTGATAAGAGGAGGCTATATGATGAAAAGGCAACAAAGACAGAAATTAAATTAAGTAAAAATGACGGTCAGAGCACAAGAGCAGCGTATCAGGTCATAATGGAGTTAACTGGGACTGAAAAAAGAAGAAAGGAAATACCTGTACGAGATAGAAATGGTAATATGATGACTAAAGATTTGGATATAAAAGGAAGGTGGAAAGAGCACTTTGAATCTGTTCTAAATAGACCAATCCCAGTTGAAGAGGACATTTTGCCAGCCGAGAGAGATTTGCAGATAGAAACAGGGGATATAACTTTGGAAGAGGTACCAAAATCTATAAACGAGTTAAAGAATTTTAAGGCCCCAGGAGAGGATGGAATATTTCCTGAAATGCTTAAGGTGGAAAATGACGAGTTGATAAATGCGCTTTTGAAACTTTTTAATGTGGCTTGGGATAATGGTGGAATTCCAGAAGAGTGAAAAAATGGAGTGATTATAAAAATACCAAAAAAAGGGAGATTTAAGTGTGTGTGGCAATTGGAGGGGGATAACTTTGACTCCTATAGCTGCAAAAGTCTTCCAAAATCTTGTTGAACAGAATAGAGCCAGTAACTGATAAAATTTTAAGAGAAGAACAAGCGGGATTTAGAAAGGGTCGAGGTTGTTATCCTCAGATCTTTATTGTAAGGCATCTAATGCAACAAGCTAATGAGATGAAAATGCCACTTAGTATGTGTTTTGTTGATTTTGAAAAGGCGTTTGATAGTGTATCACGTGAAGCGATGCTGAAAATTATGAGAATCTATGGTATACCAGAATAGTTTGTAAATATTGTTAGAAGCCTGCATGAAGGTACTTTTTGTAAGATAATGGTGGGTGGTTCTTTGAGTGATCCATTTCAAGTTAGGTCAGGAGTGATTCAAGGAGAAGTTCTTTCGCCATTGATGTTTGTTTTGGTTATGGATTATGTTATGAAAAAGGTTGTAAGGAGAACAGGTGCAGGAATTAACTGGAAACAAAAAAAGAAGCTGATGGATTTGGACTATGCCGATGATATTGTACTAATTTGCGGAAGTATTTACGAGATGCAGAGGGTGCTTGTTTGTCTGGTGGAGGAAGGAGAAAAAGTGGGATTGGTAATAAATTGTGGAAAGACTGAAATTATTAATATGAACGCGGAGAACCAAATCGATCGTGTAATTGAGAATAATGTGGTGAAGAATGTAGAAAACTTTATACATCTGGGAACGATTGTATCATCAAATGGATCATTAAAAAATGAAATTGAGGAGAGGATTAGACAGGCTTGGCGAGCTGTTGGAATGTTGAAATCTGTTTGGAATAATAATATGCTTTCGGTACATACCAAAGTGAAAATTTACAAGTCCATGGTTAGACCAATTTTAATTTATGGGCATGAGTCATGGTACAATACAATTGCAACAAATCAGAATGTATTAGGATTTGTGAATAAAATACTGAGAAGGATTCTTGGGGTAAAGTGACAAGACAGAGTTACGAATGAAAGAGTAAGGGATATTACGAGAGTGTAACCAGTTAATGAGTATGTGAGACTGTCTCGCTGGAAGTGGCTGGGACACTTATACAGAAAAGAAGGCAATTTAATACAGGATGAGCCAGAGTGGACTGCTAGAGGAAGAAGAAGTAGAGGGAGGCCGAGGGAAACCTAGTTGAGGACAATGAAAAGAGAAGCAGGAGAGGAGTGTTAGTGGGACCTGAAGGACATGGTAAGAGACAAATATTGGTGGAGAGAGTTCATCGAGGCCCTATGCATCCCGTGGGGTGCCACAGGAAATGACTGATTGATATTGATAGACAGATAGATAGGTAGACAGACAGATGGACAGATGGAGAGATAGAGGTAAAAAGATACATAGTTAGCTAGGAAGACTGATAGATATTTAGACAGACAAACAGATATACAGATAGGTAGGTAGAATATTTTTTTTAAATAACAGAACAGAGGAAAGAAAAACAAATGAGTAAAAAAAAAATAATCCATACACCAGATTACTTGTGCCCTCTGCTCAAAAAATATCTGTAACTATTAGACTTGAACAGCTGTAGGTTGAAATTTGAAGGGAAACAACTCTGGGAAAGCGAGTTCCTGAGAGATGCAGTTCGGGGAATGAAAGAATTCTGATAGGCAGAAGTTCTGCAATATGGCTGAGTGACATTCCAGTCATGAGCGCTACCAGATGCCCGTGTAGCACGAGGGAAGGCATGGAGAGGTGACACCATGGACGCAACTTCGTCCGAGCATTTGCCATAAAAATATCCGTAAAATAATGCAAGGGAGGCAATATTCCTTCTTACTTGCAGGGGAGGTAGTTTGTAATGGCAGGGTTGTTAATCATTCTAACAGCTTGTTCTGAATTTTGTCTAGTTGTTTTAATGCAACCTCTCAACATCCATTCCACAAGGGTGAGCAATATTCAAACCAAGAGCGCAGATGACTCTTACATATTATAGCTAACTGCTCATCAGTGAAGAAGTTACGGACTCTGTAAAACAGTCCAAGTTTTTTTGAGGCGGTTTTAGCAAGTGATATAACATGAAAGGTGAGGGCATTGTTAAGTGAGATACCAAGAATTTCAATACTCTCGGAGATGGGAATATTAGTAGCATTGAAGGTAATGTACGAATCTGGCAATATCTCTCTATTAGTAAATTGTATATATTTAGTTTTACTAGCATTAAATGAGACAAGGTTGTTTTGTCCCCAATCACTGATCGTAGATAGGTCTTGATTTATGGAGATGGCTGTACTGAGTTAAGAGGTAGGGATATTAGACTTTGTAAATGGGTGTCTGAGTGTGAATGAACTATGTAGTGTTGAGTCATCTGCATATGAGTGGATGGGATTGTGGGATTGATTGATTGATTTTTCGATTTAATGGCTATCGGCCATAACGTTGGCCATTAAGCCAAACTGTCATACACTGTACATACTGTATATACATATACACATTCATATATACAAATACATAATATCCAGACAGTCCAGAGCAGTTGAAAATGGCACAGAAGACTATCAGGAGCAGTAGGGCAGGAAGGCATGGGCAGCAAAAGTGACGACCGAGACTAAACCGTAGAAGCAGCAGAGTCTGAGTCTAAGTCAGGAACCAGCAGCGAGATGAGACTGCACGACCCCGAGAGTGTAGGAAAGGATACGACACTCCTCAGGGTCGGTAACAGCCTTGAAAGACCCCCGGCGCAGCTTGGTGAAGGAGAGCAATGCCTGCCAGTAGTCCCCCTTGGAAAACTCTCGCTTGCCAGACTCCACCGGTGCCGTGTCTTCTTAGTGGAGTAGCTGGTTCACCAGTATCTCGAGGCCAAGTGGGGGGAGGGAGGAAAAGTTTCCCCAAGAGAGTTGCCGGGCTGAACTAGAGGACCTGGCACTTTTCACTCCCTGGTCCGTTGATGATGGAGGAGGCACAACAGGAGTCACCTCTTCAGATGCGGGGGCGTCAGGAGCAACCTCAGATGAAGATGAGGGTTCAGCATCTCCAACCTCCATGGGAACCTCAATTACAGGCTGAAAGGCAGACTGGCGGGAGACAGCACGCCCCAACAGCTGAATCCTCGTCGGTGGAGTGGAGGGCTGCAGCTGCAGCACCCGTGGGACCAAGGAGGTGGAGGGCGAATAGGGCTGAGGGTGACAGTGACGAGGGCAAGGACAAGGAGCTCCCTTCCCGGGCCTCCTCTGTGCCATGGGTGTGGAAGAAAAAGACTCGGGGATGGATATAGCAGGGAGCCCATTGGCCTGGAAAATGATGGGCAGGCGCTGAGCAAAACCCACCATATCTCCCCCTGAGAAAGCCTTGGTAACCTCCACACACATGGTGATGATGGTACAGGCAGAGGAGGCAGGAAAGGAGTCAGTAACATCAGATGATGGCCGCGCCGACGGGGGAGGGCGTGTGGCAAGCCCCGCACTGCCTGGCCTGCAGGGCCTGTGACAGAGGCAGCTGTGGGGCCCTTAGCATCCTCCCATACAACAAATTCTACCTCCTCGCCAGCAGCAACAGAGGGCACAGGGTGGGTAGGGTTAGGGGCCACAATGGAAGAATGGTGGAGGAACACATCCCCCCCCATATCCCGGCGAGTGATGAAGCTGTAGCCCCTCCGGACTTGACCTGCCTCACAACCTTGGCCGTCATTGTCCTCCCAGTAGCGTGTGTGGTTTTCCCTCGGATTGTGGGTGACATAAGACATCATTAACCTGCCGTGTGCCAGTGCCTTTTAAAATGGTCTGACATAATTCCGCGGCCAGTGCCAGTGCCATTTTAAAACGGCTAAAATAAAAAACTTCACTGTGACCGCATTATTTAAGATTAGTGGGTAAAAATTGGCAGGCATGTAAGGTAACTGTTCCTCTACCATCCCCCAGGCTGTCAAGACCATACACTCACTCGCTCCCCCTCTCACGCTCGCTCTGCCTCACTCTGTCTGTGTACCTCACCCAGTGCTGTACATAGTGAAGGCATTTTGTAAATATTTTCATGTAAGTGTAAGTTGTAAATATTTCCTTGTAAGTGAAAGGACTTTATAGTGAAGTCAAGTTGTAAATACCTTCTTGTAAGTGCCAGGACTGTACGTAATGAAGTCAGGTTGTACCTATCTTCAAGTAAGTGTAAGATAATGCATTCACAGTGAGAAAGACGCGCAAATGGTGATAGATGCTGAAGTAATAAGTAATCAGAAAAGTACTGAACATTGCTATACCTTCCCAGCATAAGTATCTGAGTATACCTTACATAGAAAATGGCTTTCTCTCACATATGTGGTGAGTGTGAGAGAGCGGCTGTACCTGTACACGAGTATGCAGGACTCAATAAAACTTATTTCCGAGCCTCGGTGAGCATTTCAATGGCGAAATTCGTTGTTTCTATATAAAAAAAAAAAAAAAGGTCAAAAAATGGCCGGCACTGGGGTGACCCATAGGGCTAAAAATAGCCAGCACGTGACGGGTAAATATGAACCAGGAATAGGGTTGGCGCCAGAACTGATCCCTGCAGCACGCCAGCGTTAATTGAGTGAAAATTAGAGTATACATCATCTACTTTTACTCTTATTTTCCTGTCACTAAGATATGAAGAAATCAAAGGAACAAAAGACGTTAGTCCATAGCAAGGGAGTTTGGACAGCAGGGAATGGTGCCATACTCTGTTGAAAGCTTTAGAAATATCAACGGCTACCGCATGAGTTTCTCCATGTCGATCAATTGATTGATGGATGGTATGAGTTAGGAGATTAAGTATGTCAATGATGGTTCTTTCGTGGCAAAATATTGTCTATCACTAACTAAGTTGCTGGATTCAAGATATTTAACAATGTGCTTATTAATTAAAGTTTCAAATACCTTACTAAGAGAAGATGTGACAGCTACTGGTCTGTAATCAGAGGGGTCAGAGGAACTTCCTTTCTTCGGAATTGGGTGGATATTGGCTTCTTTCCATGAATTTGGGAATGAAGAAGTACGTATGAATAGTCTGAACAATTTAGCTGGAACAGAGGCAAGTTCAGAGGAAAACTTTTCAATACAAATGACAGAATTCCATCTGGACCTGGAGCATTGTTGGTAGGTAAATTGCCTACGATGGACTTTACTTATCTTGTCTGTATTTTAAGTGGGGCAATTTCGGGCGAGTCAAATTCTAATACTGGAACATTCTGGCTGGTATCGTCTGTGGTAGAGTTTCTGGCAAATGTACTGGCAAAAATATCCGATTTCCCACGAGAGTTGTTTGTAATGTTGCCATCTGAAGATTTTAGTGGGGGAATGGAAGATGACTTGTTAAAGTTATTATTGAAAGAATTAAGAGTTGACCAGAATATTCTATTGTCATTAGGGTTGTTCTGTAGTTTTGATGCTAGCTTTTGAGGAAAGTTTGATTTAGCCAGATTTATTGTAGCTTTTGCATGATTTCTAGCAATTTTAAATTGAAAGAGTGATTCACATGTTTTTTATTTTAAGTAAGAGTTGTAAGCTAATGACTTTTAGGCCGTTGCTCTAGCACAGTTGTCATCAAACCATTATGGAGAGTTAGATCTTTTAGTGAACTGCTGACTTGGTATGAATAAATCCATACCAGCTAGTATTAAATCGCAGATGTGGGACTGGGTAGAATTGGAATGACTAGAGAAAGACAAATATATTGATAAATAGATACATCAGGAGAGAGAGAGAGAGAGAGAGAGAGAGAGAGAGAGAGAGAGAGAGAGAGAGAGAGAGAGAGAGTGAAAGAGTGCTGAAATAAACCACTACTCTGTTGGGCTGTCCTTGCACTGTATTTATGTTGTGAGATTCTAGTTTCCAAATCTTTTTCAGATTCTCCTATGTAAAATTTGTTACAACTTTTACAAGAGACTTTATAAACAACTGAATTACTGAAAGTGCTGTTCTTGATGAGTTTTTTTTTTTTTATGGTGTTCTCATATGTCAATACTATTTGTACATTAAGTTTCCTCAGTATGTGAACATCAAGAAATTTTTTTTACATAGGACATATGAACAGAATGTAAACATGAGCTATGGTCATTTTAAGTGTGATAAATTGTTAACTGAATTAATTTTAAAGCAGTATCCCCCAGACTAACAACTGATTGTTCCCTGTCATCTCCTGGTAGTGCAGTCACACCTGCTTGGGACACACCTAGCATTAATCCTCTAGGTCTTAAGTTAAGCAGCAGTAATTATCCCCTCCTCCTCCTCCTCCCTCCCCCATTTTCCCTTCCCCCTTCCCCTTCTCCCCTCCCCCTCGCCTTTCCTCCCCCCCTGCTCCCTCCTTCTTTGTCACGTGCATCCCTAAGGAAGAAAAAAAGAAAGGTACCTATTGTTCTGTGCATCACCCATTTTTAAGTTCAGGTCATCCTTTGTTGTGTGCCACTCCCTGCTGCAGGTGTCCATAAGTTAAGCCGCGGGTAAAAATTCAGGTCATCCTTTGTTCTGTGAGCCACTCCCTGCTGCGGGTGTACATAAAAGACCTCTACCCTTTACGTTTCTGTCTCACTCTGTCTGAAAATGTAATATACGAAAGTACTCACTGTCGCTCCTTTCATTTCTCCTGTTGTTATTTTGCATATATATATATATATATATATATTTTTTTTTTCAAGAATACTCTCCCAGTATCCCTGCTTGTCATACAAGGCGACTAAAAGGGTTGGCGGAGGGTTAGTGCCCCTCCCCGGAAAACAACTAACTAAAAAGACAAACATAAAGTCTCGGACAAGGACTGACCAAAAGATGACGACCAAGGACCGGACAAATGACATGGTAAGCGGAACGTGGAATGTAAGGGGTGCGAATGATGAGGTGAGAGAGAGATTGTTCAGGTGCTTAAGGGTGCGAAAGCTGATGTATGTGGAGTAAGTGAAACTAAATGCAGACGAGAGAGTGTGAGAGAATGGGAGTATGGATGGGGTATATGTGCACGAGTAGGTGAGAATGAGAGGGCAAAAGAAGGAGTGTGTATAGTTGTAAGTAAAAGATGGAAGAAGAACATAAGAGAGTATGGATCAGTTGAGTCAAAGATTGTGTGGGTAAGATTGAAAGTTGGAATAGAAATGTGGGTGATTGTGTGCGTGTATGCGCCAACGCAAGATCATGCAAGCAGAGTGAAAGAAGAGTTCTGGACAAATGTGGAAGTGTGCATGGAAAAAATTGCAAAGAATGAGAGAATGTTTTTGATCGGTGATATGAATGGTAAAGTAGGGAATATGAAGGTGGATGGAATAGTTGGTAAGTGGGGTGTGCCTGCTGAGATAGATGAGAACAGCAGTGCGTTAGTGGACATTTGTGCTGCGAGGGGGTTGGTGATAGCCAATACCCTCTTCAGGCATAAAATGATCCACAGGTATACATGGCGAGTGATGATAAGGGTGGGTGGTGAACAGAATGAAAGGAAGGCAATGATTGATTATGTGTATGTGGATGAAAGGATGCAAAGATGTGTAATGGATGCAAGAGTTTAAAGAGGCTGGGGGAGTGGACTTTCTGACCACTACTTGGTGGTGGTCAAAATCAAGATACAAATAAGATTGAGTAATAGATGAAGGGAAGGACGGGAAGAAGGAGTATTTGCAAGGAGAGTGGAAAGGTTACAAGAAGATGAGAAAAAGGCAGAATATAAGAGAGAAGTGGAGGAACGATTGGGCAAATATGAATTGGAGCAGATGGGGGACGTGGAAGGTGTGTGCAGGATATTCACAGAAGAAATATGTGCAGCATGTGATGTGGTGTGTGGGATGAAGAGAAGACGGAGGGGACTGCAAGGAACAGCGTGGTGGACTGAAGAGGTGAGACAAGCTGTGGCACAAAAGAAGAAAGCATACAATGAATGGATGAGAAATAGGGACGTGGAAGAAGTTGAGAGGCGGAAGAGAGAGTTATATGTAGAAAGAAAGAGGTTAAAAGATTAGTAAGAGAGAGTAAGAAGATAGTGGATGAGGAATTTGGAAGGAATTTGAGTGTAAAGTGGACGGACTGTAAGAAAATGTTCTGGAAAGAGGTGAAGAGAGTAAGACAGGGTGGAAGTGAAGTTAGCAGGGGACTGAAAGATAAAAATGGTAGATTACTAGTGGAGAAGGGAGAAAAAGTGAGCAGATGGAGAGAACACTTTAAAGAATTGTTTAACATACAGGATGGAAGTGATACGAGTATAAGTGGCTGGGGAATGGTTGGGAGAAAGAGGGAGGTGAGAAGACAGGAAGAAATCAGTGGGATAGAAGTTGTGGAAGCAATGAAGAAAGTTAAAATGGGGAAAGCCCAAGGAACTGATGGAATGTGTGGTGAAATGGTGAAGCATGGGGGAGAGATAGTAGTAGAATGGATGTGGAAGATGTGCAGATTGGCCTGGGAGGAAGGAAGAGTTCCAGAGGATTGGAAGTCAGGTATAATTATTCCCTTGTACAACCGAAAAGCGGAAAAAGAAGTGCGTGATAATCATAGGGGCATTTGTCTTCTTAGTATAATAAGAAAAGTGTATGGTAGGATACGTATTGACAGAGTTAGGGAAATAACAGAGGAATTAGTTGGAGAAGAACAGGGAGGCTTTAGGAAGGGAAGAGGTTGTGTAGATCAGATATTCTTTCTTAGATCTTTAAAGGAAAAGTTTCTAGAGAAGGGAAAGAAGTTGTATGCGGCTTTCATGGATTTGGAGAAAGCATATGACAGGGTGGATAGACAAGGATTGTGGAAAGTATTAAGAATATATGGAGTTGATGGGAAGTTGTTGAATGCTGTGAAGAGTATGTATGATGCTGCTAAGGCTGCAGTGCGTGTGGATGATGAACTGAGTGAATTTTTCTCTTTGAAGGTTGGGTTGAAACAGGGATGTGTTATGTCTCCATGGTTGTGCAATCTATACATGGATGGGGTAATAAAAGAGGTAGAAGGTAGGGTAGTGGATGTTGGAGTGGCCCTGGTGAGGGAGGGTAGTGTTTGGAAACTCCCTGTACTGTTGTTTGCAGTTGATACTGTGTTGTTGAGTGAAGACGAAGGGGAGCTGCAAGGCTTGGTGGATGAGTTTGGGAGAGTGTGAAAGAAACGGAATCAAAAGGTGAATGTAGGGAAGAGTAAAGTGATGGTCTTTGAGAGAGGTGAAATCAGTGAATGTACAGCGAAGTTGGATGGTGAGGAATTGGAAAATGTGAGTACGTTTAAGTACTTGGGTAGTGTGATGAGTAAGGATGGAGGTTTGGAGGATGAAGTGCTTGAAAGGGTACAGCAGGGAAGAGAGGTTGCTGGTTCTTTGAAAACAGTGATAAGAAACAGGGAAGTGAGCATGGAAGTGAAAAAGTTACTATATGACAGTATTGTGATACCAACTCTAACGTATGGAAGTGAAGCTTGGACGTTGTTGGAAGGGCACAAGTCAAGAGTGAGAGCAGTGGAAATGAGTTATTTAAGGGGAGCCTGTGGAGTCACATGGAGAGACAAGCTGACAAATGAGAATATAAAGGAGCATTGTGGTGTGGAGTGGATGTGATACGAAGCATTAAGAGGAATGCACTGAAGTGGTTTGGCCATGTGTAGAGGATGGAGGGTGAAAGACTGACGAAGAGGGTGTATGTGAGAGAGGTGGAGAGGGAGGGGAAGGCTGAGGATGAGCTGGAGGGATTGGGTGGAGAGGTATATGAGGGGGGTGTGAGTTGGGAGCAGGGCAGTGAAATGGCGGGGGAGAGGGCGACATGGAGGCGATTTGATTGTGGCCACCCCGAACGGGATCGAGGCGTCTGGCTATATATATATATATATATATATATATATATATATATATATATATATATATATATATATATATATTGTTTTTGTATGGTTGCTGGTCTCCTATCCAGTGAAGAGCACCTTATCAAAGGCAGGCACATGACCAGAGATGTCCCAGTACCTAACAAACAATTTTACCACAATGAAGGACATACCCCTTCAGTTTTATGGGTCTCAGGTTTCCATCATTATCATCAAATACAGATAAATTTTTCAGCTAGATTCTGAGATATATAGATTCATTAATATGTCTCCCATAAAGAAACCAGCTAGTTGAATGTAAACATACACATGCCCTCTCACACTGCTTGAAATCTGAAGCTTATCTTGTGAAAAAAAAATAAATAAATAAAATGAAAGAGACCGTTATGTTTTTATTTTTGCTGTTATCACCCGACTTTTCAAAGTACAGAGAGCGGGCAATATGTTATGATGTTGCTGATGGCTATAGCTAGCTTCAGCTCAGAGAAGATGTAACCATATTTTTAAGTGGTTAAAGCAAGGAGAGGCCAAACTTCAGTGTGATGGGTTTTACTTGTTACACGTTTCGCCCTAATAGATTAATATTAATCTTTACCCACTCACTCGTTCAAAGAGAGAGAGAGAGAGAGAGAGAGAGAGAGAGAGAGAGAATTTTTAATTCACACACATAACACGTCAAAGGACTTGTGACGTAGCTAACGTAATTATTGCACCCACATTTCGAGTAATGCACGTAAATGTATCCCACATAACTGATTCAGAATGCATTTTTAAAAATTGCAGATTTTATATACCGTGACAACCTTTTTGTTTGGCATAATGCTGATTTTTAACAATCAGAATATCATATGAAAACATGCTCTCTCTTGTTTCAGTGAAGGTTAGATGCTTAAGTTGAAAGATGCTAGACTGTTGTTTAATTTCGTGGTCACTGCAGAGTTCGACATATCAAGAACGTATAAGCAACTTACATAATATTGTTGTTGTGGCCCAAAGCTCATTTGAAATTTGTACCCAGTGGACTGCGGTCTTAAATTGGTGGTATTTCTTCAACCCATCATACTTCTAAGCGACGGAGAAGTATATAAGTGAAGGAAATTTTTATAACCTGGCAGAGGAGCTCACCTGATTACATTAGAGCCACCGCGAGAAGACGTCCCTCCAGCACATAAACGCTTGAAACTGACAATTATAACTGACTTGAAATCGACTGAGTGCGATTGGGGTTTTGTCAGTTGGCGATCATGCTTTCTAAACCAAACACTGGCAGATATCTCTCTTATTCCTTTCAAGGTTGTGTTTTCTCTAGAACTTTCAGCAAACCCCTGACGATTTTATTAAACTGAAAGTGAGGTTAGGAGCCTGAATATGTTAGCACTACCACCATTAACTCTACTTTCTTTTTTTTTTTAAATTTCAATACGTACCCTGGGGTTTCACATACCTCAAGGGGGGAAAATTACATTTTGTTTATTGGAATGTGCTTTAATACACAGATAATAATTCAAGCTATTTTTTTTTTTTTTCATCGAGGCCAAAATAAATTAAAGGTTAAATGAAGAAATATATTTTAGAGTTTCTGGGGGAAAAGGACAAATACAGGATATGCACATTTTATCCTTAACCCAAGCAAAAGTGAAAGCTAATATCTTAGAATTTGGCATCATATACTGTTGGGACTTTCTGTAAACAAAAGGAGAAATACAGCAAATGAAAATTAACCACACACAAAGAATGGAAATTAAATAAGGTAACGTATTTGGTAACCTGGGGTCTGACTGACCCCAAAAGGCATTTGATTTATTGGAATGCGCTTTAATACACACAAAGAATTTAAGCCATTTTCTTTCATCGAGACAAAAAGAAGTTTATAAGAAAATTTTTTTTTGGAATTTTCTGAAAGAAAAAGTGCAAAATGATGTATATGCCAAGCTTAACCTGTTGAGAGCGATAGGCCTCATTTGGAACTTATCAAAGCCGAAAGCTATAGGCCTCAAATGAGCGCGATTTTCAAAGGTGAACTAAAACCACGCCACGAGGAATAGGTGGCTGAAATTTGTATGGAGAACAGGGGCAGGTGGCAACTCTCGATACCACCCAAGCACTGCCCCATGTATGGTCAGAATATGTGCGTGCGGACACCATGGAGCATGCATGTAAATTTTCCTCCCGTGATGCAGCCAACCCCGCACAAGGTGCTAGGGCATCTGCCCACACACACACACACACACACAGTAGCTATCAAGGAGAGCAGACGTGGGCCGACAGCGCTCCATACCGAGCCAGCACGACCAGTGGCATTACCTAAATTAGTATCTTTATATGAGTCATGCTCTGTACCAGGTTAGATTAAATGATTTTTTATTAAAAAAAAATAAGAAGTTTAAACATGACTTGTTCAAACAGAAAAGAGAACCGAGTAGCGAAAGAATGCGCTCAATCAGCTGATTGTTGTTTAGACTACAACTGCCCCAGGGAATGTAAGTACTCTGCGCTTTTAGTATTGCAAAATGGCCACATACTTTAGTAATGCAAATTTGGAAAAGAAAAGAGATAAAGGTAGAAAGCAAGATGATGATTTCTACCATGAACTGGTTGAAATGGAGACTCACAATAAACTGGTTGAACGTGTACACAGACTGGAGATGGCTTTCCAGAATGAAATTGATGATATAAAGAAGCAGATGCACTTGCAAATGGAAGAAATAGAAAAACTAGGAAGGGAGGTCAACAAGAAAGACACAACCATATGTGAACTAACAGTGGAATTGAGTACACTTAGGAGGAAAATGAGTGAAATGGCAAGTACAGTAGTCAACCACGAGAGTATTATGGAAGAGTTCAAAAATGATAAAGACAATTAGGCAAGTAAGCAGTCTGATAGACCAGAGCAGTGATATTGTGGAGAAGATAACACAAGTGAATGAAGCTGTGCAAAGCTACAAAAATGATGTGGAAACCACGTATGCTGAAATGGTGAAAGTAAAGAAAGACTTAGAAACAAGGGTGGAAGAAAAAAGCATTAAAAAGGAAGTGAAAAGAATAATCCAAAATAATCCAAAATTAGTCAGAGATTCTGTAGATATCAACAAATCTATAGTAATCACTGGTATAGAAGAGGAAGAAGTAAAAAACAAGTTCTCAAGAGACAAAAAAGAGTTGGCAAATGTAATGAGCTTATTGAAAGAAGTATCAGAGGAAATCTGTAGTAAAGACATAGAGGAACACAAAAGCAAGTCCAGACCTCTAAAGGTAACTTTCCAGAGTCTAAACACCGTGGAGGAGATACTAAAAAATGCAAAGAATCTTATGGAAAAAGAGTTAAAAAATGTATGGATAAAAAGATGCCTATCACAAGAGGAACTGGAATTACTGAAAGAGAAGAGGGAGGAAGCAAAAACAAAAAATTATGGAAGATCAGAAGAGGAGAAGAAAACATTTTTTTTTTTTTACAAAGTAATAGGATTGCAGGTAAGAAAGTGGTACATAAACAGGAGGGAATAAAAAGGAGGAAGGTAGTAGAACCATGTCAAGACAAGTATATACAGTAAACAAGATGATAAAGTTGATGTACTCAAATGTGGATGGAATGGTATCTAAATTATTAGAGATGAATGATTATGTCAGAGAAAATGAACCACATATAATATGCCTAACTGAAACAAAATTAACACCAAGGATATCAAATGACATACTAAACTTACAGGAATATAATATATGTAGAAGAGATAGAAACTTAAAAAAAGGAGGAGGAATTATGATATTAACTAAGAAAAATCTAAAAGTCAATGAAATAAAACTAGATATACCCTCACAAGTAGAACTGATCGCAGTAGAGATCAACACATCTGAAGGGAAAGTAATCGTATCCAATATGTACAGTTGCGAGCAGATGACTCGAGGCCACCTAGTCCACCAACATGTTGGTGTTTTATCTGGTAACAGTGGTAGCTGTGAACTTCACCGAGATTCAGTCGGTTGTTCGGACAAAACAAACCCAGAGATAAATATTATTGTCAATGTGCAGTTCTAACTGGTCTCCAATCAATATCATGCAAGTAAACGTATTATATTGATAATGATAAACGTGTCATACACATGGTAGATATATTTATAATCATAGTATTACAATACTGGCATCCAAATAGTGGTGTGTTTATTCATGTGAGACACACGGGTATCCCGAGTGTGCAGCTCCATTACCACCTCTGTTTGTGACGTAGGCACTACGTGACGCCACGTATGGGGAGGGGCATGAAGGTGGAACCAAGTGGCCCGTTCATGATGATAAATATTTATAGAGAGTAATCGTTCGACTTTACCACTCGAATATTAAACAAGCATCTGTTGCGTACGTCAAAACAAACTTATTATAACCTTTAATCTCATATACGTTTAATACCGCAGCCAACCGCCTGCCCCCTCCCCCCCTCCTCCTACCATATGACGTTCCGCCTCGTCCCTCCCTTCCTCACACACCACCCTCCTTATAACTCCCACACACCCGTCCCCTTGTTCCGCCTACTGTGGTGTGAGCCTTTAATTATCCCACCTGCCTCGGATTTAGATTTCTACGAAAGTGAGGTTCACGGTGAGGGATGACTGGCATGACGGCATTTTTGTGATAATAATGCTAGATCGCGGGGACGCTGAGAACCCTACGGTATATCTCTTGAAAACTGGTAAAGGTTGTTTAGTTCACGACAATAGTCGAACAAATATATCACTGCCGATACCCGTGTGTCACACATGAATGAATGCACCACTATTTGGATGTCTGTGTTGTAATACTGTGGTTATAAATATAACTACCATGTGTATGACATATAATACGTTTACTTGCATGACATTGATTGGAGACCAGTTAGAACTGCACTTTGCCCAATTATCAATGGGTTTGTTTTGTCCGAACAGCCGACTTTATCTCGGTCAAGTTCATAGCTACCACTGTTACCAGATAAAACACCAACATGTTGGTGGACTATAGTAGGACTCGCGTAAATTTGCGCCTGTGGTGTGGCCCGCACCTGTGTACAGTGTTGCCACGTTTTCTATACCGTTATCTCTCTCTCTCTCCTGGCTGGAGATGTTAGCCACCCTGAGTACTTTTGATTCTTTTATAAGTTGTTTATAATTGTGCTTTCATTTGCTAATTTGGTTTTGTTATATTTAGTGATATTTATCATTTTTTGTATACGGCGACAGATGACCCGTTATTGCAGTACCATGATTGATTTTCATTCATTCATTCTCTTTCCCCTTCCTCCATCTCTCTCTCAGCCTGACAATGCCTCTACCACCACCACTCCCCATCATGCCGACAATACATTCAACCTTGCCCCTCTCCTGCCTCTCTCTCTCTCTCTCTCTCTCTCTCTCTCTCTCTCTCTTACTGCAAGAGACATTTTGGATATTTCCTTTTACATAATATTGTATATATTGTAAATTTGACATCATTTCCACACCACCCCTGAGATCAAGGCCACCGACTAGGTGTGGAAGTGTTGCCACTCGCGAGTGAAATGTTTTTTTTTTTACTTCGGTATTGGCATATGCCTACTATTTTGTCCTACATATTAGCTTATGATTATAAATGTGATTATTCCTCGCCCTTAAAATTACGATAAAAGCAAGTAAATGTGAGCATTTTTCCCTAGCAACACCTGTACAAGCTATGCTTGGGTCTATGGAGGGGTACATACTTTACCTTAGGCCAGACTGGGTGTGTCAGTGTTGCCACTCACAAGAATTATATGAATTATTTCTTTTACTTTGAATATTGGCATATTTCTTCTTTTTTCAGGCTCATTCCCTTATATCCATAACTGTAATATTATTACCCACCCTAAAACTACGCTAAAAACATTAAAAGTGACTACAGTTTCTTTTAGCAACACTATACAATATGCATGCCATGTTTCTGTGTTACTGTATAAATATTTTATGCATAATAAGATTACTGTTGATTCATCCATCAAAATACACTAGTGTAAGTTTTATTCATCTGAATTTATAGTATTTGTGTTGCCTTGTACTATTGGCCACATAAGTTTCGTTCCTCTCATTGTGGGCGATTTGATGAATGTGGCAACGTTGCATTCTCCCCCTCTACACCCCCACCCTCCACCCGTCTCCCCAGATAGCTTCTGAGGTTTATGAACCGCGTTGTGAAGCACCTGAACGTCCGAGTTTACTGCATGTTACTCGATATGATGGGCATGATATATTATGCCTGTTGCTAATGAAAATTTGAGAGTTTCATGACTGTATTCATTTTTGCAGGAGTTATTAGAATGTATAAATGTGTCATGCCATTTGTACCCAATCACAGTAGTACTACCAAATACTAAAGCATCTGGCGTTACTTCCGACATTCTTCCAGTGTTATTAATGACTACACTCGTATAATCTGCTTAGGCCGACCAGTGCTACGAACAAGTTAAGGAAATCTTTTTTTTTTTTTTTCCTCATCTATTCATTCATTTATGAATTCATTAATATCGAAAGAGTGAGAGCAACAAATTTAAAATAGAAATTAATAATACACAAAAGTCTGTCAAAGTGATAAGCACATTAGAAACTGGCAACATCCAAGGGTGAACATACTAGATGAAGTAATATTGTAATAAAAATTAAAGAAGATTACCCGACAGAACACTGACAACCAGATAATTAGATTGTGTCGATAATATAGGTGATATGGCAGCCCTATCACAATCTAGGGCTCAGCCATAAAATCCCTCGTTACGACAGTAAAATCGGTGTAATCTTTTACCTTTCTTCCATCTTGCGTTTCTCTGTAATACCAGTATCCACTAGAATAAGACAACTGATGAGGATGGATCCAGTAATGAAGACATTATGTGAACGGATGTGTCACTCAGAATGCATGTATGAAAAATAAAGAAACGGCATCAGAAGTGTGACTGTAAAAAAGCATAATAATACGGCGCCGTCTAACAGGGGTGGAGGATGAAAAGGCTCACATAGGAAATGATGAAAAGCAAATAAAAAGTGAACACTGATGAGTATGAAATACTCTACAGACAAAAGAAGAGACTGAGCGACGACAATAACATGTCGAAGGACAAGGATAGACGAGGAAAGGCAAGGTGAGAAGGCGAAGGATAGGAAGACTGAAACCAAGTATATAAATGATATATGAGTAATTATTTGTCGGTAGTAATAGTCATTCTATTTGTAATATATATTACTGTATGCAGTTTTACAAAAGGAAAGGCAAGGTGAGAAGGCGATGGATAGGGAGACGGAAACCAAGTATATAAATGATCTATGGGTAAGTATTTGTCCGTAGTAATAGTCATTATATTTGTAATATATATTACTGTATACAGTTTGACAAAAGGAAAGGCAAGGTGAGAAGGCGATGGATAGGAAGACGGAAACAAGGTATATAAAATAATGATATATTGGGAAATATCATCAAGTAAGTAAACATCGTTAACTCTGAATTATTTCATCATATTTATATATTTTCCCGTAGTAGTATCATTATATCTATAACATATATTACTTTATACTGTTTAAAAAAATAATACACACCATTAAGGATATATATATAAAAAATATATATATATATATATATATATATATATATATATATATATATATATATATATATATATATATATATATATATATATATATATATATATATATATATATATATATATATATATATATATATATATATATGTATATATATATATATATATATATATATATATATATATATAAATATATATGTATATATATATATATATATATATATATATATAGAGAGAGAGAGAGAGAGAGAGAGAGAGAGAGAGAGAGAAAGGGGGGGGGAAGGAAGAATTCAAATTGTAAAGTGCGAATTCTCCGAACCATCTGTAAGGAAGGCGTTTATCCACCCTCTTCCTCCCCCTCCCCTCCCCTTCCTCCAGGATTTACTCCTCAGAATCCGAGGTGTTCTGATATCTCATGGCACGGTTTTGTTCTCATAACCCGTTGCACCACCGCCAGGAAATGACAACCTTAAGCAATGGATCCACCTCAAGACAAGTTAGCAAAGCGAGGCCAAATTATTGGCATGAAGGAAGCAGGCCACACTGTAGCAGAGATAGCAGCACACCTCGGTTTATCTAAGCCAACTGTGCGACGGTGGATTCAAAGATGAGAGGAATCTGCCTGTCTACTACGAGTAGATCGCCCTAGGTGTGGAGCACCGAGAAAAACCACCCCTCAAGAGGACAGACAAATAATTAGCGAAGTTGATAACGATCCTTTCACCAACGCAGTTGCTATCCAGGAAAGGCTGCATATGAATGTGTCTGCAGAAACTGTTAGGAGGCAACTTCACGAAACAGGACATCATCACCGAACTCCTGCAGTGAAAGGGCTACTTGATGATAGACATCGTGAGGCCAGGCTTCGCTTTGCTCACCAGCATGTTGACAAAGATTTATCATTCTGGGGCCGAGTTATCTTCTCAGATGAGAAGTCATTTTCTTCGTCAACCCATGGCCGACTTCACTGTTGGAGGGTAAACGGCACTAGGTATTACAGGCGCAACATCTACGAGGTGGCCAGAAGTGGCCATGTGACGGGCAATGTGTGGGGTTGGATACACCTCTATGGAATTGGAGAAATGGCAGAAATAGACGGGAGGTTCAACTCTGAAAAACACATAGAGATCCTGGAAGAGGTAATGCTGCCTAGTGTACGAAGTTTTGCCCTGCCTTATCCTGAGCAGATCATCTATATGCAGGTGTGTGTGTGTTTGTTGTTTATAGTAAATATATATGCCATATACTATTAGTCACTTTTACAATTAAACACTTTTTCATGATTAAAAATAAGTGCATCGGGGTCCTATTCATATGAACTGTCTCATCGTAATTTCAAGACCAGTTTGACAAACATTTGGGTATTTAATGGCTCTTACTAAATTCATTATACTAAACGATAAATGATTTTTTACTGGAATTAGTCTTAATCATTGCCTACAAGCAGTAGGAATGAACTTTACCGGTCACGTGTGAACACTGTAAGACAATCGTTAACCTGTCCTGTTTTCTCTCCATTCCTAGGATAATTCGCCCATCCACACAGCGAGAATTGTCAGATGCTGGTTTGAGGAGCAACGACATCTAGAGCTTCTGGAATGGCCTAGCAGGGGATGTGACCTCAACCCTATAGAAAATGTATGGGGAAGCATTGTTAATTCATGGGTGCCTGGCCAGGAGAGAACCTCCCGCCAGTTACTGGATCACAGCAGGGCTGAGTGGGAGACATTCAGACGCAATGCACACATCATATATAATGATGTTTCATCTATGCCACAGCGATTGCAAGAGGTAATAGAATGCGATGGAGGGTGGACTAAATATTAGATTTAATTTTGAACAGGTTGAAACTTTTATTGTAACCATGTTTGGTTACCTGACTGTATCAATATCACTTAAGTTTATTTATTTACCGGGTGGGAGAAGTTAAGGATTGTCCTGTGAATATATGAAATGAAATGCATGACCTTTTACACATGTATGAACGTG